>NC_143055.1:17378636-17682045 GCF_052426305.1 Pelodiscus sinensis | reverse complement strand
TGTGAGGCTGGGGCACCAGAGTGTCTCAGCTGGGGCCACATCAGTGGGCATTGGTAGGTTTTGGAGGTTTTTTACTTCTCACATGTGTGGTCCAACAGATTTTTTCCATGAGTCAGTGACCCCCTCCCAACCCAAAACAGGTTCCCCATTGTCAGAGGGTCCACAGGGTGGGGCCCGAAGACATGGAGCTCAAGGCCCTGTGGACACCCTTCTAATTTTGCTATAGCCCCAAAACCAAGGGAAGGTTTACCTGTACCTTGGCAATTTAAGACCCACCAGGTGGGCCCCCTCCTTGAGGGTGTATACTGCTTCTCTATTGCCACTCCCACCTTAGACCCAGCGGTGGGGATGCATGGCCTTATAGCCAAGACCCTCAGGCTGACAATCGGTCCCAGGAGGGCATAAGGTCCCACCGTCAGGGTCCATAGTCTGGCCTTCAGACACCAGAGGGAATAGAGTCTTATAATCAGAGTCCACAGCCTGGCCCTCAGACACCCGAGGGAATAGGGTCCTTTTGCACAAAAGGGGGAAGGTAAGGGGACCTGGGCCCTCCAACTCCACCGAGTCCCGGCCCAAGTCCCTAAGAGTAGGGATCTATTCCTCTACCCGGTTGGTGGGGACACGGCAGAAATGCACCAACCTCTCAAGCTAGTCCCCCCCTTCCTGGGCCACTTCCTACTGGGGACAGGTGCTTACCTGTCGACATCCTGTGCCGAGGCTCTACTTACCAAGCTCAGGCAGTGCAGGCAAATTAAGCCCTGTTGCATGGCTTGTCCATCAGTGATCGTGACTGGTCCGGGGATCCCTGTAGTCCCGCAAAAGGATCCACTGCTGACATAGGGGACTCCAGCGGCAAAGTCATGGCAGGTACCTGGGCCCACCCTGGGGGCCAGTAGATGGTCCGGTGAAGCGAACCAACAGGCTGGGGGTGGTCTCCACAGAGGAGGTAGCTCTGGGCTCAGAAAGGCTGGGGTGCCCGGGGATGAAGCAGCCTCATGCCAAAGTGGGGCATCTGCGAGTTCAGCCCCAAAGCCGGGGAGCTGTTGTGATGGAGGCAGCTGCTCTGCAGGGTCAGGTAGTGGGGGTAACTAGTCCCATTCACTGCAGCAGCAACGGTCTCAAGGGCAGCCAATGTCCCGGCTGTGGCATAGGGGGCAAGGGCAACAGCCTCTCCGCCCCGGAGGAAAGTGGTGACAGCTCTTCTGGCGCTACTGCCACCAGCATTCCACTGCTTCCGTCCCCCTGCCCGGAGCAAGCTGGCTTGGGGTTTAAATTTGCCAGCCCATGGCGGGAGCATGCGCAGCAGGGCTGAGGATGGGGGTCATCCACTCGCTCCACAGAGCGGCTCCTGCCACAGAGCAGCCCCGTGACACCCACCCCTGCCATAAATAAAGAAAACATTGAAACCTTTTGTGTTGGACATAATATTTCACTTTATTTAAAATAAAGTTTGATCAACTAACATGAGAAAATTAAAATGCCTAATCTGTTTCATGATTTAAATTAAACTATTCTCACTAGCTACAGCTGGTTCAAAAAATAAGGTCACCATACATAGGCTGCTTTTGCCTCTCCTCCTTCCTCCCAGCGCACAGATCTGTGAATAAGTTAAAAATCAGTACACCTCTTCTGAAAGGTTGCTGACCCCTGCACTAAAAGGTAAGATCTGCATCTTAATTAATGTATTAATCAAGCTGCATAAGTAGGACTATTAGTGACTTTAAAAAGTATCACTGGCACTCGCACCCATACATAAAGGCAAATAAGTCAAATCTCTGCACTCCACCTCTGAAAGATTACTGACCCCTGCCCTAGCATGTTGCCTGAGAGCCGGAGTGGTGCGAGCCCTTTCAATTGCTTCTGTTTAAAGGGCTCACACTTGCTGGGCAGCTGCGTTGCCTGGAAGCCATCCAGCAGACACAAGCCCTTTAAACAGAAAGGGCTCGCAGCTCTCAGTTCCACTGGCCCATCGCCTGGGAGCTGCCGTGAGGTCTGAGCCCTTTCAGCTGTTTCTACTCCAAGAGCTTGTGCCTGCCAAACAGCTACCAGGGAAGAGGTTAGCAGCAGGGCCAGGAGCTGCCAGCCATATTTTGTGAATTCTAAGCCTCCACCCCAGACAACTCTAGGAGGAGGCTAGCCCCCAGTACCCTCCCATCTGCTCCAGGTCCTGCCATTGGTCAGAGGGCAGGGACCCCAGGCCAAACAAAGCTCCCAGCAGGGTAATTCTCAACCCCACCCCTTCCATCCAAGGCCCTGCCTCTTCCGGGTCGACCTGTGGCCACTTCCGAAATTTGTGAAGTGAGCCCCCTTCAAAAATTATTGCCCACCCCTGCCTTAGACTCTACCTGCTGTTCAGTAGTGGAATCTGTCAAATTTCCCACACTAAACTGAATGTCAGCATGAACATACTTTCCTCCCTCCAGTCTAAAAGGATTTAACAGCATGCATGTTTATACCCCCTCAATTATATTCTCTTTTCCTGCTCATTTGTAAGATGTCATTACTGCCAACTCTCAGCTGCTTTAAGGGGAAATTCAGGTCAAAGCTATAAAAACTTTTTAAAATACTGAGGTTTGACACTTTAACAAATCAGTGTGTTTATGTGATGAGTGACTGTTTATTGTATATGCCTGTCAACATGGAAACCATCAGGTTTTGCTCACAGTCTCTGAAGTAGTGGCAGACACAGTTTTTCCACAGCTAGACTTTCAGCTAACCTCTGGTCAGCACCTGCATAGCTGATATACCCAAGTAATTTTGCTTGGTAGAGACAAGGCCTAAGGGAGTCAGCTCCAATTAACAACATGGCTATATATGGAGAGTAATTCTACAACCCAGCTTTTCAATTGGAACTTTTATCTTTGAAGCTGTTTCTGTAGTCTGGGAATTTCCAAAAACTGTAGTTCTGATCTGAATGAGAAATCTTTCTTTAAAAACAGCAGTCTTTTCTTTGCCCCATTTAAGTGTTAACTTAGTACAACTTCCTACACTCTACCGTAATTTGCTGGATGGTGGTGAACAAAGATAAGGTTAATGCTATACAGTTAAACTTATTCAAGGAGACAGCCTGGAAATTGCCATGGAAACAGTTCTTACAGCCTTAAAGCTTAATGCTACTTTTAAATACCATACATGCCTGCACCGCAATTTAGCTTGTAAAGTTATACTATGCATACAAGCATAGCACTTTACACAGATTTACAAAATACATAGCAATCAACATACATGGCAATCTGCCCATCCCAAGGAAATAACAGATCAGGGGGGAAAAAAATACTTAGGAAGCTCCTCTGCTCAGTAAACCTTAGGAAAAGTCACACTTGGGGGAGGGGATTTCCTCCTCTGACTCCGAGATCCACTGAGAAGCTGAATTCCACCTATATAAATTCCTTGAGGAGCTAATTAGATTTGGTGTCATAGTCCATGTTTACATATTATGGCTTTGGGGTTGGTTAGGTGGTGAAGGAGAATAGATAGCAGCTGTGGAAAGCATGTTAAGAGCATTATTTTACCATGGAAAATCTGCTGAAAAAAAATGTGTATTTGCCACAGGATAATACTCCAGTGAGCAGCTCCTTCATAGCTTTGCTCCCTCTCTATGCTGACCTGTCCCTCTCACAAACCAGGGAAGCTATATGTTTATACTCAATGTTAATGTTACATTAAACTCAGATCTTGTTTAATGCAGTGTAATGTAGTCCTTTGGGATAATCATATGCTGTGCTTTCATCTGTCCAACACACCTACCGTATTTTCCGGCGTATAGGGCGACTGGGTGTATAAGACGACCCCCTATCTTTTTAATTAAAAGATAGGGTTTCATCTTATACCCCAGCGCCCCTCCGCCTCCTTTGCTCCCGGTGTCCGTGGTCTGCTGGAGATGGTCCCCAGCAGACCAGAGGCACCGGGAGCAAAGCCGCCAGGAGCGCCTGGGCTGCCCCCCCCCGCCGGAGCCCCTCCGCGGCTTTGAAAGCCTCGGGGGAAGCCGGCGGCGGGGCATCCCAGGCGTGCATGGGCTGCCCCCCCGCCGGAGCCCCTCCGCGGCTTTGAAAGCCTCGGGGGAAGCCGGCGGCGGGGCATCCCAGGCGCGCATGGGCTGCCCCCCCGCCGGAGCCCCTCCGCGGCTTTGAAAGCCTCGGGGGAAGCCGGCGGCGGGGCATCCCAGGCGCGCATGGGATGCCCCGCCGCCGGCTTCCCCCGAGGCTTTCAAAGCCGCGGAGGGGCTCCGGCGGGGGGGCAGCCCATGCGCGCCTGGGATGCCCCGCCGCCGGCTTCCCCCGAGGCTTTCAAAGCCGCGGAGGGGCTCTGGCGGGGGGGCAGCCCATGCGCGCCTGGGATGCCCCGCCGCCGGCTTCCCCCGAGGCTTTCAAAGCCGCGGAGGGGCTCCGGCGGCGGGGCATCCGGCGTACAAGACGATCCCCGATTTTTGGGGGATGATTTTTAACTTCAGAGGTCGTCTTGTACGCCGGAATATACGGTACCCCTTCAGTATAGCCAACATCAAGAGATCAAAAATCATGAGTCAGAACCCAAAATAATCATGAGACTAAAAAATAGCAATATTGTGTGGGTTTTGGTTTGTTTGTTTTTATTTGTGAACTTCCCCTTCCGTGTGTGTGTGTGTGTGTATCCCCAAACCCAACATGTCTGTCTACACACCATAAGTTCACACCCTCTCAGTTCATCCCATCCCACGGTAACCACCATACATTTAGTTCAGCTCTTCTAGTCCCCATCCACTTAGTTCAGTTTCCCCAACCCCATTCAATTTAGCCTATCAACCCTCAAGCCCCTCCCCCTAAGTTCAGCCTTAAACCCTCTACCTCCCTCAGTTCAGTCCCAACTAGCCCCATCAATTCACTCCAGCTGTGTCTACATTGGTGCGATCTTGCGCAAAAGCAGCCACTTTTGCACCAAAACTTGCTGCCTGTCAACACTAGCCATGAGTTCTTGCGCAAGAACACTGACGTTCTAATGTATGAAATCTGCTTCTTGCACAAAAACTATGATGCTCCCGCTCAGGAATAAGCCCTCTTGCACAACTGTTCTTGCACAAGAGGCCAGTATAGACAGGCAACATGAATTTCTTGAGCAACAAAGCCCTATGGTTAAAATGGCCATCAGAGCTTTATTGTGCAAGGAAAAGCACATCTCTTGTGCAAAGGCACATGCCAGTGTAGATGCTCTCTTCTGGAAGAGTTCTTGCGCAAAATCAGGTCAGTGTAGACGTAGCCGGTCCCAGTTCAGTCCTCCTCCCCACCTCACCCGTGTTTCTCCTGAGATTTTTTACCCCCTCTCCCAGGCCTAGAAAGGGTAGAAGGGTTGCAGCTGGGTCCCCTTTCCTGGCTTGGGGGAGTAGTTCCAGAGGCTCTTCATCCGCTCTATCCCTGCCTGGGCTGGGTGCTTTGGAGAAGAGGCCATCCTACAAGTGTTTCCCACAGCTGGGGGGAGAGGAACAGAGTTGCACTGAGCTCTTTGCTTTCTCCTGCACTTTTTGTGAGAAAAGCAAGTGGAGGAGAAAGACTGACAGTTTCTGGCAAGGCTCAACTTCACAAGGGCTGAAGCTACTCATGTCATGTGAAATGAGCTCCAATCTCATCATCTGTGAAAAATATCACAAGAGAAGAGCTGACAATACCTGCCACTAAAGATACGAGTGAGAATTTACTATTTAGTTGTTGCATCCCGGCTCTGTTCACACACTAGTGAACTGTCAATTTGGATTCCCATTTGGTCATTTCAAGAATAATTGTTTGTTTGTCCCAACAGCGGAGGCAGGTTTATATAATTTTTAGTGGTGCCCAGAATGGGTCCCCTGCACCTTGTAAGAATCAGGGAGGGGGCGGGGAGAGCTCTGGCTCTGGGGGTAGGTTTGGGATTTGGGAGGGGCTCAGGGCTGGGCAGAGGATTGGCATGCAGGCTCTGGGGTGAGGATGAGGAGTTTGAGGTGTGGGAAGCAGATGGTTGGGGTGCATCTTGGGCCCTAGGTTGGGGCTAGCTGGACTAGGGAGGAGGAGTTCAAACTTAATGCAGTTTGAATTGCGTAGCAGGCTGTGTTGGGGGCTGAGGTCATAAAGAACTCTCTCTCCCTGCACTCACCCAGTCCCCAAAAGGAGTCCATGTGGAGTTGCCTGCTGGGGTAGAGGCAGTTGCCATGTGCCTCCTCCCTCTGTAGGCACACCAGTCAGCCTGCTGGCCCCACTCCCTTACAGCCATGCTGCAGCAGAAGCAGCTGGTGGGGGGAAGGCAGGTGGTGTGGTATGGGGAGCAAGAGGCAGCCACCTGTTGCTCCAAGGCATAAGTCAAGTGAGGACACGGAAGGCACATTGTCATATGGGGCCTGAGGACGGACCCAACCCTAACATTAGGGGGGCCAGGCCCCAGGGGCCCAACATTGGTGGAGCCTGGGCACCATGGGTCTATACAACTTACCACCCCTGTTCTCCAAATGTGGCCCACAGTCATAGGACATTTTTATAAGGGGAAACCACCATTACTTTTAAAGTCAGTATTATCCAGGGGACTTTGCAAATTTATAAAATGAATTATTGCTATTTTGAAACAATCTCCACAATAAATGGAGTTAATTTCTTTATATACAAAAATAGACTATATTTGACAGAAATAAACAAGCAGCTATTTAGCAAGACTGCTGTACACAAGTTATTAGCTTGATTCTGCAAACATTTATGCATGAGAATATCTTTACTCACACTGAGCAATCCTATTGAGGTTAATGAAACAACTCAATGTTGGTAAAACTACTCACATGAAAAAGTATTTGAGGCCTAAATAATCAAATATGCACTGTTTGGTATCACTTATTGGCTGCCACATTTAATTTGGTGTTTTTAAGTTGTTATCCATATAGAAACAGGATATCAAAAATAGGGGAAAGAGAAATATATCACTACCCCTGAAAAGAGGGTATGCGCAGGTTCAGAGGGGAGGAGCAGAAATGATTATTTCAAGATAGTGATTTATCATCAAGGCATAATTGTAAAATTTTAATAGATTAACCATTGAAACAATTTAGGTAGGGTGTAATAGATTCTCCATTGCTTGCAGTCTTTAAATCAATACATATCTTTTTAAATTGCTATAATTTAAACAGAAGTTACGGGTTTGATGCAAAAGCCATTAGTGGTCCAGTGGCAAATTAAAACCTGTGTAGAAGGGGGAGGAGGGCTACCAGTGCTAGAATTGTGGCCCTGCCCCCTGCTCTTCCTCTTCACCTGAAGCCCAGTCCCAGAGCAAGCCAGAAGCCAAAGTCAGAGCCAGAGCCAGGCTGTGCTAAGAGACACCCAGAGAGATTGGGCTGCTGTGGGGAGCCCCAGACATCCCCCATCTTCAGGGCTTATCTTACCATAGCCCTGCTCCAGTTTGGCCAGGGGCTGAGACCTTGTAGGGAAGAGAAGGAGCAGGGGCATGATGCTATAGTGAGGAATAGTAAAGCAGAAGCTAGGTTTCATGGCAGGGAAGTTGATCACCTTATCATCTCTCTGGAAGATAAGTGCTGCCTCTGACCCCACTACTCTGAACCTACCCAAGGCTAAAAAGCAAGCAGGTATAGCTCCCTGACCCCCTCCCCCAACCTCTCCCAGCTCCAGGGGAACCAATATTCTTTGTGCCCGGGGCCCCAATACATCTTTATTCCCTCTTCATAGGCCTTTGTTATGCAGGTTATCCTGGCCTGTGTTTGTCAGAGGCTGGAGAAGGATGGCAGGAGACAAATGGCTGATCATTGTCTTCGGTCCACCCTTTCTGGGGCACCTGGTGTTGGCCACTGTCGGCAGACAGGCTACTGGGCTAGATGGACCTTTGGTCTGACCCAGTACGGCCGTTCTCATGTAGGTTAAATGATCACAATGGACACTTCTTATCTTAAAATATGAGACACAGAAAAGTCATGTAGAATATGTAATAATATGAGGGCCTGATACATTATCATTGGTATGAGGCCTAAGGTCACAATGGTCAAGACTTTGCAAATATAAAACAAAATTAAGCTGTGAGCAAGAGGCAGGCCCTGTTCACAGAAGCTGGCAGGAACAGGGCTGATATTACAGAAACACTCATACCTAAGATGTAGTAAGCACAGGCTATCAGGGCCGGC
This sequence comes from Pelodiscus sinensis, assembly GCF_052426305.1. NCBI lineage: Eukaryota > Metazoa > Chordata > Testudines > Trionychidae > Pelodiscus > Pelodiscus sinensis. Next base: position 17,673,929 of record NC_143055.1, on the reverse strand, counting down.
TCTAGGTTTTTTGCAGCCCCAAGCAAAAACAATTCCGCCCCTGGTTGGCCCGCTGCTGCAGGATAGGCACTGAAGAGGAAAGCGCCCCTTTCACCTTGCAGCTCTTTGACTCCCACCATGCTCTCCAGCCAAACCCAGCCTAAGTCCTGTCTTCCCTCCATACATATTCCCCCCCGCCCCCACTCACCAAACCCAGTTTCCACCTTCTCTCCCCTCCCAGGCAAACCCAACCCCTCAATGACCGGACCCAGTCTGTCCCCTCTTCTCTCCTCCACCTAATCCACCCTGTGCCCTCTTCACTCCTCCCCCCCGCTCCCGACCGGACCCAGTCAGCTCCCACCTCCCCCCACTGACCGAACTTCGTCTCCTTTCCCTCTCCTCACTAAACACTCGTGTCCCTTCCGCACAGCACGTGCGGAAGTGTCGGAGTACCCTGGAGGAGGGGTGAAAGTGGCACAGGTCCCCCTACTTCCCTTTCCCCGATGTGAAGTGGGATGCCGCAGGCTCCCCTCCCCTGCAAGAGGAGAGAGAGGAGCCACCAGGCCATGGCTTGCCTGCAGCTGCCGCGAGGGACCCTGCGGCCAGCGGCTCCCGGGGATGCTGCAGATGTGCTAAGGGGCCGGTGCGGTAGCGCAGCTGGCTGGCTGCCCCAGGCAAAAACCTGGGAGCAGGAGAGGGGCAGAGCACTGGGTGAGGTGCTGGCTGTGCTCCAGGGTCCAAGCTCTGCACGGAGCAGGAGAAGGGTCTCCCGAGCTCTCCTGGCGCAGATTAGACAAGAGGCTGGAGGGAAGGCTGTAGGTGAGGGGGAGGGTATGTGTGAAATCAACAACAACAAGCAGCACGGCAGCAGTCCGAGCAGGGATGGCAGCAGGCGGCTCGGAAAATGAAACACAGCTGCCTGCCCCTGCCGCAGCAGGAAGTGGTGGAAGCCTGGCTGGATGATCACTCGGACTTCACCCACTCTTATTTTGTTCGGAAAGTCCCTCCCTCCACACAGACGATCCCCGAGAGCTGCTTCCCCTTGACATCCCCTCCCCCCGCCACACATACACCTTCCCCCTCCCAACAGCTGGCAAAAACGAAACAAACACGCAGCCGCTCTTGTGCCGCTGTCACCCAAGTTCCCAGCAGCGGGCGCACCCCGGCTCTGCCTTCCCAGCCCAACCCCCAGTGGGGTGGGAGGGTTGGGGGGAGCTGCTGCCTCACCCCTCGGCGCACTTACCAGTGGCCACAGGCTTTGCGTGCCCCACTAGACACGCTGTCCAAGCCCCCATGCTTCTCCGGGGCAGTGGGAGCGCGTCTCGCCGCGTGCCACTGGCTGTCCCGAGCGGAAAGCCCCGGTGCGCCCCACGTCCACAGAGCGGCAAACCTGCACAGGACACTTTTCAGGAGTAGCCCTCCCCCCCCAGCTGGGCCCTGCTGGGCTGAGTCCTGCTAATCTCTGAGCTCTCTGCGGGCCGGCAGGGCGGGTCACTCGCTGATTCCCAAAGTGCTGCTGCTCTTGGGCTTGACATCTCAGCAGCCACATGTGCACTGCATGTGGTTAGGCGAGGCAGGAGAGGGGCCGAGCGGGCTACGGGCCGGGTGAGTTGCGGGTGGTGGCAAGCTGGCGGGGCGCTGTGTTTGAGGGGAGAGAGCTGGAGAGGAGAGTGGGCTGGGGGAGGTCTTGCCAGCTAGGGGCGAGGGGCCAGGGCTGCTTCTGCAGTCGGAGGGGGAAGTAGGGGTTCCCTCCATGCCCAGCACTGAGGCGCTGTCCCTTCTTCCCAGTCAGCCACATGGGGAAGCAAGGCCGCAAGCTCCACCACCCCTGCAGGCCGCCAGCTCCACCGCCCCGCCCATTGCCTTGAGCGGCCACAGGCAGCCCTGCGTCCAGTGGTAAGGCTGACCAGAACGCTGCCCCTGCAAATGTGCCGCCCCAAGCACGTGCTTGTTTTGCTGGTGCCTAGAGCTGGCCCTGCAGGCTATGAACACATTCCAGAGGGGTCAAAGCAGAACACCCAGTGAAGAAACATCTTGGTACCAATATACTCCCCACAAATAACAAGCATACTGACCCAGGTTCAGGACAGCATAATAAATAGTGAACAAACCCCCATGTACAACATAATGGATGGTATCTAGGTAATGTCAGAAGGTGGCAACCTGGTACGTCAGGGGTGATGTATAACTTGTTTGTACCTATGTATAAAAACATACCCCAAGAGTTGTCGTCTTTGTCTGTCCTGGGGGCAATGAAGGATCCTGTCATTGATTGAGCTGGTCCATTTTTAGGCAGTATATTTGTAGTGGATCGGTAGGGTCTGCTGACAACTATTACTGTACTTCATTTGACAATAAACCTGATGCCTTTGATCCTTATCTGATTTAGTGGTCATTAAGCGCTCTCTGGGAGTCTGCTGTATGTGCCATTGGGGTAGTACAGCATACAGAGGGGTAAGCACACACCTGACAATCATTGTACAGAGCAAGATACCTGATAGGACACCACACTGGTGACTTTTGACAATCACAGAATACAGCAGAAAAATAGAGAACTAAAACTTTCTATAGGTTTTGTTTAAACCATCCAATAAATGTAATAGAATACTATATTACAGACTGTAGATTTTTAGAGTACGTTCTATAGTACTTCATTTTGTTTGTGTAACCCTTTTTGTTTCTTTTCTAAGCTATTGCATTCTATAGGATTTTCTGCATTGTGTACCTTTTCCTCAGTCTCATCCCTTTGCTTATGTGCTCCTCATTCTAATCCTCTATCTTTGTCTACTGAGTTTGCAGCAGGGCAGGGAACATATTTTCACATGTCTTTAAAACAGCCATCACAAACAAACAAAGGTGGTAAAAATGGAATTTGTTTTCACAACACATTTTGGAGTTCTAAAAACAATTAATAATACAAATTGAACTGGCGGGGAAAAATTTACTTTATCTTAGGAACAGTTAAATATTTGTTTTAGAACTTGGTGAATCTGAATACTGCTTCCTTGCATATTCCTTGCACTGGAAATATAAAGTTACAGGAAGAATGTGTGAAGATTCAGGTTAGAGAGACACATTACATAACTTTAAAATATTATACATTCATTTACTACACTTGCAAAGTCTCCAATGTTAAAGCAACTTCAAAAAAATTAGTATTTTCCTTTCCTGTATATAATCATGGTCTGTGCTAATATAGTTAATCACATTTCAGGTAAAAATGCAAATAAAAAAGGAAAAGCCTCCTCTTGATCAGGACAGCAGAAGTAACTAGGTTCATAGATGAAAAAGCATTTATCATTGTGCATAATCTGTGAAATACAAGACTTTGATAAACAATATCTTATTACCATTCTGAATCTGGTTTTGTGGCAGCCATCTTGCTGGAAGGGGATGTCAGCCATCTTGTTGATAAGATACAATAGCTTTGTTTTTCCTTGCTATATAAGTAAGGTATTTAGTGACATTCAAGCCTAACATAAAAACTGTTTCATATTTAACTATTCTGACAGTCAATTATACATTTTACAATTTTTTTCTTTTATTCCCTGTTTCTGTCTGCATGATATGCAAAAAGGCAGCTAATACTGTCTTTACAGATTTTATTCACTGTGTGGTAAAATATAATTGAAATGTAGGCCAGGAGCAAAGTGATATTTTAATAATTATATGCTATCAGGCACTACATTGTAACAATACTACTAAAAAGTTCACTGTTGATAACATGATTTGTATATATTTTCTTTAAATATCTGTCTGTTCCATACTATAAGAAATATGCTCCCTACTGTATGCAGTATAATATCAGATAACTACACTTGCTTAGAGAAAAATTACAAAACTCTCAATTGCAGTTAGCAGAAGCAGGCAGCTAGTCCTGATAATATATAGGACTAGCATTAATACAAACATCTTTTTCTCCAAAATATATCTATAACCAGTAGTCACACAGATATGTAATATGTCACACTATGCATGACACTGAATATGATTTCTATTAGAGGACATTTATTAATTTGAATTTACAGTGTTTGTTCTTCAGTGGTATTTTTACACTCTGTTTGAACTCAGTATCTATGGCCTAGTTAACACTTAAAAAAACTATTTAATGTACTATATGGACTACAGAGTCCATCCTGCTCAGGCTGAATTCTGTGGGAGTTTTGACATTGACTTCCATCATAGGAGGATCAGGCCCAGTGTCGACTTACAGAGATGCTGCATCCTCAGAAAAAGCTTGTGCTGATTTTTTTAAGACAGGCTTTTATATACAAAAGTAAAAAAAACCAACCCCACAACATCCACCCAGGATCAAGTAAACAAGGGTGAAGTGGAGGAACCACAATAATGGTAAAAGAATAGGAGTGTGATTACAAGGTCAAAATTCCCATGTCTATAAGGTTCTGTGACTGCTTTCGTGTCTTGTTTTAGAAGCATGTGCCGCTGGACAAAACTGTATTTGACCTGCCACATGCAACACTGAAAATTGTATACTCTCCGATTTTTCCTCAGTAGCAGGAAAATGTGTCAATGTTACAACTACCACTTAAAAGTTTCTGCCAGGATTCCTTCCAGACTGAGAGCTCTACATGGTTTAATTTACCCTATTCGGGCCAAGAATAGGTTTTCTTCTAGCCCCAGATAACACTACTCATACAAAAGGTTAGTATCCTAGTCCCATGGGAGGCATCAGTATCCACTTACTCGAAGGTTACTATTAGTTACCACCTGCCTGAATCTCCCTCCCTGCCTGCACCCTACCTACAGTACTTGCTTCACCCCCCCCCCCCGCAGACCTAAAACTACATCTCCCAGCCTGCAGCGCTCTTCTTGCATTTCCGAGAGGCTGTGGAGTTCCCGGCTTGCAATGCGACACCGGGGTCCCTAGTCCAATAGGAGCCGCAGGGGGCGGGTCTATGCAAATAATCCCCCCTCCCCACGGTTGGTCTCCTCCCCCAGTGGGCGACGGTTCCGTTTCCGTGTCGCGGCGCAGCGCGGTTGAGGGGCATGGCCCGGCGCGGAGCCTGCCGCTGCCCTTAGCGTCACCTCAGCCGCCGGCCGGAGAAAAGATGGCGTCCATGCTGCTGAAGAGCTGCGGCCGGCGGGTCGGCTGCCTCCCCAGGCCGCTGCGCAGGGAGCCCACGTGGGGTAAGGGCCGGGGCGAGGCGGGTCCCGCAGCGCTGGGCCCCGGCTCCTTAGGGCCTGGACTTTCCACGGACGGGCTGGGCCTAGCGGTCCCCTGGCGGCTAAAGGAGCCGGCGAGGGGCCTGGCAGTGACTGGTGGCCGCGTGCGGGGCGCCTCCTTTCCCCGCTTCCAGAGCTCCCCGGGCAGCTTTGAACTCCCGTGGCGATCTCCCCCGGCCTCCTCCTTGTGACCTCGCAGAGCTCCTGCCCGCGGCCCGGGGAGGCGTCCTCCCTCCGCGCCTCTCCTGTGCCCGCGGCGCCTTTAGTCTTCGCTGGAGCCTTGGGCTGCGGGGTAGAAGTTACCCGGGTGGCGGGGCGCCTGGGCTGAGTCTAAACTGTTGTGAATTAGTTAATAACGTGTGACAGGTTAGTGGCATTTAACTACAGACAATAAACACATGGTTTCAGTAGTTGTGGAAAGGGCTAGTGTGAGACCTATTTAACCATCAGTGCTCTAGCTACAGGTCCTACAACGGCAGTGCAAGCTTTCTTGCAGTAGTTGGAGGAGTCCGTCACTGTGGATGAAAGTTAAATGACTTGGCCAGTTCAATTCAACCAGGCCCTGCTGAGTCTCCTTTGTGGGGCAGGTAATTTGGCGTGGAGCACGTTGGCTTATGCCTTCCACCAACACTTCTAAGGGCTTTTGTCCACTCAAGGGAGGAGTTTTCTGCAAGACCTGTCTGAGCTGTGGGTCTTTTACCAGGACCTCTTCCAGACCTAGCAGCTGTTTTGGGAGACTAGGTCCGTTGTGGCCACTGAGGCGGTGAAACTCTTTGTAGAGCCCCTGATACACAATTAGTGATAGAAGAGGATAGTCAACTATTTGATAAACATAAGCTTATTGGATAGTTGACTAGTGATGTGACTAGTTGCTTCCTCCCCCTGCCTCGCTGCCTCTTTCAGAGAGAGGCAACAAGGGGGGGAAGTGGGAGCCAGCTTAAAAGCCAGTTCCCCCCAGTACTATATCCGTTGGGCTCAGGGGAGGTAGAGGCACACCGGGAAATGAAACAGTCTCCACTCATGCTGCTTCTGCTGTGATTCTGCTTTTGAAATGTACAAGAGCCCCAGAAAGTCCTGCAGTCTCTGTGGGACTTCTGCTTTTGAACTGTAGCAAGATCCCAGCAGGACTCTTGCTGTAGTTCAAAGGCAGCGGTGCCCTTATAGACTGATCGAATAGTCAATGGAAATCACATTGACTATTTGATTAATCTAAATTTAACATTCCTATATACAATTCCTATTTTTGTGTGCAAGAGGCAGTCTCCCCCTTGGTGTGCTAGAAGTTGGTCCTAGCAGAAACCACCTGGACTGTAACAGGTGGAATTGAGTAGATCCCCATGCATGTATCCAGGAGATGCTCCCCATCCCACTGGGCCCTCCAGACCTTTTTATCCTACAAGCCCCCAACCTTCTCTCTCCTACAGTGTGAGCTGGCTGCTTACCTTGCATTCAGTTTGCTTTCAAACCACACCTAGGGAACCCCCTGTATACATTCATGCTCCACCAAATGGTGGGACTCTCTAGCCTCTGTAGTGGGTGAGGAGTCTGATGTTACAGGTCAGAAATGACTCTTCAAATTAGGGATGTAAAATCTGAGTTCATTAGTTAACCAATTGAGTACCAGGTTGAACCGGGTAACTGATTAACCCAGAATCCCTGGCTGCGTGGGGCCTGCTGCTGCCTCGCCAGCTCTTTCCTCCCCTCTCCTGGCCATGCGGTGGGCTGTTACTGCTGCTTCTGGCTGTCCCCCGACTGCTCAGGGGCTGCTGCTGCTGCATGCATCCGGCCTCTGACTCCCACACAGGGCTAGAGCAGCCTTCCGCCAATGGCAGACCATGAGTGGGGGGCTGCTCCCAGATACTGGTTAACTGGTACCCAGTAAGAATCATCCATTCACATCCCTACTTTCAAATGCAGATAAACCTCTAAAAGTTTAAATGAAGATAAATCAATAGTTTTTTGTTTTGTTTTTTTAAATCTTTGAACAACCTACATTTTTCATCTAATGTGCTGTACCTAATAAGATCCATTTCTAAAGTAACAATTGGCCTTCTAAAATAATTAGTTCATTATTAATGTTATGGATGAATTGTCTTTTTAAACTTCAGAATGTTTGCAATTTTTTTTCAGGTAACCTGCGAGAGCGTACTTGTCTGAGCTGTGTGTCTCTGAGGTTGATAAAGCATAAGTAAGTAAACATAAACATGACACAGTTATTTTTCTACACTTTTAAAAGTATTCCAAGTTATCCTAAAAGCTTTAGAATATCATAACAGCGTGTATGGACTGCTGAACAAAACACACACTAACCACAGCCCATATTATGGAGCCACGAAGTTAGGCCCGAGAATAGCATTCTAATCATATGGCTGTTATGTCACTTTTGAGAGTAGAAATATATGAAATCTTTTCTTTTTTTCCCAATCCATCTTCCTTAACTTATGCCAATACAGTACACACTGTTCTTGCGAAAGCAGAAAAGGTAAATTAACTGCTCATGAACTGTTGCAGGTGACACCACCAGAAGTCAGTAACATACACATATCTAGATGTTGCTCTCCATCAGTTTTGAGCAGTAGTTGATAGTTGCAGGGTAAGCAGAGTTCACTTGAGCTGTACATACAAGGCTATAAGTACCCTGTAATATGGTTCTGGCTGAATCCTTCAAGTGGATGGTCATTATTGCAGTCAACCTTTGGATCCTATTTTATTCCTGGGCAAATTTGCACACCGGTAGTGCAGCAGAATAATGCCCATCTGCAGAATCCCTTTGTTTCCCTGCAGAATATGTATTCTGTAGGGAAGCAAAGAGATGCTGCACCAACCACTCACCCCATTGGCAGCTTAGATATGTCTGTTCAGGCACCAAGGGGGAGAAAGAAATCACTGAGAAGTGGTGGTCTGGGAATGCCTTGGCCACCTAGGGACATTAGTCCCAGCTGGGGAGAGGAAGGAGGACAGAGACAAAGTTCCCCTTCCCTATGTGGAGCAGCCAGGGTGGTTCAGATCAAGCTCTGGAAACTTCTGGCTTCAGGAAGGTACATGCTTCCAGGGTCGGGAGTTCTAGATGTGGGGGGGGAGAGAGGAGGTGGTCTAGATATGTGAAGATTTGTTAGACAGGAAGCAGCTCCCTGTACAGTGATGCCTCCCTCACACCTGTGCACCTGGAACCCCTCCTCTGAGCCCTCTCCATATCGGGAATCCCACTCACCACCTACATCAGGAACACTCCATTCCTGGACCCCCAGTCCAATGAGCCCCAACCAACTGGACCATGACACCCATCCCATCAGGGCCTCCCTCCTCCCAAACTTAGAGTCCCATTCCACTTGCACCCAGAACCCCTGAGCACTGATTCCCACCAAGCTGTCTATACCCAAATTGTGCCAAACAGAATGTTGGTACTTTTGAGGGAGTTCTACATTGAGAAATTTTAAAAAAGGTCAAAATTGTGCATATTTGAATTGTCAAAATAACAGAAACACAACAAAAATATAATCCCACCATTTTCAATTGTTTTGGTAATTTATTTCAAAATTCTTGTCAGCAAATAATTGAAAATGGTGGGATTATGTTGTGTGAATTTGACAAATAAAAATGCTGAATTTGAAATATTTCAATTTTTTGCATAGTACTCCTGAGGGAATGTGATATGCTTTCCAAGCCTGAGTCTGGGCAGAATCCAGTCATTCTTCATAACTCTGGGCTTCTTAGGCTCATACCTAGGTGAAGACTCCCTGTCTTGCATTCTTTTGTGGGAGGTGGGACACCACAGACCAACTGCCCTAGACCCAAAAACTAATGCTGAGTTCTCCCGAGCTTCTCCAATAACTTGGAAAGGTTCCCTAGAGTTCCATCTCATTTATACTTCAGTCACTCAGGGATTACATGGCATGTAATACAAGGAACATGGGCTTTGCACAGGAGTTTCTTAGACACCATAACTTATGCTCTTGAAGCATGCAGGAGTTATAGCCTTAGGGAAAATGGAAAGAGTTGATCTGCTGTGTCCCCTAAGTCCGTACTCACCCCTTCCTGTAGTGTATAAGTCCTGGTCTTCTCAGAATGTTGGCTGTGTGACCCCTCACCTGTGATCCTTCAAAAAGATGAGATTTGTGGCAATTGCATAAAAATATTATTAGGAAGTCCAAAAAATTGTGAAGAATAGCTAGCCAAAGACTCAAAAAAATAGGCCCCCGCCCCCCCAAAAGTTATGTATTTGTGAAGCAGAGTTCTGCTGAAACTGTTGAGCTATCAGTGGGGCCACTGAATGATTGAGATGCTGAAGTAGCACTCAAGAATAATAAGGCCATTGTTCTCTGAAAACACCCACTCAATGTGCAGCAGCAGTCAAAAAAGCAAACAATGTTAGGAATCATTTAAAAAGGGATAGAGAATATTGCCTCTATATAAAACCATGGTATGCTCACATCTTGAGTACTCCATACCAATGTGGTAGCTTATCTCAAACATATATTGGCATTGGAAATGGTTCAAAAAAGGGCAAGAAAAATGATTAGGGGTTTGGAATGGGTGCCATGTGACAAAATATTAAAAAGACTTGGACTTTTCAGCTTAGAAAAGAGGAGACTAAGGGGAGATATGATAGGTCTATAAAATCATGACTGGTGTGGAAAAAGTGAATAAGGAAAAGTTATTTACTTATTCCCACAATATATGAACTAGGGGTCACCAAATGAAATTAATAGGGTTTAAATCAAGCAAAAGGAAATTTTTCTTCATGCAACACACAGTGATCCTGTGGAACTCGTTGCCAGAAGATGTGGTAAAGACTTAAGACTTTAACAGGATTCTAAAAAGAACTAGATAAATTCATGGAGGTTAGGTCCATCAATAGCTATTAGCAGGGCTCAACAAATAATACAGTCTATTGTAACCTGGAAGAGCCAGATTCGGGCGATTTGCGCATGCGCAGATTGCCGGAGAATGCGGTTCAGCGAGCCCTGGCTATTAGCCAGGATGGGTAGGAATGATGTCCCTAGCCTCTGTTTGTCAGAGGCTGGAAATGGATGACAGGAGAGGGATCACTTGATTCCCTATTCTGTTCACTCCCTCTGGGACATTGGCATTGGCCACTGTTGGAATACAGGATACTTGGTTCGATGGACCTTTGGTCTGACCCAGTGTGGCTGTTCTTATGTGGAGAAACTAAATGAATTCTTTGCATTGTCCTTCGTGATGGGGGATATATGAGGGAGATTCCCAAACCTGAGCCTCTCTTTTTAGGTGACAGATCTGAAGAACTGTCCTAGATCAAGGATTTCATTAGAAGAGGTATTGAAACAAATTGATAAATTAAACAGTAATAAGTAACCAGGACCAGATGGTATTCACCCAGGAGTTCTGAAGGAACTCAAATGTGGAATTGCAAAAGTACCAACTGGTTTGTAACCTATCCTTGAAATCAGCTTCTCTACTAAATGACTAGAGAATAGCTAATGTGATGCCACTTTTTAAAAGGCTTCAGAGGTGATCCCAACAATTATAGCTGGATAAACCTGATTTCAGAGCAGGACAAATTGATTCAAACTACAGTAAATATCAGAATTATATGAACACAGTTTGTTTGGAAATAGGGATATTAGAGTATAGTCGAGTAAACGATTAACCAGTAAGTCTGGGTTTACTGGTTAATCCTATTGACTACATGCGCCCCCTCTCTCCACCGTTGCTTCTGTACCAGAGACAGCAACGGGGGAGAGGGGGGATCCAATCTTCCTGCAAACAGAGGCAGATTCACAGAAGCAGCCTCTGTCTGTGGGGGGGTCTGAGCAGGCAGCTGGGGAGCTAGTTTTTAAACCAGCTCTTGCCTGCCACCCTGTGCTGCTGCCTCTGATGCAGAGGCAGCAGCACAGTGTGTCAGGGGGCTCCCCGGGAGTGGGACTGGAGAACACTGGCTGCTGTCCCCATCCTTGGGGACTATTGAATAATCATGTAACCACTAAGATTTCATGTAGTTACACAACTATTCAGTTACATAATAGCTAACATCCCTATTTAGAGTCAAAATGTGTTCTAAAAGGGAAATATGCCTCACCAATCTACCATAATTCTTTGAGGGGGTCAACAAGCATGATGGACAAGGGAGAATCCAATGGATATAATGTACTTATATTTTCAGAAAGCCATTGACAGGGACCTTCAGCAAAGGCTCTTAAGCAAAGTAATTTGTCATGGGAGAAGAGGGAAGGTCCTCTCCTGAGTTGGTAACTGGGTAGGAATAAATAGACAACTTTCAGAACAGAAGCGGCGAGGAGTCCTGTGGCACCTTATAGACTAACCAAAGTGTTAGAGCATAAGCTTTCGTGAGCAAAGACCCACTTCGTCAGATGCATGAATGGAGAGGTAAATAGTGGTGAATGATTTGGAAAATTTGTACATGATACAAAACTACCCAGTATCGTTAAGTCCAATGCAGAGTGGAAAGAGCTACAAAGGGATCTAACTGCATGACTGGGCAAGAACATGGCAGCTGAAATTTAACATTGATAAATGCCAAGTAATGCACATTGGAAAACAGAATTCCAACTATATATATAAATTGATGGGGTCTAAATTAGATCTTACCGCACCAGAGAGACCCTTTGAAGTTGTTGTGGATGTACAGTGGCTGTCAAAAAAGCTAACAGAATGTTAGCAGTTATTAAGAGATGGATAATAAGACACAAAATAACATCCTGTCTCTTTATAAATCCATGGTGTGACTCACACCTTGAATACCGAGTGCAAATGTGGTCACACCATCTCAAAAAAAATCCATTGGACTTGGGGTAACTTCAGATTTTCAGTTAACACAGAATTATCTGCACTTGCTTTAGTTGTTACCTTTACAACTTCATAGTTCCAGATGGTTAACAAAAAAGTGCTAAAGTACAAACATGATTGCGTTTAGTGGGTGGTTCTAGTTTTGTACATCTAATAAGCACTTGGAACAATGTCTTTGTTTTCAGAGTAAGTTTCATTCCTCTTTCAGAAAGGCTAATGAAATACGATTCTTTTGTCTTATGCAGACCATTGATAGTTGAGATTGTAATCAGAGCAGACCAAACATCTGCTGGAGAAAGGTTAGAAGTATAGAGATGATGAAAGGATACATTTCTTTGAAGTGGATTAATCTGATACCAATTTCTATTCTGCTCCTTAACCCTAATACTGTAGCTTGTACTTTGTCTCTGTTTGCCATCCGCATAGGAGATATGAAATGCTTTAGATAGGTTATTTGTCAATGATTTCTAGTTTTTCATCTACACTTAGTTTTCTAAATTGAAAAAACTTCTGGTCATTGTTTTCTCATTTCTAAAATGTTGAAAATTTTTTCTCCTCCCTTGAAAATACAGGTTGAACCTTTCTAGTCCTATTGCTATTTTAAACACATAGTAAATCTTTCTCATTTAGTGCTTATTGATAGATTTTTTTAAAATGCTTTTTTCTTTCTTAAAGGAATGTACACTTCAAATATTGCACTAGTGTCCACCCTGTTTACATTTACTATGGAAAAGATCAGTACAGTTGTTGGACTAAAGGACATGGGCAAACATATTTTAGAGTTGTGAGCTCTCCTGGCTCATGGACTCCACTTTCAAGTTTGGGCATTTTGGGGCCCCAGTACCTTCCAGTACGATGGTGGCATTCTTCACATCCTTGTAAAGATGACTCCATGGTGGAAAAGTCACTTAAGTCTTTGAAGGATAAAAACAAGAAGTTGGAAGAAGGAGGCCCTGTATATAGTCCCACAGAAGAGGTTGTTAAAAAATCTCTTGGACAGAAGATTGTAGATGAGGTGAAGCACTATTATCATGGCTTTCGATTGTTATGGATTGACACAAAAATTGCTGCAAGAATGCTCTGGCGAATACTTCATGGCAATGTTTTGTCTCGCCGGGAACGGAGACAGGTAATGAGTACATATAATCTCTGTTTACTACTGAGTGATTAAGCTTTTTGCTTGGGTTAAATTAAGTGGGTTCCTTGTGCTTTTTGCCTTGTATTTAGAATCAATAAGATTACTTCTAGCATTCCTAGCTAAGAGAACTTTACTCAATATTTGACGCAGCCAACTGAGGAAAAAAAAGACTGGGGTTTATTCATATCATATAACCAGTATCTATATTATTTCTTTTAGTGAGTCTCCCAAATATAAGTTTTTGTCCTAGTTGTATCTTTCGAAAAACTTAGGAGCAGACACTTACAATTTTGTCTAGTTAATAGTCACAATGCTATCTGTATTTTCGTATTGTTCCGTTAAATAATTGGGCAGTCACCGACACTTACTGCATTAGTTCAGTATTAAAATTAAATTATAATTTTTACATTATTTCCACAGCCACATCAGCCTGTCCATGGGTTTATCAGTTTGTCACAACATGACTTTTTATTTTATTTAAACTCAGTGTTGCTTTGGTCTTTAACTGAAGTAATTTTATTTTTGTTTTGGAAAATAAATGAAAAATGTACATGCTTTATCTAAATGATTGTTCTTTTTAAAAATGAAGGCTGGAGTGAGGATGGGGGGGCAAGGAGAGGCAGAGGGTGGGTGGAAGTGTGTGTGGGGGGAGCAGGGAAGGTTTATCAAGCTTACCGAGACCACTCGCAGCTGCTCCAGCAGGGGCCTTCATTGGGGCAGTGCCCCCCTCCTATCTTGCAAGCCTGAGGGGGGGCAGTTTTTTCACAAAACAAATCAGAAAATATTGGAAGAGGGCTTGCATGTTAAAAATACAGAATTATCTTTGTAACTGGAATTGGGAATGTGGAAGAAACACTCCAAAGAACAACACTGGAGAATAAAAGTATTAAAAATATACAGATTGCTGAATTTGGAACCATAATAACATTAAATTATGGAAATACACATTGTACATTGACTATTTAGGTGGTTCTGGAATCTTATTGCAGTACAAATGTAATTTAAAAAAAATTATTTCAGATTACTATATTAAAGCAAGGGTTCTCAAACTTCATTTCACTGTGACCTCTTTCTGACAACAAAGTTACTACTTGACCTGGGTTGGATATGTGTGGAGCACAAGCCCTGTTGCTCCAGATGGGGGAAGAGGGCCACAGTCCAAGCCCTATAACCCCAGATGGAGGGCGCAGGCTTCAGCTTCAACTCTGGGTTTCAGAGAGTCTAAGGTTGGCTCTGGCGACCTCTAGGGATGTGAACAACTAGTCGACACACTAGTCGATTAGTCACCTCCCTCCCCCCCCCCTTGCTCCCTCTATCAGAAAGAGTCAGCAAGAAGTGGGGGGAGAAAAGTGGTGCTTCAGATCAGTAGTGCTGCATGGAGCCCAGGATCTGCCACTTTGAAACGCCGTGTGCAGCCCATGGCTAGCTGGGAGTCCCCAGCTGGCCCAGGGCTGCATGCAGCATTTCAAAATGACAGTGCCACATGGTGCCTAGGGTCTGCCGCTTTGCATCACCACGTGCAGCCCAGGGCCAGCTGGGTGTCTGACACCAGGCTCCTTGCTCACGCTGTCTCTGTGTTCTCTGCTGTGCTTTTGCCTTTGAAGTGTAACAACAACTCTAGGCAGGAACCCTTATTGATTTAATTGAATAATCGATACAAATTGTATCGAGTATTCAATTAGCCAATAACATCCCTAGCAACCTCATTAAAATCGGGTTGTGACCTACTTTGAAGTCCTGGCCCACGGTTTGAGAACTGCTGCATTTTAAAGGAAACACTAGATCCACAGCTAGAATTCTGGCCTTTTAAGACTTCAGGGCTGACCCCAACACACCTTTAATAACAATCGAATCGTCCCATAATGGTCCATACGACTGTCAAGCAAAAAAAATTATAAAGCACACTCTGGTGGATTATAATGTTGTTAATATGTGATTAGTCATTATGTACAATCTTCATTGTGATTTTTTTTTCCTGTTTTTCTCTTTAAAAAAAAATTTAGTAGTTATTTTATGTCACTTATCTGCCACATATGTAAGTTGAAAAGTGCTTCCTATTTCTTTATAACAAGTGGCAAACTGTAGTAATCTGCTCTTTCTCTGGTTGTCTTTCCTTTTTTTCCTTTCCCCTTGTGTGTGTGCACATTCCATTACTTCCCACAGGCTCTCTCTTTCTTATTTCACCAAGAAAAACAGATGTAAAGCACCTTTGGAAAAAATTTTCACATAAGTTCTGTATTTATTGCTATACAAAAAAAAAGGAGATTAAAATTTTGATACTAATTTTTATTTATGTGATATACTGGTATATATTTTAACTAAGATTGCAAAGAGGTATTGCTTTATTAAAACCATGACACTCACATATTGCTTAGTCCAGAAAGAGGTATCAGTCTAGGAACAGATCATCTTAACTTTATACTGGTTCTCACATTGGTGGCATGTAGCTTAACATTGCATAAAATTAATGAATAAAGGAGTGTAATACTTCTACAGATGAACTTGGAATGATTTGTCATCAAGATTGCAGTACATTTTAATGTGCTTTTCTTAATCAGTTCAAAGAAAACTGTCTCTAAACAGCTTTAAATTCCTAGAAAAAGGATACCTGTTTATGTGGTAAAAGTTAAAGTCTTTTTTAAAATTCCACAAATTCATATTGTTGGGGGGAAGAAAGTTGGTTTTTAATTACTTATACATGCAAAGATTGAGAAGCTGTAAAAACAAAATTAACTGTTGGAGAACTGGCCAATTGAGTAACACAGATGCATTCTTTAGCACCTTTAAAAATAATCTGCTTTAAAGTTCTGATTAACTTGTACTTGTTGCAGTTTAGTCAACAGCTATAAGTTTAGTTGAGAATGCAGGGATGGGGGGAGGGAGAACTTGAGGAAAATAATAAGGAATCTTGAGTGGTGGGAATGAGTTTATTCTTGAAGCAGCAATAAAATAGAATTGGTGCAATACTCAGTATTTGTCTAAACTGCACTCGCTGTTGTGATCATGTGCAAAATATGTAACTAACTTATTTTCACATTCAGTTGCTCTATTTCCATGCTTTTTTTTGTAGCTAGTTTTTAAAAAATGAGTAAAGTGCTGCAAATCTGTGTATCTGCCTGTTTGTGGATCATGGATCAGATGCAACACGCATTTTATATTCACACAGGGCTCTAAATATCAGTATCTTGATGAGAACAAAAATGCTGTATTATAATACTTTGCATACATGCATAAGGTTAGTTTACACACACTGTTTTTAATCTAGAGTAAGTATTTACAAAGCTGGGTATTGTCATTACCTTTGTTTCAGAGATAAGAGTGGAAGGGTCAAAAGTTGTAATTTCAGTTAACATGGTTGAACTAGAACACAGCTGTCTTCACTTCTGTGTCCCAGTGGGATCACTCTACTTCTGACATGTTCAAATATGCAAACTGGGATAGAAACTTGGATGCGCTGCTGTTGAAAGACTAGTCTTATCTTTAGACAACTTGTATAGAATCTGATTGTGAACATCAGTACTGTCAAGTGCTGTTGGCTAGCAATGATTGAATTGTGCTATTTGCAGTGGGTTGGCTCTGGTATTTTTCCATGTTAATTCCTTATCTGAGCATCATCTAAGGCCTTGTTTCATACTGAGGGTTTTTTCGACCAGTGTATGTTACATAGTGTGTCAATGTACAAACGTATGTAATTGGATAGCTATACTGGTGTAAAAAACTTCAGCATAGAAAAGGACTCTTTTACAAAAAGACACTTACTGCAGATTTAAAATATAGCTTTATTTTTCATTACATGGAGCTACAGATATTTGAAGGAATGTCAATTAGAACTGTACTTTGCAGTAAACTTGCTGAAATGCAGTAATCATCTAAATTCTGAACTTCTGGATGACCAATTATCATAAGATTGGAATAAAGGGGTAGTCAACTCTTTTCACATACTTATTTTAAAACTTACCTCCTTTTAATGCAGCTTTTATTATTTCTTTAAACATTAACCTTAACAGCTAGTGTGATTCTGACTAATAACATTTTAGGTTGTTCAAACAGGTTTCAAAATCTTGCAGTTCATACAAAATGTACAAATTCACTGTTGATTGAAAATAAAACATTTTGTTTTATTAATTATTTCAATTAAACCTTAAATCTCTTGACAGTCTCTGGTGAAATCTTATCTTCACACCAACTGACAAATGAGTTATATTTCTGCTTTCCTTTTCCTTCCTCTCTGGAAACAATTATAAACAGATATCCAAGTAACCTGACCACATGAAGAGCAACAGTAACATGAACAGAGCAATCAAACTGTTGCTTTTGTAAAACCAAAAATCATTGTTAAAATCCTGCTCTTGTAGAGGTTAGTGAACTTAATCATGCGTGGAGATCAATTGGGCCAAACCACAATATGATTAGCACAAATTCTTCTGTGTGGGAGAATCAGAAAAGCTTCTTGGGGATGAGGTGCTGTATGCCATCAAACCGAGCTTTTAGGGTGCTACTGTTTGCAGGGGCTGTAGATTTGGGGTAGAGTCATTGAGTTTTCAAATGACGTGTATCAATTAGTGGCATGAATCTGCAGGCCACAAACTTCCTTCTCCCCCAACCTTATGTCCAGGTCCTGAAGCAGCTGCCTGTGCTCAGTGGCCAGCTGCTAGCACGTGCAGGCTGGACGCTGTGTGTGTTGGGGACCGTGAGCAAAACGGCACGGGCTGTGAGCGTTCATGCGGCTCACAGCAGCCCGGCCGTGAGAGCGACTGACCTGAGCAGTTCCGGGTTCTAGTTGATGCTGGACTATAAGGAGTGCCGGACAACTGGATGCTGGACTATTGGAGTTTTACTCTAGTAAAACTGCACTTTAACTCTATACAGCTTGATCCAAAACACTCCTCTCTTCCATCCCCAATGAAACACCATTGCAAGCAAAAACACAGTTCTCCCAGGGTCTGTGCTGGGGTCTTTTGCTGGAACAGCTCTTTTGGTGTCATGTCATACCTTTTCACATTGCTGACCAGCATAGCTATAAGAGTATATTATGATGAAGTGAGAATAAACACTTCATATTTTCTTGGAAAAGCGACGAGGAGTCCTGTGGCACCTTATAGACTAACTGAAGTGTAGGAGCATAAGCTTTCGTGGGCAAAGACCCACTTCGTCAGATGCATGTAGTGGAAATTTCCAGAGGCAGGAATAAATATGCAGGCCAGGATCAGGCTGGAGATGATGAGGTGATCCAATCAAGGAGGATGAGGCCCACTTCTAGCAGCTGATCTGGAGGTGTGAATTCCAAGGGAACAGAAGCTGCTTTTGTAGTTAGCAAGCCATTCACAGTCTTTGTTTAATCCAGAGTTGATTGTGTCAAACTTGAAGATGAACTGTAGCTCAGCAGTTTCTCTTTGAAGTCTGGTCCTGAAGTTTTTTTGCTGCAGGATGGCTACTTTTAGATTTGCAATTGTGTGTCCAGGAAGATTGAAGTGTTCCCCTACAGGTTTTTGTATGTTGCCATTCCTAATATCAGATTTGTGTCCATTGATTCTTTTACGTAGGGACTGTCCTGTTTGGCCGATGTATATAGCAGTGGGGCATTGTTGGCACATGATGGCATATATTACGTTGGTGGATGTGCAGGAGAATGTACCAGTGACAGTATGGCTGATCTGGTTAGGTCCTGTGATGGTGTTGCTGGTGTATATATGTGGGCAGAGTTGGCACCGAGGTTTGTTGCAAGGATTGGTTCCTGAGTTCGAGTTATTATGGTGCGGTGTGTAGTTGCTGGTGAGAATATGCTTCAGGTTGGCGGGTTGTCTGTGGGCAAGGACCGGCCTACCTCCCAAGGCCTGTGAAAGCGAGGGATCATTGTCCAGGATGGGTTGAAGATCACTAATGATGCGTTGGAGAGGTTTTAGCTGGGGACTGTAGGTGATGGCCAGTGGTGTTCTGTTGGTTTCTTTCTTGGGCTTGTCCCGTAGCAGGAGGCTTCTGGGTACACGTCTGGCTCTCTCAATCTGTCTCCTCACTTCCTCGTGTGGGTATTGCAGTTTACAGAATGCTTGTTGAAGATCTTGTAGGTGTAGGTCTCTGTCTGAGGGGTTGGAGCATATGCGGTTGTACCTCAGTGCTTGGCTGTAAACAATGGAACGTGTGGTGTGTCCGGGATGGAAACTGGAGGCATGCAGGTAAGTATAGCGGTCGGTAGGTTTTCGGTATAGGGTGGTATTGATATGACCGTCACTTATTTGTATCGTGGTGTCCAGGAAATGGACCTCCCGTGTAGATTGGTCCATGCTGAGGTTGATGGTGGGGTGGAAGCTGTTGAAATCATGGTGAAATTCTTCCAGAGTCTCCTTCCCATGGGTCCAGATGATTAAGATGTCATCGATGTAGCGTAGGTAGAGAAGGGGTGTAAGTGGACGAGAGCTGAGGAAGCGTTGTTCCAGGTCAGCCATAAAAATGTTGGCATATTGTGGGGCCATGCGGGTGCCCATAGCGGTGCCACGGGTCTGGAGGTATATGTTGTCACCAAATCTGAAATAGTTGTGTGTGAGGATAAATTCAGAGTTCAGCCACCAGTTGTGCTGTGGCATCATCAGGAATAGTGTTCCTGACAGCTTGTACTCCATCTGCATGTGGGATGTTTGTGTAGAGAGCCTCTACATCCATGGTGGCTAGGATGGTGTTTTCTGGAAGATCACCTATGCATTGTAGTTTTCTCAGGAAATCCGTAGTGTCACGAAGGTAACTGGGAGTGCTGGTGGCGTAGGGTCTGAGCAGAGAGTCCACATAGCCAGACAGTCCTTCAGTAAGAGTGCCAATGCCCGAGATGATGGGGCGTCCGGGATTTCCAGGTTTGTGGATCTTGGGTAATAGATAGAACAACCCTGGTCGGGGCTCTAAAGGTGTGTCGATGTGGGCCTCATCCTCCTTGATTGGATCACCTCATCATCTCCAGCCTGATCCTGGCCTGCATATTTATTCCTGCCTCTGGAAATTTCCACTACATGCATCTGACGAAGTGGGTCTTTGCCCACTAAAGCTTATGCTCCTACACTTCAGTTAGTCTATAAGGTGCCACAGGACTCCTCGTCGCTTTTGCAGATTCAGACTAACACGGCTACCCCTCTGATACTTCATATTTTCTTGGTTACTCAGTGTCCAGTAGCTCATGCAGGTAAGGGAAAGAGGGAGAATAGAAATGAGTAAAAAGGGACGCTTAAGCTGCTTTGAGGACCAAGAAATTACCATCTCCTGTGTTTAGGTACTTTCTAGAGTTTACATGAGATCTTTGTTTAACAATACTATAGAAAGACAGTGAGACTTATGCTTTGGAAATTCTTTCACTAGTTGTAGAAACACTGGCATTGAACTCAAGTGTATCATAGTCAACAAGAAAAAGAAGCCTTATTGTGATGACATTTATATAGGTGTGTAAGGCAGACTTGTTAGTTTAAATGTGTTAACATTTAGCAGCTGACAGAAGGGCATTGAGCATGTTCATGGAGCAGAGAGTTAAGAAGGCTCCACTTATTCGCAGTGTGTCTGACACCATGTCTGAAGCAAATGAGCTTTGCCTATGAGTTCCACACTGTTGGGTCTGTCACATGGTAGGCATTGGCTATGTTTGAAGTTTGTTTTTTCATCTAGTATGCTATCTGAGACTGAGTCTTAAGAATTCATCACACAGAATGCCTTGAATTGAGACACTTGACTGATGGAATGACATCTTTTAACTAAATTGGTTGTGCTGTGTCTTCCATCTTAAGGAGCAGATTCTACAGGGTTGCCTAATATCAGAAAGGGCAATAATGGACAGGGCTGGAAGCTAGGTCAAGTTGGTTGGTCTCATAGTACCAGTTTTTATGCATAATCAGAGCCCTGCACAGGTACAAGATTTATATCTGTATCTGTTCCACAATCTGCAGTAAAGGTCTACAGATACCTATATCGGTGGATGTAAATCTGATCTCCGTGGGCACTACGACCAACTTCACAGGTCACGATACATCAGTGATGCCGTTGAATCAAACCCCCCCCCCCCCCAGGCTCCTCTCACTTCTCCCCAGAGACTTCCTGTCCTGTCACATCTCCTTCTCCACTTTTGGCAAGGAGGCTACAATCCTGAGCCCTGCTGTGCAGTGCTGCCCTATACATGAGCAAGTCAAACACAGCTACACATCTGCGGTGACTCTACTGCCAGGACAGACAGTGTGAACAACTGAGCTTTTCTCAGCATGTGCTCTGTCTGCCTGGTAGTTCAAAATACAACAGCACTTCTTTCAAAATGGTGCTTGGCTTTCTTACAGGAGCACATTTTCATACTCCCTTCTGGGAGTTCAAGTTACCCTCCCCTGCCTGATCAAGCTGGGGGCAATTCCCAGAATGCCCAACAGGGTATTGCCATGTATTGCAGCCACTCGGTGTGTGATTCAGAGAGCTCCAGGAACCTTTGGGGCTGTATGACAGTTGCTGCATTTGAATGAGTGCTGTCAGAGCTTCATCCCTGCCTCCTCCCCCTCAATCTTTCTCCCTCTTGGGCCTCACATTTTTTAAGTTAGGGCCAACGTATGTGCCTTGCCCCACCCAGTCTGCTAGAGTGTCACTCTGACTTCTATGAGGAGATTGCTAGAACCCAGTGTGGATACAAATTTTATATGCACACGTGATCTGCAGTCCACAAAAATGATCCACAGGTATAAAGCAGATTTCCACCCATTTGCAGGATGCTATTTATTGTTTTGTTCAGCTCAGTGTCCACTATGTCAGGCTGAACCATGCTTTGGAGCAACTCAACTCATCATATCCTATAATTTGTTACTTTGAAATATCTTCATAGAACAAATATATTTAAATTGTAATATAGTCTATATTAATCTTATTTTGTTTTTAATGTTGTTATGTAATATTTTGTTCTTGTTTTAAAAGCCTTTAATTTTTCTTCCAGTTCCTTCGGATATGTGCTGATCTCTTTCGCCTGGTTCCTTTCCTAGTTTTCATTGTTGTTCCATTCATGGAGTTTTTGCTTCCAGTAGCACTTAAGCTGTTCCCTAATATGCTTCCTTCAACATTTGAGACAAAATCTAAAAAGGTAACTGCAACATAGTTTGGGATCAGTCAAATATTTGACAAGAACTAAATTATACTTGAAATTCTAACTTGATCCTTGTTGAAACTTTGTAAGAAAAAGCTGTGGTTTGGTTCTTGATAGCAAGGCCCTAAAATTTTCCTGGGTTACAAAATGCTGATGGTTTAACAAAGTGGATTTAGTAATTTATTCATATTTAAGGTGGCTAGGATATTGTTAGCATCTTGGTAGCCAGAATCACATTTTTAAAGAGTTGTAACACTAAGGAGTGGTGGCCCTTGCCTAACTATCACCTGGAAAGGATAGTAGGTCGGCTTGTTCCACTGAATAAAACCTATCAGAGGCAGCAAGGGGGAGAGGAGGTGCTTCAAAGTGTCAGTGCCACATGGAGCTCAGAGTCCCCAGCTACTCCTGGGCTGTACTTGGCATTTCAAAGCGGCAGCGCTGCTTGGAACCTGTGGTCAGTTGAGGACTCCATGGCTCAGCCAGGTTCCCTGTGACATTTCAAAGTGGCAGTGCCGCAGGGAGCACGGGGCCAGCGGGGGACTGCTTGAGTCCCCTGCTGGCCCTGTGCTTCCTGCAGCTCTTTGGCCTTTGAAGAATAGACACAACCTTGGGGCTGTTGCTACACTTCAAAGGCGAAAGCATCCTTATCGACTAATTGAATAGTTGATGCAAATTGCATCGACTATTTAATTTGCCAATTAATCTAAATTTAACATCCCTAGTAAGTACTTAGAATCATAGAACTAGATGGAATGTCAAGAGGTCATCAAGTCCAGTCTACTGGATTCATGGCAGGACCAAGCACCATCTATACCATCCCAGACAGGTATAGTTGCCTAATCTTTTAGAAATTGCAAGGACATTTTACTGTTGGCATCTTGATTTGACTAGTTTGTGACTCAGATTGAAGATCCCCTGGATCACATAAGTATTTGCTCAAGGAGCTAGTCATCCTGTTTACTACTGTAATTTGATGGTTTGTATCCAACACCAACTAATATTCCATCCATTAGACTATCAATCCATAGCATTTAAAACAATCGACTTCCTAGTTAGTGACTCAGAAACAAGTAATGTCATTTTTGACAGAATGCCACTCTCCTTCTCCTTTTGCCTATTCAGTCCTTCCTAAATAGATTATGGATGGAAAATAAATGGCTAGTGTTCAAATGTTGCAGTATAATAACATTTACACACCGTGATACAGAAAATCCTATAGAGTCTCATTCAAAGAGAGGTTTGCAAGTTGTGGGGAAGGGGAATCTTAGAGGGTATAAGTCTGAAAAGGACATCTTTTAAAGCAATATACTCTTGTTTTATATAGGAGGAGAGATTGAAGATGGAATTGAGAGTGAAACTTGAAGTGGCTAAATTTCTTCAGGACACTATTGAGGAGATTGCCTTGAAAAACAAAGCAGCCAAAGGAAATGTTACTAAAGATTTTTCTACTTTCTTTCAAAAGGTAAAAATATAACCTTGTACTCCATTCACTTAAAAAGTAAATATCAAGCTATTTCTTTCTTACTCAGCAATCGCCAGTGGTGAAGAAGAAAACTAAGATTGTGGCATAATCCGTTGCTACTTATACCATGGTCATCTATCTTTACTCATGCTAGATTTAATTGGATAGCATGTGTCATATGCTGAACAAAAGGTGCGCAGAACTGTTGCTTTTCTAGTTATAATGTATTTTTCTTTGATATTCTGGGTGAACTTTTATTTTTTCCAATGTTTTTCCATTTTAATTCTATAAAACCGTTGATTACCTTATCATTCATTCCCTCTTAAGGTGATTCTAATGTTGACTGTGTAGTAGCATACATATTACTAAACATTGTGGCTAGCATTAGGACATGGAATAGGAAAAGTAAGAGAGAAATATAAACTCTGGTCACCTGTCTAGAGATTACTTAATTGTAGCCAGATAGTAGAGAAATCTGTGCAGGCCTACTGGCTTTTGCCAGCCTATTTAGTTATAGTCCATGCTAGAACAGATATGCCAGCATAGCTGTATGTTATGAGTGCTTTTGCTAATATATCTTATGCTGGTTCCCTGAATGATGTAGGCTATACTAGCAATTTTTTTTTGCACTAGCATAATGGCCTGTATAGGGGCTTTGCCTGCTGTAAGAGAGGCTGTAAAAATCACACCCCTGACTGATTCAGTAATTACTGTACTTAGACCTGGACTTCAGTGTACACTCGTTTAGAGCAAATGGTCTTGTTCTCCACTGCCTGAATCACTGACTTGATTAATACATGCAACATTTATTTATTTCTATTGTGCCAGCGATCAGAAACCCCAAGCAGGTGTCTCTATCCCACAGCTCACAATCTAGGTGAATGTAGGTGCACCAGGTGAATAAATAGACGAATGACAGGTAGGTTAGTGGAATAGTAACAGTTCCCATTCGCTTCTCTATCCGGGGACCGAGGCATTCCTCGGTCTGGGCTTTAAGGCTTCCCAAGCTTGTGGTAAGCTTATGCTGAAGAGTTACCTCCACATCAAGTGTTTGGGTGAAGATAACCAGAACGATAAGTGCCAAATTTGGAAGAGCTTTTGTCCACGGATACTTAGACAGCAGAGGCTTAGAATTCTCCTCCTGAAGGCCATCCTTTGAACCCAGTTGGATCCAGGGCCAGCCAGCACCACATCCTTAGTGCAGTGTGCTCCAGTGCTATTTAGGGACCGTCATCTCCATGGACTAGTCATAGGAATGATAGATGCAAGTCTGTATTCCTGGTGCCGAAAGGAAGAAAAGAGACTGACCCTCCAATTGTCAGAGGAAGCAATTGACCTTTCAGCACCAATCACAGGTGTCATGGCTCTTTTCCCCACTCTGGCATGATAAATGCAGAAGTGGGGGCCAGCAAGTGTACCCCAAAGCCTTATCTACCAGGCTTTGGTATAAAACTTCCCCCCAAGATCTTAAAAACCTAGATCTTGGGGATAAAACTTCCGCTGCCACCACCCAAATGTTGATAAAGAAATCAGGGGAAAGATCATTTGGGAAATCTTACCCCTAAAATAAAAATCAAGGCACACAATTAACTACTGCCAGGTTAATAAAAAGAAAAGAAAGAACTTTTATTATTACAACAATATTCCTGTTGCAACCATAATGACTAGATAGGGAGGTAACAAAATATACTCATGGAGAAACTCCTAGAACTTAGTTACAAAGAAAAGCCAAAACATCTTTTACACCGTGCCAGATCTCAGATCCCATACCCAATCCTTAAAACAATAAAACCTAACAAAACTGCCTAAACTTTACCCTACTTACAGAAAATGAAGAATGGTGTCTTGGAGAGAGAGAGAGAGACATGCTTGTCCCTCTCTGTAGTTGCAGAGAGCTCCCTCAGAGAGAGACAAAAGGGAGAAAAGAAAAAAAGCCAAATTCCTTTGTCCCAGTTTGAAAAATCCCACCTACATTCCTATTGGTCACTCCACCTGGCTAGGTGTAGTTAACCCCTTAATCCCCAGGCTGCTGGCTAACCCTCATAATCATGACAACAGGTATGGTCTGAGAAACTGGTGCCTGGCGGCACATCAACTCCAGCCCCACGAAAGGACCAATTGAGTCCACCCTTCCATCACTCCCTGGACTGTCATAACTGGGACATTTAGCTGCTTTCGACCCCAGAGACCTTTGAGGTGGCCCTGGAATTGATTCGACAATTTCCATTACCGTGCAGCTTGCCATCCCCAGAGAGTACTTCTCTGTTGCACACACAAACCATGATGAGACCATGTCTTACAGTATCCAGAGTCCTCCTGCTCTGCAGTGCTTAATTGGTCATCAGCCTCAGAGACAGATTCTGATGCAGACTCCTGCTGTTTACATACGTCCAGCAGTAGGAGGTTGAGGTCCACGTGTCACCATCAACACCCACTGGGGCAGTGGCACCCAGCTGGGAATCCCTAGTGGTCATTCTGGGTACTTTGGGCCTATTCAAAGTCCCACGCCAAGACTGACCTTGGTAGCCCTGGCACCAGAGTTCACGCAACTTTCCTAGGTTCCCATGGTGTTCACTCCTCAGGCTGCGGCAGCAGACTCCTTGGTCCAGTATGTGTTGGTACCACTTTTGGGACCAATAGCAGGTATAAATTTAGTTTCTACCCCAATACCTCTTCCATTGCTGATAACCTCGGTGCAGGCAGTAACTGCACTGATGATAGTCATGACTCCAGAGACCGCTCCCCCAGTGGAGGTGACTACTGCTCTGATGGTCATTCAGGCATTATCATCAATGTTTGCTCCAGCACCGGCACTGATACCGGTGGCCACCACAGCACTGGCACCTGTGACTGCCATGGCACCAGGAGTTGTCTATTCATCTGTGCCAACATTAGGTGCCCCCTTTTTACTACCTTAGGGTCACAATTTTGGTGTTCCACCTGGCACTGTATATGCCTCCTGCAGTGTATACCTTTGGAACACAGGAGGTATGTCTAGACTACATGGCTCCGTCGACAGAGCCATGTAAACTAGTTTACCCAGCATAGGCAAAGAAGCGGGGATTTAAATAATCCCCTCTTCATTAAAATAAACATGGCCGCTGTGCTGTGTCAACAATCAGCTGATCCAGCACAGTGCAGCAGTCTAAGCGCGGATCTGTTGGTTGGGGAAGCCTTTGCCGACCGATCCTGTAAACCAGGCTATGTCTAGACCACATCTCTCTTTCGACAGAGGGATGTAAATTAGACACTTCGAAATTGCAAATGAAGCGGTGATTTAAATATCCCATGCTTCATTTGCATAATTGCACCATTTCGAAAGTAAAACAGCAATCTAGATGCAATTCTTTCGAAAACGGCAGGCTTTTTCGAAAGATCCTGTAAACCTCATTTGTTGAGGAGTACAGGATCTTTCGAAAACGGCAGGCTTTTTCAAAAGAACCATGTCTAGGCTGCAGTTTTAATATCGAAATGGTGCTTTTTCAAAAGAACACCATGATGCGATTATGAAAATGAAGAGCAGGATATTTAAATCCCTGCTTCATTTGCAATTTCGAAGTGTCTAATTTACATCCCTCTGTCGAAAGGGGGATATAGTCTAGACACAGCTACAGTGCCAAGAAACTCACCATCTCAACCACAACATGATCCTATGGGAGTAGAGGGCAGGGATTCAGCACTTAACCCCTCCTCTCCAAATGAGTCGGTGGAAAATTCTTCTATTGCTCTAGCCCTAGAGGACAGCAGAATGCTGCAACAGTTGTTGCCCAAGGTAGCCCAGAATTGGGGCATACTCACAAAGGAGGGTCACTGAGGAGACGGACCCAGTTGTAGAAATCCTATCCTCCTCAGGTCCCTTCTGTGTAGTTCTCCCCATTTTCAACACTGTTTTCAACATGACCAGGTCTCTCTAGCAGATCCTTTGTCCCCCACAGCAAAATGAAATGAGGTGCTATTTTGTACTCTCTAAGGGGTATGAACATTTGGATGCCCACCCACCACCAGACTTGTTAGTAGTCGATGCTGCTAACCAAAGAGAGCACCGGGGAATCCAGGCACCATCCTCAAAAAACCAAGGGTGCAAAAAACGAAATTTGTTTGGAAGGAAAATTTATTCTACTGGGGACCTGCAGCTTAGAATATCAATACTTGTGCAGTGCTCTCCAAATTCACACCTATCTGTAGGATCACTGCACTCCTTCATTGCACCTACAGATAGCAATGAAGGAGTATGGGTTTTACACTTGATGTTTCCTAATACCGAAGGCCCAGGGAGGTCTCAGATGCATTCTTGATCTGAGGGAACTGAACATATTTATAACCAAGTCTGAATTCTGTATGGATTCTCTTGCCTCGATAATCCCTTCTCTAGATCTGGCAGACTGGTATGCCATCCTCGGCCTAAAAGACATGTACTTCCATATAGTCATTGTCCCTTCCCACAGGAAGTACTTCAGATTTGTACTGAATAGAGCTCACTATCAATTGACTGTTCTACCTTTTGGCCTGTCATCAGCCCCCTGGGTATTCAAGAAATGCATGTCCATAGTGGCACATTCCTCCAGAAGAATCACATATAAGTATTTCTGAATGTGTACAAGTGGCTGGTCAAAGGCTGTTCCAGTCTTCAGGTAGAGGCTCAAATCAGACATTTGAGAACCTGGGACTGCTCGTAAATGAGGCAAATCCCACTTTGACCCCAGTTCAAAGAATAGAGTTTATAAGGGCCATCCTAAGCTCTGTTAAAACAAGAATGCCTCTATCAAAGTCCAGATTTCAGGCTCTGGTGGACATAATCTAGAACATTTCCCAGTTTCTGACCACTACAGCAAGGAACTGCCTTATATATATACCTGCCTGCACCTATGTGGTTCAGTACGCCCGTCTCAGACTCAGGCTGTTAGAAATATGATTAGCATCAGTGTAGAAACCAGCCTATCACAACACAGGCATAAAGCTGGGACCCTGCTGGGACCAGTCCTCAACTCGCTACGTTTGTGGGTGGACGCCATGAACAAGGGGCCTGGTGTCTCCTTTCTCCCCTCTCAGCCATCCCTCTTACTAGTGATGGACGCTTCCAACCTAGGTTGGGAAGCCAATCTACGGGGCCAGTGGTCTCAGGCTGATCTGGCCCTACACATCAACAGCATAGAACTGAGGGCAGCATGCTTAACGTGTCGAAGCAAAAGACTTCTCTGTGTTTAGGCGGCTAACCAAACAGCTTTATTGATCAATAAGGCACAAAGTGAGCCAAACGTGACCCCAGCAGAGGCGGGCCCCATAAAGCTGCTAATACAAATCAATCCTAGTACTTTATACTCTTAACCAAACAAGTCTGACGTCAGGGCATCCAATTACAGAAATCATCAATTAAACTCAAAAGAGGAGACTGTTATCAGCAAGAAGAAACAAGTAGTAGGGAGTAAGAGCTTCAGCTCAAAACAACGCAATTAACGCATTCCAATAGCTCATCCTTCTGGCCTTTCTCACATTGGTGAAGGAGAGTTCACTCTCTAGCGTACATGAAGAAGCAAGAAACTTAAATGGCTTCTGTTATATGAAGTGGCTTCTAGCTAAATATGAAGTGGCTTCCTCACGTCAGACCTTTATTACGTATCTAGCACAGCTTTGTCTATTAGTAATGACAGACTTAAGACTTAATTAGGTACTCTGACGGAGTGATGGGGGGTTTGTGTGTAAAGACTGAACCATTTATCCTTAAGATTCTTTGAATTCCGTATTACTATTAGTTAAATCATGATAGATAATTTTTAAATTTAAAAAAAAGTGCACCTTACACAATGATGAATGTTGTGAGATAGCATGTTGTGTTCTTGGAGCAAAGGTGAGAAATCCTCTTTGTTTCTCTGAACAATTGTCACAGTTTGTGAATTAAATTACTTTGAGCTGCAATTAGGTTTTACAGTATATTGTTTTAAATGTGGAGTTAATCATTTAATAGTGCCATTTCATTTAGAAGAATTCCAAGTGGCTTTCAAATTACTGTTTGTACATAGGAATAATGTCACTCGGAAAAACAGACTCCTCTGCTGTGGAACACAGTAACCGTATATAGCAGTATTACAGGATAGGAAGTGAAATGTAATAGCCATCTGCAACTATAAGGTGAATTTAGATGATAACCCAAATTGGCATTAACCAAGAACACCAGAGATGAGAACATAACAGTTGCAAAAATGCTTTTGCATCGTTAATAATAACAAATAATTATTTCTGTTGTACCTCCACCAGCATGAATTCCTTAGCATTATTTTATATTGTCTGCATACATAATCAAAGAGATCAGTTATCACCAATTCCTGTAGTGCATGGATTTTTCTTGCAGATGTACTCAGCAGGCTTGACTCTGCTCAGGTCAACAGCCAAGATGGTAATGCACAGTAAAACCAGTCAATATGCTTATTCCTGGTTAATCCTCACTGCAGTGGTCTCCAACCTTTTTACATGCAAGATCACTTTTTAAAATGTTCGGGCAAACCAGGATCTACCCCATCCCTTCCCCAAGGCCACCCTCTCCAAACCTTTCTGCAGACTGCCCGTTGCTAATGGAAACTCACCATGAATTACATAATTACACCCAAGTCATTTTGCTGGTGCTGCAGCTGGGGGGAGAGAGTTTTAATTTAAATTATTAAACGGATTAAGTGTGTTAACTTTCTCGCATTAGTTTATCAAACTTAATGTTTTACTTTATTTAAAATTATGTCCAACACAAAATGTTTCCATATTTTTTTTTCTTTATGGCAGATGTGGGGAACCTTTTTTGGGTTGGGGCTACTGACTCTCAGAAAAATCAGTTGGGGACCACACAAGTGAGAAGCAAAAAACTCCCAGAACTCCCAACTCTCACTGATGTGCCCCCAACTGACACAGCTCACTTTTCTGGCTCTCCAGCCTCTGTGAGGTGAGGGAGAAGGGACAGGGAAGACTGAGATTCAGGGCTTTCCATAGGCCAGATTTATTTTTCTGGGGTTCCAGAGTTAGTGGATTTTGTGGACCTCCTCAGAGGTGGGAACAAAAATGAGGGGCTTAGTGTGCAGGACAGCACTGCCATTGAGTGGGATAGGGATGCAGGATCTGGGTGGAAGGTGGAGAGCAGGAGGGGGTGAGGATAGTAGGGTCTGGAAGGGAGTTTGGTGGTGGTAGAGGGTATGGGAATGAGAGGGAGTGTCGGGGTACTTGTTGTTGGCCTCCGTCGGTCAGTGTTGACCATGGATGACGTATCCTAGTTCTCGTCTTGGTTCGTGTCAAATTATCTGGGAAAATAACACAGAAAAGGTGAAAGGGTAAGAATGCAGCCAAATACAGTAAAACGTGTTATCCAGCATGCTCAGAGATTAGGGTGTTCTGGTTATCTGAGGGTCCCATCAACCTAGGAAAAACCAATGGACAATAATAGTAAAACTCAAGTTTTTAATATTGGTAGTTTTGTAGTGTGAGGCAGTTGGTCTCACATTTCTGTTTTGAGTTAGATGATTAGTACTTCTTAAATAAAAAATTAAGCCAGTCGTGGTAAACCAAGCCAGGCCTGTACGCATGAAGATGTGACTGGGGGCAATGACAGTTAACAAAGTTTTCTGGTTAACAGGGTGCCGGATAACAAAGGTTTCACTGTAGCTAATTGGGGAGGGAGGTAAAGAAGTGGGGAGTAGAGGGAAG
The DNA here is from genome assembly GCF_052426305.1 of Pelodiscus sinensis. NCBI lineage: Eukaryota > Metazoa > Chordata > Testudines > Trionychidae > Pelodiscus > Pelodiscus sinensis. Next base: position 17,642,618 of record NC_143055.1, on the reverse strand, counting down.
TGCAGCTTCTCCAAAGTAAAACTTTATTTTCCCTCTGTTCCAGCCTCTCTTACCTTTTTTTGAAAGGCAAAAAACCCCTGCCTCTAAATACAAAATGTGATAACATTGTGAAAAATCAGAATTGGAGCAAAATATTTTAGTTAAGAACTGTTCAGTACTAATTGATAAAAATATTTTATCCATGAAACTTGCTTTGAGATTTTTTTTATTTTTTTTTTAATTATCTTAGATCCGAGAGACTGGTGAACGGCCTAGTAATGAGGAGATCTTACGGTTCTCTAAATTGTTTGAAGATGAACTTACACTGGACAATCTTACTAGGCCTCAACTGGTAGCTCTCTGTAAACTGTTGGAACTTCAGTCAATGGGGACAAATAATTTTCTGCGCTTCCAGTTGATCATGAGGCTGAGATCCATGAAAGCAGATGACAAAGTAAGTCACTTGAAACATGATTTGATGAAAAATAAATGCTTATCTGTTCCAATGCTGTAGTTAAGCTTGACAAGTATATTTTTATTTTTTATACTTTTGATTAATATTATCCATTTTATTTTAAAGCTTTTTAAACATTTTTGTGGATTTTAAATATCACAGTGGTGGGAAATTATGGAGGAGAGAGTCATTTAATGACTGATTGTTGACATTCAAAAAGTAATTAAGTGAAAAATAAAATGTCTGCATCATGTCAAATCAAACTTTAATAAGTCCTAATCCATATATTTCTCATTTTGCCTATCTGTAATTTTTTTAAATTATTATTGAGGGAAATATTTTTTCATTGGTTTGTGTATATAGTCAAATTGATGTTTACTAACATTTATGGATAAAAATCTAACTTAGGCATATATTTGTTTTTGTCTGTTTTACTAGTACTAATTGTAGACTTCAGCAAAAAGGTTGAAGCCTTAAAATTAGGCGAGTTTCCTCAAACGATCTAGTTTGTGTCTTCTGCTAACCACTTGTGCTCATCTTTCTCGCTATGTGCTTTACCATGACTGGCAATCTCTCTGATCAGGAGTGTTAGAACTGAAATGTTTCATATTAATATGAATATATTAGGTATGATTACATCAACAGAACTGTTTTGGAGAAGCTTGCATAGTGCATACTTGCACAGACAGCATTGTTAATTGAACAAAGTTCCAAAGTCCAGTAGCTTTAATTGGTTCTGAAAAGCCACTCATTTGAGGAAAAGTCCTGTTTATGAAGGACTTCTAGAGATAGATAAATACAAGAAAGTGAAAAATACAATAGTTTTCTGGTTAATAAAGTGACTGATGCAGGTAGTACATCTCTGAATTTATCTCCTGTAACCACAGCTCATTAATTCACCTCTCAAGTTCTTAAAATCTGTCAGTTACGGATCCATGGACATAAAGTGGTAAACATGGACTTGATAGGACTATCCATTTGACAAGTTTAGCTATATGTACATTAGCACTAGGTTATTTCCTTTATATCCACCATACCATTTCACTCTTTTGATTTATATATGTTTCCCCACAGATCTCTACTTGTAACTACCATTAATGACAATATAAATAGCTCAATTAGAATGAAAGGGAAAATATTTTTAGAAGTGCAAATTTAATGTTATAGAATTGATTTAAAATATTTACCAACTCTATATCTCCCACCCAAACCCATGAAGTTCTGAAACTTAACTCTGCTTGAACCATACCACATAATAATGTCCAACTCTTGTTCCAAACATTGTGGCTATCTATTTTTTTATCACAGCAGCCCTTAGTGATTGTTTTAAACATCTAGGTAATGTGCTTACTATTCTGTTACATTTTTACACATGAGATGTTTATTTTTTATTGTTTATAGCTGATTGCGGAGGAAGGAGTTGACAGTCTTACTGTTAAAGAACTGCAGGCAGCATGTAGAGCAAGAGGTATGAGAGCTCTTGGCGTAACAGAAGAACGACTAAAGGAACAACTTAAACAGGTATATATCCAGTAAGATTGCTTCAATATGTGTTTAATTATAAGGTAGTAATAATAGTACATAGTAGTACTGTACTGTGTAAGTATATTATATAAACAAACAACATGGGTATTGTCCTTTTCTGAATCTGTTACTGTTTTCTGAGTTATAAATTAATATACATTAATCAGACTCAAATTATGGATCTTTCATAAATTGTGACTTTGATCTCAAAAGAAAACAGTTATTTTATCTCTTTAGTTTAAGAGAATGCTACTACTCTGGCATTTATTGTATTTAGTGGCTTTCATCTAAAGATCACAGTTCTTTTTGGGAGAAATTAGTAACTGGTAAGAATTAAATATAATACCCATGCGTGTTGTTTTATATTGTATCTGGAAAATAAGTGGTAACTTTCAATTTGCTGCGTAATTCCTATTGTTCTCTGTGATAAAATATAACTATATATATATCTATCTATTGAATTACAGTGGCTAGATCTGCACCTGAACCAAGAAATCCCCACTTCATTGCTTATTTTATCCAGAGCTATGTATCTTCCGGATACACTTTCACCAGCTGATCAGCTCAAAACTACACTCCAGACACTACCAGAGATCGTGGTATGTATTGCTCTGTATCACCACTACAGTACACTGTCTTTCGGTGAGAACTAGTTTATTTAAAAATAGGCTCTGTGTGTGTGTGTGTGTGTACATACACACAGCAATTACATTGTTTTTTAGTGTTAAGTGTTAGTTTTGTATTTCTCCTGTGTAAAAAGTGTAGCTACTATAATTTACTTGAATGGTATATTTATTTGCTTATCTGGAAGACTGGCTGATCAAAATCAGCAAGTGTTTGAAAATTTTGTGCGTGCTACTACGTGTCAGAATGAATAGGCAGGAGTTGGAAGACTTATTGTTCATAGTTCTGAGGAAAGCCTAACTGTCTTTAACAGGTCGCTCTGAGGCACTTTGAAAACACATAGAGAAAATTGGCATGTATTAAAGACTGAGGAAAGAATGAACCTTAAATCAAATGTGTCCTGCTTCACATTGATCTTTAATCCCATAGGCATGGCAGGCCAAAAAATAAAATAAAAAAAAAAAGTTCAAGCTTGGAGTATTATGTCTCAGTATGAGGTAAAGAACATACTGAGCAAGGTAAAGATCTTAAGATATGTAGCCTGTGAGGCTCTACTGCCATGTTAAAGATGGCTACAGTGAGGATGGCTGCTGTCTGTTGCACACATTGTGACTCTCTGGCTCTTGCAGGCTGCTGTGCAACATGCAGTTGGTCAAAGTATACATTTCTCTGTCTGCAAATTCGAGTTTGAGTTGAAAATAAATAAAAGGCAGCCTGGCTGTATTATGCTTTTTTCTTCCATTAAGAGTAACATATTGGGTGAGCCTAACCAAAATATCTCTGATGTCCAAAGACTGTAAGTAAGCAGGAGAAACTAAAAGTTTACTGTTCTGCTTTGTACAGAGGAAAGGATCTGAACAAATCTTCATTAGTAAAAACTGTTTAAGAGTATGCTGTATCTGAAATCTTGCATTAAAAATTAGTTATGGAAGATCAGCATGGTTCTCAAAACACAAATTTCTCTTTGGACTTTGAAATCATCATCACTGGCACAGTTATAATTAAGCTTTCTGACATATCTCGAGAGTAACTTTTTCTCACAGATTGCTTGACACAAAGATTTAATGTTCACCTTATTTGGAGAATTTGGCTCCTTTCTACATTTTCAAATATTAATTTCAGTTAGAACACAAAGTGCACAGTGCTCATTTTTTATTTATTATTTATTACAAATACTTGGAACTATAAAAAAAACAAAAGGAACAGTATTTTTCAGTTCACCTAATAAAATTATGTGCAATCTCTTGACCATAAAAGTTGAACTTAAAATTGTAGAATTTTAAAAAGGCATTCAAAAATAAACCTATGCATGTAAGAGAGCAGTATTATTGCTCAGAATTTCAGTATGAAACCGGAAAAAAGCCTGTTGAGAGTCTTTGGGTTAAGATTAGCAGCAAGATTAACAGGGGTGATGTCATGGTGGGTGTCTGCTATAATCTATCACAACAGGAGGCTGAGGTAAACAAGGCTTTCTTTGGACAGTGAACAGATGTTTCTAGATCACAGGCTCTAGTTCTTATGGGGAATTTAAATCACCCTGGTCTGGCATCTGCTGGGAGAGCGATACAACAGTACACAGACCATTCAGGAAGTTTTTGGAGAATAGTGAGAAAAATTTCCAAGTGCAAGTGCTGGAGGAACCAATTGGGCGTCATGCTCCTCTTCACCTGCTGTTCACAAACAGGAAAGAATTTGTAGGGGAAGTAGAAGCAGGTGGCAACCTGAGCAGCGGTGACCATGTGATGGTTGAGTTCAGGATCCTGATTAAAAAGAAGAAAGGAGAGCAGCAGAATATGGTCCTTGGACTTCAGAAAAGCAGACTTGGACTCCCTCAGGAAACTGATAGGCAGGCTATATGAGAAGGAAAGGAGTCCAGAAGAGCTGGCTCTATTTTAAAGAAGCCTTCTTGAGGATGCAGGGCCAAACGATTCCAATGTGCAGAAAGAATATCAAATATAGTAGGTGACCAGCTTAGCTTAACCTCACTGAAGATTTCTGTGTTAAATACAAAAAAGACCTGGAAACTTGGACAGATGACTAGAAAGGAGTATAAAAATATTGCTTGAGCATGTAAGGGTGTAATCAGGAAGGCCAAAGCATAATTGGAGTTGCAGCTAGCAAGGGATGTGAAACATAATAAAAAGGGTTTTTACGGGTACGTTAGCAACAAAAAGGTCAGGCAAAATGTGAGACCCTTACAGAATGGAGAAGGCAACCTCGTTACAGATGATATCATAGAATACTAGGACTGGAAGGGACCTCAAGAGGTCATCTAGTCCAGTCCCCTGCCCACATAGCAGGACCAAATACTGTCTAGACCAGGCATGTCCAAAGTCCGGCCCGCGGGCCAATTGCGGCCCGTATTCCGGTTTAATACGGCCCCACAGGTAATTTGGCAATATCTATCTTTTATGGCCCCCAACAAATCCATATGTATTGAGATGAATACATTGTAAAATCTCAGTTAATGTCAGTTGGTCTAAATCAGTTATAAATATATTTGGACACAACATGTATACTTGGTGTTATGTTCCAGTTCATATTTTTTGAACTTAAAAGTTGACAGACAACCTTTATTACCAATAATATGTAATGTACTTTACAATGTTCCTGACATATTTCAGCTTCCTAGATTTTTTTTTCATCTGGCCTTCAGATATGAAAGGCAGAGTGATTTAACACCTGTTTAGATTTGTCATCCATGTGACGAAATGAAAAGTATGCCGTTTGCAATAAACTTTACATAAAATAGTTAATTTGCATTTAATTTTAATGGTTCAAAGAATGTCAGGCAAAATGGTCGGCCCTCACTCATGTTCACTTCATAAAATCTGGCCCTCTTTGAAAAAAGTTTGGACGCCCCTGGTCTAGACCATCCCTGATAGACATTTATCTAACCTACTCTTAAATATCTCCAGAGATGGAGATTCCACAACCTCCCTGGGCAATTTATTCCAGTGTTTAACCACCTTGACAGTTAGGAACTTTTTCCTAATGTCCAACCTAAACCTCCCTTGCTGCAGTTTAAGCCTATTGCTTCTTGTTCTATCCACGGAGGCCAAGATGTGAACAGGTTTTCTCCCTCCTCCTTATGACACCCTTTTAGATACCTGAAAACGGCTATTATATCACCCCTCAGTCTTCTCTTTTCTAAACTAAACAAACCCAGTTCTTTCAGCCTTCCTTCATAGGTCATGTATTCTAGACCTTTAATCATTCTTGTTGTTCTTCTTTGGACCCTTTCCAATTTCTCCACATCTTTCTTGAAACGCGGTGCCCAGAACTGGACACAATATTCCAACTGAGGCCTAACCAGCACAGAGGAAGTACTCAATGCTCTTTTGCCTCGATTTTCTCAGACAAGGTCAGCTCTCAGACTCCTGCACCAGCTAGCACAGTATGGGAAGGTAGTGAGCAACCCTCAGTAGTGAAAGAATAGGTTAAGGACTATTTGGAAAAATTGGACATGCACAGATCCATGGGGCTGGATCTAATGCATCAGATGGTGCTGAGAGAGTTGGCTAATGTGATTGTAGTTCCCCAGATTTTCCACTGGTCAGCCGTACCTTCATTTAATCCGTTTTCTGTATGGTTAATTGAGAAGCAATCCTATTCCAAGTTCCTCCTATTTTTCTGGCTCATCTTGGTTCAGTCTTTTTTAACATTCACTCAGTTATGTCAGTTTTGAGGACTATACTTATACTTGCTTTGGTGATTCTCATTTTTGTTTGTTTTATGAGAAGCAATCCTATTTATTCCACATACATCCCATTTCCCTGAATAACCAAACCCTCATGTTATTTTAAGTTATGGTACGAGAGAGCTGTATACCAAATGTGATGGTCCTAGCTCTTACCGCTTAGGAGGAATTCTTAATCAAACAGACAGACAAACTCTCTAAAATATATAGTAGATTATAAATGTTCTTCCTCATCCTTCTGATGTTGCTTTTGACTTGGATTGTAAGCGCTGCATCTTCCTGTGTGTATAGTTCACTATTTTGGGAGCTGTTACTGGGATAAAAGTTAACTTAAAAATATGATCTGCCAAACATGTCTGTTTTTAAGGAAAGGTTTTTCAAAACTTGCTTAAAGTTTTGTTCTGAAAGATTCATATAGGGAACAGGAGAAAGGAATGACTTGTATAGCTGCTTAGTGATCTTAGACAATAAAAAGTTTTAACAATATTGAAGTAAACAAGTTATGAAGGTTTTTCAAGATAAACAGAATTCTCTTTGATATAATTTAGAGTATTTTTTTTGTTTGACAGTGTGTTCACTGAACTGTTGAAGACATCTTAACTACATAATTCAAAATGTAGTAGTTTGTTCATGTTGTCTTTGCAATCTGTTTAGGCCAAAGAGGCTCAAGTCAAAGCAGCAGAAGTTGAGGGTGAAAAAATAGACAATAAAGCTAAGCTGGAAGCAACACTTCAGGAAGAAGCAGCCATTAGAAAAGAAAATCAAGAAAAAGAGATGGAAAGAATGTCTGAAGCTGCTGAGAGAGCCAAAGAAATCCTTCAGGCTGCAGCAACAGTAAGTGCAACTTCCCACTGTCAGAAAATAAGTGCATAAATAGCATGAATGTGCCCATTGTGGACTTTTTGGATTTATAGTGCATCTACTCCTGGGTTTTGTCTGTAATCAAAAAGCCTTCAAAATGCACATTTGGAAGATGTGGTGAATCCTACATGTGGGAGAGTGCTGTCAAAGAAATATAGAGAACAATCCTGAAATGCAGGGGATTGACTAGATGATCTAAAATGTCATTTCCACCTGTTCTGTTTGATTCTGTTATAGGAAGCCAACAGAAAATACTTTTTGGTTTCTTTAAAGATTTTCCGAATTTTTCTAATCTAAAACATTCTTTGCAATTAGATTTGCTAATATTTAACATTCAAAAAATTTGAATATACGTGATATAAACTTAGGCTTACTTGTTTGTGGAAATCGTTCTTCTTCAATCAAGCCTTATCTTTAAAAGGCATAATTTTATTCATATTTTTATGAAATATGCTTCGACATGCTAATGGAAATTGATCAGTTTGTAACAGACAGAAATATTCTTGTAGGTTTTGTAGTGTCTTGGAAATAAGGATGTAAAATCTCATTTAATTTGCTAATCCAGTGTTTCCCAATTTTTTTTGACCACGGAACCCTTTCAAACTCAGAAAAATTTCAAGGAACCCCCTAGCCAGGGATTAAGTTTGTCAAGCAAAAAAAAATAAAAAATTTAAAAAAAAAACCCACACCCAAACGCACACAGACAGCCAGTACACCACAGTTGGTGGTAATAAGATGCTAAATACGGTCATGAGATCACCATTCATTTAAATTCAACATATTGAATATAACACCATTAATTTATATTCAACAAAAATCATATTAAATATGTACAAAAAATAAAACTATCAAATATTAATTATATTCATAGTTTTCAATGTGAAGAGTGGTTTTTCTTCTTTTCTTGGTAAATTCTTTTTATATTTGGTTTAATACTAGAAAGTTGGATTCGCATATCTGGCGCAGCATTCAGTCGATTTCTGTATTTCGTTTTCTTTGCTGCATAGTTCGAGAACCCAGTTTCGCACAAGTATGTACTGGCAAAGGGTAACAGCTGACGAATTGCGCATCTTGATAAAGATGAATATTCTTGAGTTTGACATAAGTCACTCCAAAATGTAATCAGAGAAACTTCTTTACATTTTTGTATTAATTGGCCATCTGAAGCGATTTCAATTAGGTTTTCATAATCTTGTGTAGAAAAACTGATTGGCTTTTCTGTTAAACTTAATGGGTTTCGAATCCAGTTATTGTTGTCATTGATGTTTGGAAAATACTTAATGATGTTCGTGTATAAATCGCAGAGATGATCTGCAATGTCGCTGCGAATATCTTCATCAAGTTTGTATCCATTTTCTTCAAGGACATCATTCAGAGTTGGTAAACAATCCAAATCATTTCGTCCTACAGATGAGATCCAAAACTGTAGCTTCCGTGACAATGACAAAATTTTGTCTTTCGCATTAAAAATATTTACATTCTTTCCTTGCAGCGACAGATTTACTTCATTTAGTTTTGTAAAGATGTCTGCAAGATACGCAACTCTAGATAACCACAAAAAGTCTGTTAAACGATCAGACAGTTGGAATTTGTGATCCATCAGATTTGCAGAGAGCTCATGACACAATTCAAATAATCTAACCAGCACTTTTCCTCGTGATAGCCACCTGACTTCTGTATGTAGAAGCAGGGCTGTGTGCTGACTACCCATATCTTCACACATAATTTTGAACAGTCTTGATTGTAATGGTCGAGTTTTTATATAATTAATAATCTGTACTGCTTCGTCCCACACATTTTTAAGAGAGGGAGAAATATTCTTAACTACCAGAGTGTGTCTGTGGAGAATGCAGTGACTGCTGGTGCACTTTGGTGCTACATTTTTTATTCCTGTTACAGCGCCAGCCACTGTTCCTACCATTGCTTTGGCACCATCACTGCATACATCAACACATTTTTCCCAGCTTATTTGATGTGTTTTCATAAAGTTATTGATACAATTGAATATATTCTCACCAGTTGTATTGGTTTGCAAAAATTCACATAAAAGTAAGTCTTCAATAGAACTATTAAAATCATAACGGACAAATACAAGCAGAACTGCAAGACCTGCAACGTCAGTGGACTCGTCTAATTGTAATGCATATGCATCACATAAATGCAGCCGAAAAATAAGCTCCTTCTCGATGTCAGCAGCAAGATCGTGAATACGACGTGTGATAGTATTGTTTGATAGTGGCACAGCCTCAACTTTTTTTACTAGACTCCTGATCCACATACACATCACAATATCTTTTGCACGTGGTTTTATGAGTGATTCCCCAATAGTGTGTGCTTCTTCGGCGAGCGATATATGATAGCTTACTTTGTAAGATGCCTCTGTCGCATTTTCATTATCAGATCTGGCAATTTTTGACATAAAGAGTTTACTTTTTTCAAGCGATTTAGTTTTTTTAAGCAAAAGCTTGATGTCTTTATCTTTGTATTCTGGATGATTTGTTTCAAAATGTCTTCGCAATTTAGCAGGTACTAAACAACTATTAGATAATATTTTGTTGCACACTACACACTGGGCACCTGGAGCATCTTCATTTCCATTGCTTGTGAATCCAAATGCCAAATAGTCCTCACAATACATGCGTTTCTTATTAGTCAGCTGAAATTTTTCATAATTAACTTGAGCTGCCTCAGTATTTTCCTTGCTGGTTTCAGTAAAAATATTGGAGTTTGAAGTACTCACTTTTCTCTTTAAAGTTCCTTCTTTTAACCAACGATCCATGGGGAATTTTGATATTAGATTGAATTCTTAAACTTAGTCACACACAGGAGCCACGTGTCCTCACAGTGTGTATGGGGATTTGTTCCGATCCTCACGGTGAGTAGGAGTTCCAGTGTTCCACTCACTGATAGTACTCTTCCCCCCCCCCCCACACACACACATGCTGCCTTTACCAAGGGACCTAGCAGCAGCAACAGCTGCTTGTCCCGCTTCTGCCTGATCAACCCAAGATCCCTCTCCCACATCCCCTGCTGCCACTCTGCTTTTTTGGCTGGGCTGGAGGGCCCCATCCCGCGGGGGACGTGGGAGATGTCTGAAAGGGGAGCGGGGAAGGAGCCAGCGTCTTTGTGCGCTGGGCTCCTCTGTCTCTTTATGCGCGGGGGGAGGGGAGCACCATTTGGGAAACACTGTGCTAATCAGTTAAACATTACGTTTAAGTGATTATTTGATGAAAGGGAGATTGTGCAGGTTGGAGTGGCTCCTCCCTTACCACAGGCAGGGGCTGTTCCAGTCTGGCCAGAGCAGCCCCTGCCTGCAGCCCCCACCTCTGCGGACCAGGGCTGCTTTGGCTGGGCTGGAGGGCCCCATCCGCAATGGGTCCTGTGGGGCTGAAAGAATCCCCTGCCTCTGTGGTGGGCAGGAGCTGCTCCAGACACTCCTCCTCCGTGGGTGATGCTTACTGGTTAACTTGTTAATCTTTCACATCCCTGCTTGTAACCTGTATCTAATTAAGCAGATAATTCTGAAAACCGAAAAACATAATGCAGGTTTGTATTAATCAGTGCCTTTGTTAATGTGGTTTTGAAATTCAGAAAGAGGTGGATTCTGCAGTGGACCTTGAAGCAGCTGCCGAACATGTAAAGAAAAGCCAGATAGCTGTGGAGACTGAACAGGAATTGACTAGTGTGGATTTGACAAAGCATACAGAGACCTTGATAGATACAGCACCAGTGTTAGAAGGCATTAAGGTAATTTTTTAGTATCAAAGACCGGTTTTATGATACAGTACAAAAATATCACTGTCTTTAGAGACAAATGAATTTCCTCAACACAGTTCAGTGATTTGAGGAAAATAGTAGACCTCTGCACTTCCACTTTTAATGTTACTAATTGTTTGTATAACACCCTTGGGCATTATGTGGCATTTTGCTAAACAGATAACAATTGGTCAAGATGAAAGGAAAACATTCTTGGGGTGTCCATTTCATCATTTAGCTACTTAATAGAAGATTTGAATAGCTGAAGGGTAATGTTATAAAATGCGGAGTGTATAGGGCTTAGATGATAGTTCACTGTCCCCAAGCAAGCACAGTATTTATACATGAATATAAGTACTTTGCTGGATCTTGGGTTTAAAATACATATACAGGATGAACCTCTCTAGTTCGGCACTCTCTGGTCTGCCAGCATCTGTGGTCTGGCATGACTTTAGTTAGCTGGATATCCATTTATTATGGATGTGGCCAAGTTTCCTGCAATCCCATAAAGTCTATTTACAGCCTACAGTCCTGGCTTTCAGAGTTCTATGCTGCTGTTTAGCTCTGATTTACCCCTAAATCTCTTCTAAGAGACTAGTGAGCAGCTGAAGTGCTGATAATGCTGCTAGACAATATTGACCACCTGTGATTCGTCAAGTTCTCTGATTTGGCACAGGTCAGGTCCCAGGTGTCTAGGATTAGAGAGTTTCAACCTGTACTATGTTAAGAGAAGAATTTTACAAGCTTCGCAAAACCCAGACTGTTTTGTGGAGGAAACTCAATACAGAGAGGAAGGAACCATCTCAATCATGAGTAGCAATACTGTATGTTTTGTTGCATTATTGTAATCTGAATTTATTGAAAATATACTATAAAAGGTTTTTTTGGATTCTATCTGTCACCTATTTTGTGATCTTGAAAACTGACATACTAGGATACTGATTCATACACGGAAAACTAACCTCGCTTTCATAGAACAAAATAGTGAACAGCAACACTCTAATTTCAAAAGCAGCGAGGAGTCCTGTGGCACCTTATAGTCTAACTGAAGTGTAAGAGCATAAGCTTTCGTGGGCAAAGACCCACTTCGTCAGATGATACTTGACTCTAATTTCAGAGAACTCTCTATAAAGATAACTATTAACAATCCCAAAAAATCTAGAACATAGTTACAATATTTTTAAGCAGTCATTAATCAGGAAATGGCTCTCAACACATACAAATGACTAGTTTATCCTATTTATGTTGATCCGTGGTTGTCAGATTTGCCCTATAGAAAATCTTGTTTGAAAAGGTGATTGTGCTCTGACTTCCAGCATTCTGTCATAATTGAGGAAACTTTTCCATAAGCTTAAGTCAGCTCCCTCTTCCCCCATATATTGGCTCCCATGCCTGCCCCCACCCCCACTCTGCTGCCTCTGTATCTGCCTTCCTCCCTTCCCCTGTGTGTAACCATGTAACTGCTGAAATTTTCATAATTAACATTTGCATTTGCAACATAATTGCATTTTAACATCCCTATTCTCTCTAGTATTCGTTCTCTCCTCCCCCCAATACTTGTTCTGTGGAATTCTTCATGAGTATTTTTTTAGTTTCTGTTAGGTTTATTGAAAACAAACCTCAGAACTTTTATTTGTTAAAATTCAATATGTTGCGAATGGGCCTTAATCTAGGTGATGATGATCTTACACATTACAAAGACAGCCTCCCCACCTTTTGATATTCATAGTGACCCCAGATTAGCCACTTAATTGACTCTTACAGTAAGCAATTTCCTCCTTCCTTGTTAACCCTTTCCCCTTGGCCCCACCTTCTGTTCTATGTAGCTGATTTGTCAGTTTCTCTCTTTTCATTGTATCCCTCTGTTATTTAATGGTCAGGGGTCGACAAATTATGGAAAACCCTACTCGCCAGACAAAAAAGGGACTCGCCACCCTCCCCCCAAAAAAGTGCTTTTTTTATGGCATAAATTCCTAATAAGAATAAGAACAGTAATTACTAATAAGTTATTAATAAATATCACCCAGGTTATTAATAAAAATCTTATAAACCTCTACCTTTTCTCTCTGCTGCCATGTCTCCTCCCCTCGCTCCATCAGCTCCCTTGGTGCCTGCTGCCCCTCAACCCCTCACCCTCTGCTGTCCTGACTCCTGCCCTTCTCACTGCCCTCAGCCTTCCTGAGACCTGCCCCCCTCCGCCAGCCCTTCTCTCCGCCCTGTTCCCACTCCTCCAGTAGCCCCACTCTGATCATGAGAGCTACCCCTCCTCATCCCCTCTCCTAAAACCTCCCTCTACATACCTGCCCTGCCTCTCTTCTCTGGTGCTGGTCCCTCCCCTGCAGGTGTCTGCCCTTCTGCTTCACCCCCAGAATCTCTTGGCACACTTGCACCCTCCTGGTGCCTCCCCCTTCCCTCACTGCCCCTGCCCCCTTTTCTCTTTTTCCCTGATACCCACCCCCTCACCAACCTCTGCCTCCGTTCCCCTGTGTCCTCACAGATGCCTTGCTCCATCCCTGCCTTCCTCATGCCCACCCCTTCTTTCAAGCCTTCTCCTAGCACTTCCTCCTCCCCATCTAGCCCCCAGTGCCTTTACCCTCTCCTTTCCCAGCATCACCCTGTCCCCCCTCCCACTGACACCTCCCCTCCTGCCCTTTTCCTCATTGTCTGCACTTGGCCCCCTGGCATTTGTCTCTCCTGCACCCCTGTCCCTTTCTCCTCCTTCTCCTTCTCCTTCTCCTTCTCCTTCTCCTTCTCCCAAGGGGCCAGCTCTAGGTTTTCTGCTGCCCCAAGCAAAACATTCCCCCCCCCCTTTGTTGTTGTGTTTTACATGTTTGCATTTTACAATGGTTTTTTTGTTTTTCTTTTTTATCCCAGCATTTTAGCCCTATAAATAACAAATAGCATTTTCATTCATTTTTTTCCGTAAAGGCAAAGGCGCTTCATGTGAAGTCCCCCTTTCACTCGCTGCTGGGTCACAGCAGCTTTTTCCCTGGCCTGTCCAGCTCCTCCCTATGGGCAAGCACCCGTCACTCCCGACCCATAGGGGGAGCAGGGTGCAGGGACAGCACAGAGCCAGAGGGGTACAGGGAACAGTGGGGGAGTACAGGGGTGGCGCGGGGAACTGGAGGCAAAGAGCCAGAGGGATGCAGGGATCAGGGGTAGCAGGGTGCGGTGGAGGCACGGAGAATGGGACGCAGGGAACGGGAGGGGCAGAGGGATCGGGGTCTAAGGGCAGTGCAGGGAATGGGCAGCACAGAGCTGAGGGGGCAGGGATCGGGGGAAGCAGGGTGCGGGGTGTAAAGGCAGCATAGAGTGCAAGGGTCGCAGGGAAGAGAGAGCAGAGGGTCCGGGGTGCAGGGGAGGCGTGTGGAACAAGTGGCGTGGAGACAAAGTGGGGCTGGGGCCGTGGCAGGACTGGAGCCGCACACCGCAGCCAGCTCCCAGGGACACACAGGCAGAGCCAAGCTGCCCCGGCCCTTTAGAATCAGTGTCCTGGCGTGCCTCCCTGCCTCCTCGCGCCAGAGCTGCACGCAGGCAGCCTGGTGGGAAGAATTGCCGCACTTCCCCCTTCCCAGCAACGCTGTGCTCCTCTGCAAGCCGGCGGATCGGATGGGGCCGCGCCGCCCATAGTGCGGGCTTCGGCCAGCCCGTCACAACGGCCCACCAGGCCAGTCCGCCCCTGCACTCGCCAGCTGGAAAATCTACTCGCCGCGGGCCCTGTCGAGCCCTGATAACGGTCATACCAATTCACTTTCAGAATATGATCTGAAGAAGTGGGTCCCCACAAAAGCTCATCACCTGTTAGTCTTTAAAGTGCTACATGACTGCTTTTTTTTGTTTTTCCCAGTAGTAGTTTTTTGTGTGAGAGATTTTGTAATTCCATTTAGACTATGTAGCGTAGGGTATCTGCACCATATTGTAGTTGCATTACATTAATCATTCAAACAACTGACATTACTAGTTGCTATTTTCTTTCACGCTGCAAAGTTTGAAATGTGGCAGTGGTACCTAAGATTAAGAACATATTTTACATTTCTAAGGTTAGAAATTGAATTACTTAGCTGATTAACACTCTGTTAAAACTTAGCATATTGCTGTATAAAAGATTTGATTTTAGTGGTGCTTACTCTGGGTTTTCTGCCATTTGTGGGAGTGTTTTCTGGAGTAAAATAATATATATGGGCATTTCCCACCTAGTTACAAACCCCCTTACATATAACTTGTATCTAAACTCTTATTTTTCAAATTATAGTAAAATTCACTGTTGCCCCAGGAGATGGGACTATCAGATTTTTCTAAAAACCCAACATCACTGCTAACTTTAAATGCCTATTTTAAACATCAAATTGCTTGTAGGTAATCATCACTTCCTTAGTAAAATAAAAATATGTAAGGTTGTAATAATAGCAGAGTAACTCCAACAAAGAAATTACATAGAGTAGTCACTTAAAAGGTACTGATTGATTCTCATCTGGAATACTGTGAACAATATTGCCTAGTATACAATAGAATTTCACTGTTATCTTGGGAAGAGTCTAAGAAACTAACATAATATCAGGTGCCAAAATTCTAGATTGTGATATGAAGAAGGGGAAGCAAACATAATTGGGTTTTGTTTCCTTAACAGAGACTTCAAGGTAATCCATCTATTTAAATGGTATCCTTTTTCCCCACATGTAAAGAGTTTAAATGCTATGGGATATCTTTTTAATGGAAGCAAGGAAGAAATTGTACAGAAATGTTTCATGTGGATATCAATAATTATGTGGCAGAAACAAAGCATGTGTCCAAAGTAGACCAAGGTTCATTTTTGGAGTGGAAAAGGATTGTGAAAGGCAGGATGAAAATAATTTGATAACTAAATCTGATGTGGGAACCTGAAAAGAGTTGACACATTTGGTCAGAACTTTCCAGTCGATATTTTTGTGCAATAAAACTTTGTGATTTAGATGAATGAGTAATTTTAGATGCTTTCTGAAACAATTTAGTGGCTTCTTTTAAACTGGCTGCTTTAACCTAATAAAAGACAGCATGAATGGATGAGTTTGTTCTAAATAACTGTTGTTTTGTCTTACCTCTGACTTTTCTTTTTTTATTACATTATACATTTAGGGACTCTATTGAAAATAGAGATTGATGGTAGAGGTTGCACCTCCATTGTCAGGTCCTGAGGGTGCCAGACTGGTCTAGGATGAGGGATTTTGCTCACCCACCCAGACATGGCCTCGTTGCCAGTCTCCCCTCTGGCTTCCGAGGGGTACTGGCCCCACTGTGGCAGCCACGCCGCCACAAGCACAGCCTCACTGTCTCCCAGCCCCACAGCTAGGCTCCTGTCCCCACGGGGCAGCCCCCCTGCTGGGGTCCATTTGTGCCACCAGGCAGCAGCCCCACTTGAACTTCAGTCCCACTTAGGCAGTCCCATTGCCTTCCAGCCTCACCGGGCAGCTCCGTGAGGCAGCCGTGGGGCTGCTGGGCTCTTGGTGTGCCGCCAGGCAGCCTTACTCCCCAGTTCCTTGCACCACTGCCAGGCAGACCCCAGTTGGGCTCCCAGTTCTGTAGGGCAGTCCCACTGCCTCCTAGTCCCACTAGGCAGCTGTGCTGCTCAGCAGCAGTGGGGCTGCCAGGCTCCTGGTTGTGCTTCTGGGTGGTCCCACCACCGGGCAGGCCTGCTGTGCACCCCCCCCCCCCCTTGCAGCATTGCCAACAGGCAGCAGCACTGCTGCTTGGCTCCCAGTTTTGCTGCCACAGTACAGCCCTGCTACTGGGCTCCAGCCCCCTGCTGCAGGGCTGCCAGCCACCAGCCCTTCATTGGGACTCTGATTCTGGAACTTTCGGACTGGAGAGTCCCAGTTAAGCGGGATTCAACCTGTACCTGTAAAGTTAGAGCCTGCCAAAACCTCATTTCTGACATTGTGAGCTGTTCTCTGGTTAGAGAGTGAGAGTGAGAGATCTTGTTGTGACTTATGCAGTAAATGAGATGTAAAATCAGTCACACAAGCATTGAAACTTCAGGACTAGTTTGTTTCTAAAAAGTGTAAATGCACACTGGTATACTTGATTTGTGAAATACTGAGTTTTCAGTATCTGTCTTGTGCAAATGTGACTATACCAAAATAAATAGATATTGTTAATAAAAAAGCATATTTCATTGTCAGAAATGGAATAAATTGTTAAATGGACCAGCAAAAGTGACACTGTTATATTAATGGATGATGGCTTGCTAACTTTTGCAGGAAAAAAAATCTTGATTCTTTTTATCACTGGTCAGCAAACAAATTCACCTAGAAGGGTCAGAGCTGTCATTTAGTTATTGGAAGAGTTCATTATGATTTTTGCTCAGTGTTCATTTATCAGTGAATTGTGAAAAGGAAGATGATGATTTGGAATAATAATTTTCCCATGAAGCAACAGGGTGAAATTTTTTTCATAAGATGGACAGTTAGAGCTAAGTGTTACAAATAATCATCACATTTAACAGTGTCTGCTACTTTTGCGGGCTAAAATACTATGTTACACTATTTTTTTTTCTTATGGATGAATGTAAATATGTTTGTTTATTTCTTTATTTGAATTTTCTGGCTTCAGATAAAGAGATTACTATCCTTTCTTGATTTTGTTTGTTTGTGATGAGCCGCCCCCCCCTTTTTTTAAGTCCTTCTTCCGGTGTTCTCATTTTGGGATAGTTGAAGGTTAGGATTGTTTTACTTTGAGCATTAAGTATTTTAAAAAGACACCAATTTATTAGTCACATAACTGTCTTGAAAGTGTTACCTGCTCATCTTACAAGAATTACCAAAGATTAATATACATTTAAAGAGATTAGAGGAAGAAAAATATTTTTCAATTGATTTGTGCATTGAAGAACTTGTACATTCAGTTTCATTGTTTTTTCTGTCAGTCATTTCCTCTGTGTTCTTTCATACAGCAACAGGGAGGAGAGAAACACTTTTTAAATAACAGGAAAATATGGCTGTGAATATCTCGGAAGTTGCCAGAGGGGCTACGGGAAAAGTATAGTATTCAAAAGTATATGTAATTAACTTTTTAAAAGTTATTTAGAGTTAAGACTGACTATTCTAACACACCTAATATCCATGCACTAATCTTCATATTGGCCTATATGTTATACCTGCTCTGAAACATAAATATACAAACTCAGTCGTCTTTATTTTCTGGAAGAAATCACAAATATGTCATATGCCCATTTGGATATTTTACTTTTCAGGGTGAGGAAATTACCAAGGAAGAGATTGACATGCTGAGTGATGCTTGCACCAAACTGAAGGAAAAGAAGAAATTGCTAACAAAAGAAAAAGAGGAGCTTCAGGAGCTAAAAGGAGATGTTCAGGAATATAGTGAGGTAAGAATGGGTTGGTGAAGGACTCTTTCTACAATTGCTCTGTCCATACATATTCTTAGAAAAACTAGTCTTAAACTATTATAATTTATGTTTTGGGTGCTAACCCCAGCTAGAAATTGTTTGTAGAGGCCTACTTCCTCAGTGGTTGTATCACTCCTGACAGAATTATGTGCCCCTTCTACCCACACACACACACACACATCCCCTTCCACACCGCACCCCCACCAAAAAAAAACTATACACAAGATTTTAAAATTCTGCCTATTTTATTTGTCAGAATAGCATACTATCACTCCAGTTTCAATTATTTTAATTATTTTTCAAATTACATGTCACCAAGTATGTCAACAGTACAAACAGTGGCAAAAAAGATTCCCTTAAGAGCACAGAGTTAAATAAACCTCCATAACAACCTAGTTCCAATTGAAATGTGTTGGAGGGGGTTTTGTGAAACCTGCAGAAACCTGCAGTCCTCCAGAGCCCAGCTACTGGACAGCCTAAGGCCCAGACATCAGCACTCTTCTCCCCACAGAGCTCAGCCACAGGGTAGCCCCCCAACCCATATACTTGCATCCTTAGAGCCTGTACTTTTCCCAGCTTCTTTACGGTTTCAGCAGGGGCCGTGTTGTGGCCCTGCTGGCTGCATCTCCCAGGCCCTCTCCCATTTCCAGAAGAATGGGGATCAAAGAGTTGACTGTTACCAGGCCCACAGGCTGAGTGTTCTGCCCACTGGGAGCTGGGCTCTGCAGAGTCCAGTGGACTTTGGTGGCAGCCAGCAATTCTGAAGGAGGTGGAGGGGAAATGGAATTCTGCAAAATTCTGCACTGCACAGTAATACAGAATTTCTCCAGGAGTAATATTGTGTGGTATGCTGTCATGCAGGACTATCAGATCCCTCAGCTTGTCGTAAGTTGTTCAAGTTCAGCTCAAGTCAGTGCAATGACGACACTTTATACCAGCTAGCCTCTGGTCTTTACTCCCATGCTTGATGGGCTGAGTGACCTGTCAGGGGCAGCATAGTATAGGAGGGAAATGTAGTGCCTCTCCTTATTTCTTATTGATTCTCTCTCACATCTATAAAATGGTGTTAACACTAGCTGAAAGAAGTCTTTGTACTATACTGGAAAGATGTATGGTTGAAATCCTAGAATTGATACAAGGTTTTTAATTGGGAGGAGAGGAACCATTGAGAGTTCTTACAACTGTATAAGGGTCATGTAGAAATAACCACAAGGTAAGAATATTTCTGAATTTAATCTTTATTTTTAGTCTCTAAATTTCACTTTTCCCTTGACTGACAACAGCAATAATTGCTTCCACTCCTGCTGCAACCAAACTTTTTTTATTTGCACAGGTCTCCTGCTTTTCTGTGTAAACAATAGTATATTTGTTGTTGCAAATTTATCTCTTCATGAATGCTTTTTTGCTAAAACGTTTCCTTTAGGATTTGCAGGAGATAAAGGAGCTATCTAAAACAGGACAAGAAGATGTGGTAGAAGAGTCTAAGGCGAGCAAGAGGTTGACCAAAAGGGTGAATCGAATGATTGGACAAATTGACAAAATTATTAATGAATTAGAAACAGACCAAAAGGTGGTGGATGGACAGTTGGACAGCGGTGCTAGTCCACCTATTGGGTAAGTGAATGAGGACAATACACTTCCTTACTCATTCTCCCTATCAGCCTGTATGTAGGCGGAAAATGAATTCTTGCCTTAATAGGTTGGTTTGGAAAAAAATAAGTTATTTTGTTTCAAAATGTTAACATACAGTTCAATTCTGAATAGTGACTGTAAAAATAGCATTGTGAGCTTCGCTCTTAGTGTCTCCTCATTGTCTGTCTTGAATCTCTTAATACATAAATATAAAGATGATGAGTTTCTCCCCAAACTCCCAGTTCTGCAAACGAAGTCTGAGCTTTGAGAGTCAGGATGGGTTCTTTAGGACCTTGATTTCTTGTGCTTGACACCAGTAGTAAAGATTTTGCATGCCAAATCATGACCTTAGTTACATGTGTGAAGACCTTATTTAGGCGCTAGGTTTAGGGTAGTTTTGCTGACTGCAACTTAGTAAACAAAATCAGATGCACATAAGATAGTTAGCTGCCTACTTTAATCTGTTTCAGTTTTGTGCGCACTCTTGAGATTAAAAAGCAGTAGAATCAAATTTTGTCCATGAGGTAAACCATTACTACTTGGGAGAAACCAAGGGAATGTGGGAAAAAAAGGCAATATGTTTATATAATCCCTTTTCAGAGAAGACCTATCCTTTATCTTGGCACACTTTCTGATCTCCAAACAAATTCCATAAAGGTTTTATTATGCAGGTATGGTGCAACTATCAAACCTCAGACACTTATGCAGTTCTGATTTCAGTGGGAGTCTCTCTCTCGCCCCTCCCGCTGCCTCTCTCCACCTTCAAAACTCAGGAATACCATTGCTGTCACACATTAATATTGCAGCCAGGCTTCAAAATCACAGGTGGGGCCTGATTCTGCTGCTTGGTATATAAATATAAAATATTTGTGCCCCCAAACAATTCACACTATAAATAGGGATGAGTATTCCTTTTATTAAATTCTAAACTTCATAAAGTCTTCACTCAATTTCTATATTGATATAAACTATTTCAATTTCTGTCATAAGATTGAGACAAACATGATTGATGATCGCTATAGGGAAAACCAGAGGGTGACCAGTCTTCACTAACAAAGATTGGGTTTTTTTTAATCTGGTATTTTTTATTTAATATTTAATAAGGTATTTTTAATCTGGGCTTTCTGTTTAATTGTATACTTCTATAAAACCATTATATGCAAAGTCCTCTAGGAGTGCAGGAAATCAGTGAGTGATCAGTCAAACTTTGTGGTTCTTCCAATATTTCTGACAAAGGTATGTAACTGAACTGTTTTTACTAGATAATCAGTTCCATATTACAAGAGTGCACAAAAGCCCCGTTGTGCTCAGATGTGTTGTAGCCATGTTGCTTAGAATTTTTACCCGTTATGGGCTTGATCTGGCTTCACCTGAAATGGATGGAAGCCACTTCAATGGGAATTAGATCGGGGTCCTGTGTGCAAAGGGTTCTGTTGCATGTCCTTGGGCTATTTGTGTGTCTTTTTTAACCTGATGTTTTGAATAGCTGCTCTTAAGCATTCCCTTTGTTGGCTGGTTTATCAGAAGTGAGTGTTTGCTCCATTAGGGAAGAGGCTTTCTAAACTGGATGTGAGATAATGGAATGATAGCTGTCAATAAAAAAAGGAGAAAATATCAGCTCAGATAGGAAAAAATTTCCATGAGTTGGCATGAATTAAACTGACAGTACTTAATGGTGTTGGCAGGAGGCAAGGCTTATCCTTGTAGGTGTATCAGGTTGAAAAATACAAGATTTTTGATTGATTGTCAGTGGAAGTTAAGTGAATTACTGTCAAATTTTGGAGCACTTTGTATATGCTCTTTGTGTGTGAAAGTGCAAATGGGTTGACCATCATTTGACTATTACAATGGGTAGTTAACATTGTGTATTTGAGTTTTGAAACAAGCTTGGTAACCCAGTACATCTTTAAACTTCCAAATTAGACCCTATCCTCATGTCTTAATTTATGCATGTAAGTGTGTATTTTTCCTTACTGTTGGTTAAGCTTTGGAACAGTCAATCTCCTTTTTTGGGGGGGGGGGGGAAATATCAGCCTAATAATCTGTTTCATCTTAGTTGAATTTCTAAGTTATTACAATGAAATGTTTGGGTTATTTCAGTGTCTTATGCTGAAGGGTATGTCTAGATTGTATTCCTCTGTTGGCAGAAGGATGCAGATTAGGCAGATCGACATTGCAGATGTAGCGGGGATTTAAATATCCCGTGCTTAACTTGCATAAAAGTGGCCGCCATTTTTGCCGACTCAGCACTTTGTCTGCAAAAAGTGGCAGTCTAGAGGGGGATCTGTCGAGAAAGAAAGCCTTTTTCGACAGATCCCTTATGTCTCCTGCAAGGAGGTTTGCAGGATCTGTCGAAAAAAGCTTTCATTCTCAACAGATCCCCTTCTAGACTGCTGCTTTTTGCCAACAAAGTGCTGAATTGGCAAAAATGGCGGCCATTTTTATGCAAGTTAAGCATGGGATATTTAAATTCCCACTTCATTTGTAATGTCGACCTGCCTAATCTGCATCCCTTTGCCGACAGAGGGATGCAGTCTAGACATACCCTTTCTTACCTTAAACCATTAACACAGAGGTGGGCAATAATTTTTGATGGGGGCCCTCTCCAAGAATTTGGTAAGCGGTTGAAGGCCACTCTCTTCCATTATATTAATGGAGAAGGTGCAGGGGTCTTGGAGAGAGGTTGTGTGCAAAAGGGAACTTGGGGTAAGAGAATGGAGTACGGAATCTGGGAGGGGGTTTGGGCGAACTAGGGAGTCATGACCTGGGGCAATGGAGTGGCATAAGAGGGGATGCAAGGCCTGGGAGGGGGTTGTGACCTGGGGCAGGAGTGCAGGACGGGGTGCAGGAATTTCGGCTCTGACCAGGAATAGTGGGTTGGGGTACAAGGTCTGAAAGGGGGTTATAACCTGAGGAGAGGTGTAGGAGGGGATGCAGTGTCTGGGAAGGCCTATGGGGGCTGGAGCAGGGGTGCAGAAGATTTGGTTACATGAGATGCAGGACAGAGGGTTGGGAGGGGAGGGACTAGGGTGCCAGAGAGGGGCTCTGGCTCAGAGACCTTACCTATTTCCTTAATGAGGGACCCTGCCTTCCAGCCCTGTACGTGCTCAGGGGAGCTGCAGGAGCCATGTTTATTGCTCTGAACTAAATGTTGTGAGCCTGGGGGAGGAGGGAAAGGTCACATGCAACCAGGCAGCTGGTATTGGTGGAAACTGGCCAATGGGAGCTACTGGGGGTGGAGTCAGCATGAGATGCCTTTCTCCTCCTCCCTCTAGGCTCTCAGAATTCAGAAACACACGAATCTAATGTATAAAGGAGAATGTTTGTATGTTTGTGCTCTAATAACTTGGACACTATAAGACCTACCACAACCAGACTTTCCACAGGATAACCTTTCCTCCAGGAGAAGGTTTTAAGGTACTTTTGGACCTGATCGGGCCCAATCTCAACCTGTAAAAATGAAAAATAACCTGCCCCGCTATTCTGCAGGGGCAGCCCTGCCCACCCTAGGACTCGCCCCACCCCCACGTGCACAACAGCTCTGGCATCTGCCCTGCCCCCTGTAGCTACAGTTACCAGATAGTCTTAAAAAAAACCCCAAAAAACAGCCACACTTGATGGGGGAGAGAGGGTGGGAAAGCAACTGGCTGGGAGGGGAATGGGAGGGCTTGGAAGCAGGGCTGGTTGAAGGGCAGCGGGGCTGGCCGGGGGAGATCAGGTGGAGGAGAACCGGCCGGCAGGAAGCAGGGCTGGCAGTGGGAGAAGGGGAAACCAATCGGCCGGCGTGGAGCAACGCCGGTCCACTCCAGCTAGTATGATTCTATGTGGCCCTGCATCTAGCTTTCATGAGTGCTGAGCAGGGTGTGCAGGCAGGGAGCTGGCTGAAGCTCTCATGGCCGGATCCAGCCCATAGATCATCTTTTGCCCAGTTCTGGAGTAGAGGCTGGACCCAACCAGCTTCTCCATTTATGGCAGGCAGGCAGAGTGTCCCTTTCCCCATTCCCCAGCCAATCCACTGAGCTTCCTGCCTGCACAGGGCTCAGAAAAGGGCTGCGCGCCTACGTGGGCACATAGCTTACAGTGAACATCATGGTCACTGCATCAGCAGAAGTCCAGGAATTTGTAATGGTAGTTCAAAGAAATGTCTTTCTTCCCACTTGTGAAACATCAGTCTGTGGCCAAAAACGTGACGTTAGGCAAATATGGAGCTCTTACCTTAAAGGAATGTTAGTTTTATCAACTTCTACATCTGTGTAACTTGGGTTGGAAGGTGTAAACCACTTCATGAGGGCAAGCAGAGGCTTTAGCCTACAAAAGGCAAAGGTGAAAGCACCATGTTGCCTCCTGGCAGACTTCAGAATTAATGAAGCAGTTTCTGAAATTTTTCTAGGAGTAACCTGGAGCTCAGTCCTTATGTTTTGTAGAAGGATTTGTTTCTTTGATGTTTGAGGAAATTAAGTGCATTTTAACACTTACAAGAAAATATTCCTTAACTCTTGCCTCCCTAGGATTTGTTCAGATGGGTTCTCTTGCCTGCTTTCCTCTCTCTTTTCTGTAGACCAGTCTCTATTTTCTCTTAAGTCCAGCAGGATGACTGAGGCAGGGTAATAATGCACCCAGAGTGAATAGGACAAAGTTTTTTAGGTGCTAAGGAGCACAGAAGCTTTACCGAATGTATTTCTGTTGTCATTGGCTTTTGTACTTGTGCAACTCAGCATCTGGAAACCACGAGTGAGTATGACTGGAGGATGAAGACCTACTTAAAGAACTCTAGTAACTGATAGAGAAATCATTGTTCCCTTTTTATTTTTAGTTTTTGATTAACATAAACCTTTTGTTCATATAAAATACCAATACATGTGCTTTACTATCCTTTTCTCTTCCTCCTTACTTCTTTGTAGTAACTGTTTGCTGTATACAGATTGTGTTTCCCCTTTAGGGAAAATCTCATCAGTATCAACGAGCTTATTAGTGCGATGAAACAAATCCAGAAGTTTCCAGAGACCAAACTGAACAGAATTGCTGAGGCATTAGATGAAAACAAAGATGGCAAGATTGATATAGACGATGTTACCAAGGTGAGTCTCCAGAAGAGTTTAATAAAACAAAACTAGTATTACACTGTTAAAAAACTGCTGAGTTTGGCTACTCTTTACAGCAGGGCTACTTAACTTTTGAAGCCCCGGGAGCCACAATAATACCCACAGCAGATGCCGAGGGCCGCAACTTAAGTGTGGCTGTGTGTGTGTGTGTGTGTGTGTGTGTGTGCAAATATATGCAAATAGTGTCTTTCATACTGACAGGCAGGAATACAAAGATTACGGCAAGACTATACAAGACGCAGGCCCCATTTCAGTCAGTTCTGCTGATATTAATTAAAGTCAATATTTACCCAACTTCTACGCATATGACAGCACTTGTGGGGAATTTCTGCCACCTCTTACCGCCAGCTGGCAGCTCCTGCTCATGCGCAGGTGCAGCTTTTATTAGTGCCGCGCTGCTCTGCTTCTAGGGAGTCTCTGCCACTTCTTGCCGCCGCCCCTCCCCCCCCCCCGCCCGCTGGCCAGCAGCTCTTCCTTACGCACAGGTGTGGCTCTGCTTCTGGGGGGGACTCTGCTGCCTCTTGCCACACCTCCACCCCCCGATCAGCCGGTAGCAATCAGTCAGGCAGCATGGGAAGTGGCTCAAGGCACCATGGTTGCAGGGAAAAGGCCCACGGGCTGCATGTTGAGTAGCTCTGCTTTACAGTTTGCACTTAATTTCATGCTATTT
Organism: Pelodiscus sinensis; assembly: GCF_052426305.1. Classification (NCBI taxonomy): domain Eukaryota; kingdom Metazoa; phylum Chordata; order Testudines; family Trionychidae; genus Pelodiscus; species Pelodiscus sinensis. The sequence continues at coordinate 17,616,935 of NC_143055.1, read as the reverse complement.
CCTTTGCCCAAGTCTTTATTTTAATACTGCTGTGATATAAAATACCTGAATCATAGATTACTCTTTTGTGGTTGTGTGTTTCATACATACTGCAGTAGATATCCGTTAATCCGGCACCTTTGGGACCTAGGTGGTGCCAGATTATCGGATATGCTGGAGTATCAGGAGGTACATCTTACTCCCAACCCAAGCCCCCTTCCCTCCCCCCTAAACCTTATGCTTGGGCCTAGAGCTGCCGGTACAGCCACGTGTCTCCTGGGGCACGTGTGCTGAGCAGCCGGCTTTTCAGTGAGCTGGCTGGCCGGGACGCCATGCGTAATCCAATCCCCCTCCCTTCCCCTGCCCCAGAGCCAAACACCTCCCCTCCCTGCTGTAACCCAATTCCCCTCCCCTTCTCCGGAGTCAAATGCCTCTCCTCCCAGCTGTAACCCGATCCCACTCTCCCCTCTCCCCCCCCAACCTTGTGCTCCTGTCCTGGTACAGCCGCACGTCTCCCTCCAGGCGCTGGAGCACATGTGCTGAGCGGCCAGCTTTTCAATGGGCTGGCTGGGACGCTGTGAATATCCCAATCCCCCTCCCCTTCCCCAGAGCCAAACACCTCCCCTCCTTGCTGTAACCCACGGCTGTAACCCACGTGAGAGCGGCTGACCTGAGTGGTTCCGGGTTCCATCCCGGTTCCGTCAGGAGCTCTTGCCATTTTGATGCCAGACTATCAGGAGTGCCGGACAATTTGGTGCCGGACTATTGGAGTTTTACTGTACCTACTGCAAAATTAATGGAGACTTTTTGCCATTAGTTTGGGGGAATCAGGACTCCTCCCCATATCCAATATTTGTCTCTTCATCCATAAACCAAAAGCTTCTCTTTCTCAGTGGAAGAGGTTTCTTAGTGTAAACCTGTTACCTTCATTTGTAGAGGAGGGTATCCTCTGGGATGCTTTTTGGTGGCACTCCCCAAAAGACCTACTAGTTAGCTGGCTGGAAAGCTTATTTTTTAATTAAAGCTTTATACTAGATATTTATAAATTAACTCCTTTTATGCACAATGCTTTAGAATATGAAAATATTAACTGTCGTGGGGACAGAAAGGGAGGAAGCAATTGTTCCCTTCTCTTTAGAAAAGTGCTGTGAGATTTTTAATGATTACCAACAGTTAAGACTGGTATTTTAGCCAAAATCATTTCCTAATGTGTCCAGAATACTAAACTATATGGACATGTGGGAGAGATGCTTCCATGTTCTCTGAATTTCTAAGTCTAGAGCACACCAGGCCATCGGTTGTCCTTAAAAAAGCAGCTATTTCTCTGAAGCTTCCTTGCTGTGAAACTACAGAACCTCTTCTGTTTTGAAGCTCTGTGAAGTTCTGTAGCAACAGAATTTCAGGGATCCTGATAATCTGAACCCCCAAGTTTCTTTTAAATGCATATAATAGAATCATAGAACACTAGAATTTGAAGGAACCGCAAGAGATTAGGTCCCATCCCCTGCACTCACAGCAGGACCAAGCACCATCTAGCTTCATCCCTGACACGTGTTTATCTAACATGCTCTTAAATAGCTCCAATGATGGCGATTCCACCACATCCCTAGCCAATTTATTCCAGGGTTTACCCACCCTGACAATTAGGAAGTTTTTCCTAATGCCCAACCTAAATTTTCCTTGCTGTAACTTAAGCCCATTGCTTCTTACCCTATTATCAAAGGTTAAGGAGAACAATTTTTCTTCCTCCTCCGTGTAACACCTTTTTAGGTATTTGAAAGCTGTTATCATGTCCCTTCTTTGTCTTCACTTTTCCAGATTAAACAAACCCAATTCTTTCAATCTTTCCTCATAGGTCATGTTTCCTAGACATTTTAACTTTTTTTTTATCTTCTCTGGACCTTCTCCAATTTCTCCACATCTTTCCTGGAATGACGTGCCCAGAACTGGACATAGTACTCCAGTTGAGACCTAATCAGTGCAGAGGAGAGTGAATTACTTTTCATGTCTTGCTTACTCACTCCTGTTAATGCATCCCAGAATGCTGTTTGCTTTTTGCAACAGCATCACACTGTTGACTCCTATTTAGCTTGTGGTCCACAGTGACCCCTAGATCCCTTTCTGCAGTACTTCTTCCTGGACAATCACTTCCCATTTTGTATGTGTGGAATGGATTGTTCCTTCCTATGTGGAGTACTTTGCATTTGTCCTTAGGGAACTACATCCTATTTATCTCAGATAATTTCTTTAGTTTTTCCAGAACCATTTTGAATTATAATCCTATCCTCCAAAGCACATGCAGCTTGGTATCATCCTTCCAGCTTGGTATCATCTGGTATCCTTCCAGCTTGGTATCATCTGCAAACTTTAAGCATTCTCTATATTCCATTATCTAAACAGTTGATGAAGATATTAAACATTCTGTTATTCAGTGGTATTCAACAGTCCCCACAACTGATCCCTGCAGAACTCAACTTGTTAAGCCCCTCCAGGATGACTATTCACTGAGAATGGTTATCCAGCTAGTTATGCATCCACCTTTTAGTAGCCTCATCTAGGTTGTATTTCCCTAGTTCATCTACAAGAAGATGATCATGGGAGACTACCAGATGCTTTACTTACTTCTAGGTATATCACATCTATTTCTTCCCCATTATCCACAAGGTTTGATATTCTATCAAAGAAAGCTATCGGCTTGGTTTGACGTGATTTGTTCTTTACAAATCCATGCTGACTGTTACGTATCATGTCAGTTTCCTGATTAGTGCACTTTGGATTATTCTGGGATGCACTGTAAATACTGTCCACTTCTTCCTCTTCTTGGTGTCATGTTACATTTTTCTTTCTTCTCAGAGGTTTTTCTGGCTATCCCGTGCTATTCTCCTCCTTTCTGTTACTTAGTTGTGTGGAAACAGCTCTAGGTTTGCATTGAAGCTCATGTTAAAACTTAGATTAGTTCATTTTGAAAGTTATTTTTCTGCTGTTATGCAAGTGATGACTTATAGTAGCAGTGAATACAATATTACATTCTTTCCTTTTTTCCTCTTTAATGAAAGCCCACTCTGCTATGTACATTGGACAAACATCTCAGACACTCGCCAAAGGATTAATGCCCACAAAACAGATATCAGACAAGATCACAAAGAGAAAACAGTTTCTTGCCACTTTAACCAGAAAGGACACTCTCTAAATGACTTAGCCACCTGCATTCTGCTACAAAGACCTTTTACATCTGCACTTGAAAGGGAATCCTCTGAACTGTCATTCATGTTAAAATTCGACACTTGCCAACAAGGACTTAACAAGACTTTGAACTTTCTCACCCATTACCAAGACAGTTTCCCCAATTATCACCTGTAATACCATTAACTCACAAACATCCCACTCTCCCTACCTTTAATATCAGCAATTCAGACACTTACCTTCCTTCCTCCCCCTTCCCACCCCCCCCCCCCCGCATCCCCCTTCTGTTCTGCAATGTGATTTGTCCTTTTCATATTTGTTCATTTTTTTTTAATTGTATCCTTTGGTATATATGGTTGTGACTACTTTCTTCCACTATTTGATCTGAGGAATTGGGTCTGGCCCACGAAAGCTCATCATCTAATAAACCATCTTGTTAGTCTTTAAAGTGCTACATTGTCCTGCATTTCACTTCTTTTAGTCCTTTAATTAAAAAAAATTCCTTCATAATAGCTCAGCGAAACTATTTAATTGAGCTACATTTACCAAGTCTAAAAGCCAAATCCTTTCCTGATGTAATTCCTTTAACTTCAGAGACTTTGGTGGATATATGAGGAATGCTGTCCTTAAATCTTTGTGGAGTAAAATCACCATTATGGAGTTTTATAGAATTTTATACAGGGATAATAACTTTCTTCTTTTGTTTTTAAAAAGATTGAAAACACTTTTAATTTTTTATTCAATTTGGTTTTTTTGCTCAGCATTTGGATTGCCCCAGCTTTAGGATCATATGTTTATTAACACTGTTTATCTGACACTGCTAATTTTAATATGTTGAATTTTATTAAAAAACTACTTCAGAAACTCTACAGATCCTAAAACTGTTTTTTTTTTCTTTTAAAAAAAATTCAAGTTGGTACAGGTTTGTTAAAATACTATTGTCACATTATATTCCTCATGCTTTTAGATGATAAAAACTTTTAATAATAATTTTATTTTAAAACCCATCATTCTTTTTAACTTTAATGCTCTTTGAATTTACTGAAGAGGAAGATGTTAAGCTTAAACATATAAAATAGTATTTGAGATACCATCATTATTTGAGCCCGTTTGAGACTCTGTATTTTAGCATTTGGTAAATGTAGATTTTATACTCTTTACTCTTGTAGAATACTTGTTTTAAAATGTTGATAAAAGCAAGTCCACATAAAACATAGGTGCCAATTCATTTATCAGATAAAAGCTGAATTTAACTTATGGGCTGGGGTATAAATTTAGGATTATATACGATCTTCAAGGAATGGCAGATTTCCCATTTTTATTTAGAGGTTTGCACTAGGATCAGGAACAGAAAGTAGCCTTTTTGTACTAATGAATATAAAGTATGCTTTACTACTGCATTTTTCCAGGTTCAAACTGGTATAATTCCATTGGTTGACAGCTAATAACACAAATGTAAATCAGGTCCTTAGTTAGCAAATACGACAAAAAGTTCATAAGTACTTTATTGTTGCATTTCACCATCTTTCAATACAGAACAAGTCAGCTTTAGAAGAAAGTAATATTTCTGCCTCTTTTTCTTTTCCTCTCTCTTGCTCTAGTTCTTCTATTTTAATTTGCTTTTCTCCAGCAACTTTCAGATCCTTCAGTTTTAGCCCCTAAACGATCAGCAGTGAAATGTTTAATGTTGATTTTAAAGTGTTCTCATTATTGAAATTTGGGTTAACACTTCTAGGGTTACCAGATGGCTTAAAAAAAAAATACCGGATACACTTGATCTCAGATGGGAGACGCAGGCCGGGAGGAGGTTGGGGGGAACAGGGCTGGCCGGGAAGGGAGACCAGGGGGAGAGAATTAGCTGGTGGGGAGCAGGGCTGGCCGGGAGGAGGTTGGGGGAAGAGCGGGGCTGGCCCAGGCGCATGCAGATCCCGGATGCTTCCCATCCCACGCACAGCCCTGGCAGAGCTCATCCCACCCCGCCCCCATCCTCTCTACTGCTTAGTTGTGTACTGCCTGGCTAGTAGACACGCACATGCAGTGTGCAAGTACATACTGATACTCATAATAAAGCTTACTTAATTATTATGAGTGTCAGTATGCAATAATAAAACTTAAGTATTATGAGTGTCAGAAATTTTCCTAAATTTAATATATGCTAAATATGTACTGATACTCATAATAATGAAACTTACTTAATGAGAAATTACCAGACATTTATATGTCCGGTATTTTTTCATTTTTCCCCCGGACAGAAAGCTCAAATACCAGACTGTCCAGTTCAAAACCGGACACCTGGCAACCCTAAACACTTCAGTAAGATAATGGGTGATGGGTTATTCAAATGTGAATATATTTTTTAAGCTGCCTGCAGTCTAAGGAAGAAATTACTGCATGAGGTTTCCAAACATGAACTGAGTGTAAGGCTTTCTTCACAATCAGGAAGACATACTGATATTTAAAAATACAAAAGTTCAGAATCTGAATGCCATGTGGGCTGTCATAGTTCCATCAAGCAGACTATAGATGTCTGACGCCATGATTCAGTGTCACAGTCACTCTAGGTATATGTGGGTGTAAACCTGCTTAGTGAGGGCAATCTGCTGTAGCTTAAACAACTTGAGGAACATGCCCTTGTTAATTTGGCCCTTAATTTTTGCATACACATTCATAGCAAAATGGACTTGACAAGGACAGTTAATTAGGAACTAAGCTTAGATCTCCAGACACTTTACATGAGTCATTAAAAATCCATTGGATTTTAATAATTTTTAAAAATATTGCAAAACTGTATTATGGTATATGATCTGACGCAACAAGTGAAAGAACTTTATTTTGCTTAGGCACATGAAAGAACTTGTGCTCTTTCTTAGCTAAATTTAGGATGTCAGAATGCTTCCACCTGTGTGAAAATTAATGTTTTTGTGCATTTCCTTTTTGATATTTATATAGGTGGTAGAATTAATTGACAAAGAAGACATAGATATCTCAACAAGTCAGGTTGCTGAGATTATGGCACTGCTTCAAAAAGAAGAGAAACTGGATGAAAAAGAGAAGGCAAAAGAAAAGGTTGAGAAAGAAGCTGTGGAAGTAAAGAATTAAACTACAGAATCTGAAGTAAAGTCCAATTTAACCAATATATCTTACCTTCTGATGTACTAAAGCCTGTTTATGTATTAGTTGAGTTTCTGTGGTGATGAAAAATGTTATTGCTTTGAGGTGATTCTAATGGCAAATCAAAGATATGTTTTCAGAAATATGGAATCAAATAATTTATCAAGTAAGTGATTTTGCCGTCATTCATGAAGCTGGAAAATAATATGATTCTTTAAGAGCATGTTCTTTGCTGTAGAATCATGCATTTTGCAGTCATCACTGGTGTAATGAATCACTAAACTTGCTAGTTTCAAAACATTATTATAAATAGAGTATCTATCATGGAATAATATTTGTAAATGTCCTTTATTTCTTTGCATCATGTAAACAAAGTGCAACATTGTTCTTCTGCTTCCTCTTTGAGCTTTTTGCATAGTTGAATACAAAGTTTTCCTGTCATTAAAATATTTCATTTTCCCTTGACATGCTGCTGATGGGGCTGTGGCATCAATTAGATTAGATTATGAATTTTCTTAAATTTCATATATGCTAAATTATTGTATGCCAGATTCTGCATTAGCGAAACTCTGATTTCTTCTATTAAATCAACATTTTTATGTCATTTTAGGGAAGGGGAAATTCAGTAGAACTGGAACCTTCCACAAAGACTGATTTTTTTTTTTTTTTTTTTTTTTTTATGGGTGCATTATTATGACTAAAGTGTGGGTGATTACTTCTAAGGCAGTTCTCATAATTCCATATGAATTATCAAAGCATAGGGGAAACAGGAACCTTTAACATACTTTCAAAATATGTTCTGACACATATAAATGAGTATGCATATTTAAATTGTTAAAGTAATTAGAAGGGAAAACACCAATGATGCTATTTTACATTTTTTTTTAAATTGCATTTAAGAAAAATTGGTGGTTCTTATCTATCTGAACCTGTATACAAAATATCAGGTGTTTTACCTTTTGATTTTTCATCTCAGGTATGAAATCATTAACCACTTGATAGTCAGGAAACAACATGTAAATACGTTCATCTCATGGCCTTGCTAACGGCAGTGTTACCAAATGTGGTATAAACAGTGTTTTGAGTACATGATTGGCTTTCTGGTTAATTGGTTCTTTTATTCAGTTTCTTCTCTAATTACATAGTAAATTAAATATTAGCAAATAATGTATCTAGATTTATTATGCCATGTCTTTTTTAATGAAAATGTAAAGCTCAAATATTGAAGAATTTAGTATATTAACTTATTTTCTGAGCAGTCTGAATTTTCCCTTCTTAAATTTCAGATTTAATTTGCCAAGGAATATTAATATTATGACTTTCACCCAAGTTCTTTTCATTTTGTATCCAGTGGTTTATAGTCCCAAATTTGTATAATTATCAGATTAATTGGATGTTAAACCTGCTGCTGTAGAATGCTGTACAGGGAGAAGAAAGTCTATATGTCTTTGCTATAGTAAAAATTCCATACGGTCTCACAAGTTTTGACTCCCAAATACATTTCAGTGTAATTGTTTGTTTTATGTGTTAAATCTGAATTAAAACGACTAAAATGTTTATAGACACCTGGGACCTATATGGCTACAGCTACATTGCAAACTAAAATGTTTATATAGAAACGCCTTCAAGTTAGTGGAACAAAATATAATTTGGGCATTTTTATGGCTTGCATGGTGGACCAGTGTATTTAATAAATTGCTTCTTGCACAATTTGCTATGTCGATGTACAGTTTAATTTTAGAAGCAAGTTACAAATGTATTTCACAGCTGCAGAACATTATTCAGTTTATAAACTATACAGTTTGTAAAGAAAGCTGCTTACAATGGGTAATGTAACTAATCCTCCTGAGAAGTACTATAATTGCTTCCTACTGAGTAAGCCAGACATTTTGAAATTACAAAGTAATATGATCTTTGCTATTCTTTTACTGTATTTTTAAGTGGATAGGCATATCTGCTTTCTTGTAAGGTATAGATTCTGGCATGAAGTCTATTTCAAGGTGTATGTGTTTATAACTTGACTATGATGATTAAGTCTAAAACCTGTCCAGTATTCCATACTGTGGGTGGCACTTATCAAGGCATTGAGACACTTTGTCTTTGGTAAGTTTGGTTTTGCCTTTACTTATATGAAGTATTAGGTGAAGTGAATGAGAGAAGAGAACTGAAGTATATAATGAAATATTTATAAACATACTTATTAAATTCATTCTGATAAATTTATGGCGAAAAATGTTTGCCCTTGGACTCACCTGAAAAACGATATATTGAGATCCTCGAATCAGTTAATTTAAAGCACTGCTTTCAATAACCAGTGTCAGTTTCCCCTGTTGTCTAAAAAGTTTTAAATACATCATGTATATATCAGCAATAGCAAAATGCATTAACTTATTTTGAAAAATATTGCAAATCCAAACTATGTGGACTAGAATTCTTTATGGTAGGCATTATCTGTCATTTTACATAGAGAGTGGGCAAACCCATGATGAGCTGGGCTTATTGCATGTTCTCCAGGTCTCAAAAATATTTGGCAGGCTTTAGTGAATCACCAAGGATCCCAAATCCAGAAACCTTCCTTGAGTTATTTTATGGACGTCTTTAAGATTACACAGGTGAATGGGATGAGGATTTGGCAGGATTTGGCTTCAAATCAAGAGTTTTACTGACTTTTATCTAGGCCAAAAGAATAAGCAGGTCTAATATATTGTTTAAATTTATTGAAAAGTTGTATGATATTTGAATGATCTTATGAGTTTCACAAGCGGAGCGTTCACTCACAAGTGGGTGAGCAGTAAGATCATTGTTGTCACTGTTTCAAGTTTGGTTAAAGATCTGAATTGATAAACAATTCAGGAAAAAAAATTACATATGAATCATTATTACTTATGACTTATCCAAAAAATCCAGTTGGATAACAGAGTTACTGAAATAGAGCACATAGAGGCCTTTACCTTTTGCCTATGACGTAAAATTAGATACATGTGTAACTTAATCATATTTCATTAAGTAAACAGTTCTTTTCTATTTTTTTTCAAATGCCCACTTTCACTCAGTTGTTCATCATTAATCACATGCTGTTGTGCTATGTAAGTAAATCTGTGTGATGGCTGTCTATGTAAGTAAATCTGTGTGATAGCCAGAAAGTTAATTTTATAGAGCATTATAAATATTTTTAAAAGATACTGACATTAACTGTTTATCTGTTTTGAGTGCCACATCCAATTTTTAGTGAAGGTAAATTTTAGAGAGGTTTTCCAATGAGTTCAGTAAGAGTTAAGAGTTGGATCAGGCCTGGAAAAGGCAGGGATTTTTTTAACTCATTTGTTTTTGATGTGTACATTACACGCTACCAAAAATCATTAAAGAAATTTGTGAAGCTCCATAAACTAGAACTAATATCCTAAAAGAGCATTTGAAGCAAGATCTTAAATTGCTAACAGGATACATGAATAACCTTCAATAACAGCAGTAATCAGAAGGCTTTTTGTTTCTCAAGGCCTGAGTGTTGGGTATTCATTGTTTTTCTTGTCACAACAGATGACCTCGCTAATGCCAAAAGTGTGCAGGGAGCTGCATTCATGTAGGAGAAACACAGAAACCTAAACTTGGGTCTTGAAATAAAAATGCTTTTCAAATATCTTTGCTGGGGCCTCTGATCCTGCAAAGAGAAATGTGTGGACAGACCTATGCCTCTGTACAGATCTTCAGTGATTTTACTTGGGCTGCATGCAGGCATGGATCTCTTTGCCTTAAATGGTAGACTGTGTAGAAGGGACTGGCTCTTCTGATTTGTGCAGTTAGAATACTTCATGTAATTTAAATATAAACATGTGCTGGTAGTGACTTAAGCTTTTAGATACTTTAGTATGTATTTTAAAAACATTTGTTTATTTTGAACTTGAGATTTACTTCAAATTATTTGGTATATTTGAAAGAAATTCCATATTCTACTTTTTGAGATTTGTTGCTGCTGTTTAAGGAGTTCAGTCCATGTTATAACACTATACAAAAAGTCACTTGCTATCTTTGCTCTGAGCATGCTGGTCCTAAATTTGCCACAATACAATATAAAGATTTTTTGGGGGAAGTGTATTAAAATGTGTGTAATGTCTTCAGTTTTAATAAACTTATAATATTTTTACACCAGAGATGTTGCTTCTTTTTATTATATTCCTTAACTCATCTAAACACCAATAGTTATCACGCACAGGCCTATAGATGGAAGATCCCTGATTACAACTATAGGATGAAAGCAGGCAGATAAAAGTACTAAGGTGTAAATTTAAAATATTGGTTCTCCTAGCACTTGCTTACGCCATTACATATTCGGTATATACGTATCTCGTGTGCCTTTGCCAAAGATTTTTCCCCAAGTGGTATCCATAAGGCTGACTGTATCACCCCCTGAAAACCCACGCTTCTGTACTAGTTTAAGGGGCTGATTCTGGCACCTCTCCAGTTCCCTCTTGCATCCTATGATCATTGCTGAAGTGAGAGAGAAGATTTTTTTTCAACAAGACCGTTACCAGTTTTTGTATTGTATTGTTGTAAATACCTATAGTCAGTCCCATTAAGAGACATTGTTCCCATTGTTCATCTCTCTCAACAACCTTTGAGCCCACCAGGAGTTCCAAGACTACAGACCCAATTTTTGATGTTCTGGAGTCTGGGGCTCTTGCCAAGGTGGTGCCTAAACCCTAGGAGGTACTTAAAGAATGGGGCGGGTTAAGGATTGACTTTTACATTTCCTGACATAGTTCTTCAATCAAATTCTCAGTTACAGCTTTGGTGTTTGTCATTAACATTTCATTTAATTTTAGTTTTGTTTGTGGAGAGCAATGTTCCCTGTAAGTTGAGTGCTTGGGTGGCCACCCTTAAGAGAATCAAATGCCACCCCGCTGATTAGAACAACCACAGCCAGCACCATCTGTTTCTACCGCTTGTGCCCATCTTCACATGCTTTGGTGCACATAACATTTATTCCACACATATATGGAAACAATTAGAGGGAACATTGGTGGCAGAGTTGTTGTATAAGATTTGCAGAAAAAAACATTAATTTGTTCAGAAGCAAGCTTTAATTATAACAATGGTAGGTGTTTTTAGTACCCCCAAAATATATTGAACTCTGGAGCCATCTTTGTCTTTACTTATAGCTATGTACTCATCTGTAGAAAATACAGCTTAAATAAGATAGTACTTTGTATTTAAAACAAGTCTAGTTTATAGATATAAGAGAATGTAAAATGTTTTCTGGACATTCTTTGATGTAAGGAAAAACACAAGAATGTAATTGGCCTAATTGTGTATGTGCACTGTGAGATTTCTTGTGTATATAATTTGAAGGTAATGGTGGTTCTGAAATCTCCTTTTTGTTTTTTATTGCAAGGGATTTTGTATTTGGTGTGTTAGTATACAGTAGTGAAACAAATTGACTCTACTAGTCAAAAGTAACTGGAGAGATTCCACCTGCAGTTTTACTTCAGGAAATAAGTTCCTTCCTTCTTTCATATAGTCACAGTGAGACTAGGGAAAACCCATAAAGGGATGTATAAAGAACCTTGACTAATGATTATGGAGTTCACCTAGACCCAAGTGCTGAAAACCCTCAAGGAGCCAGAAGGCATTGACTGGAAAGGATTTAATGGTCCCTAAACGATCTCAGATGATGTCTCAAGTCTAATCCTTCTGGGCATGGCATGATACTGAGAAACAATGACCTTTTACATCTCTTATTACTTAGTCAAATATATTTGGAGGAGGTAATTGAAAAGGTGGTGGTGGTTTTCTTACCTCTAGAATATTTCATCTGATTAAATTATATTAGCTGCCTACATAGGTATAGAAAGCTAATTAACTGGATAGCAGCACAGCATGGAGGGGTAGGTTTTCACTTGCTATTGAAACGAATAACCGTACATTCCACTTTTGTACCCCTCCATGACTTTTGAAAATAGTGATGAAGATATCCCAGAAAAGAACTGTGTTCAGCTGTAAAATGCTTCTGTACGTCACTGTACCTGTGAGGAATGGTGCAGGTTGGTGCCTGAAATATGTCATTCCTCACCTTGCTCCAATTGATGTGATTCTGTCTGTCTAAAGTTATGGAAGGGAGTCAGCATTCGTAGCTTATACTAGAACTGAGGAGCTGCTGGTTTCCAGTTGTATGCTTAGATCATTGCACTACACCTAAAACTAAGGTAAGGCACAATGGAATATTCAGAGGGAATCTGTTGATGTCCTCCTCGACAGTAAATAGACTTCCTCTTTTCAGAAGAAGGGAGGATTCTTCTAAGATCCCTAGTTTATTTGTGTTGGGTTTTTTGCTCACCTTTTGATACTTCTTCCCACTGTCCTCAAAGGCTGAGTGGGGCTAGGTGCTCTAACCTGTGAAATATGTTTCAAGGCTTCCCTGTGCATTAGCCAAAGGGGAAGAGGTATGCTGTTGCTTTGTAACTGGTTTCAGCCACTAGGCCCAAACTCTTTGGGTATGTCTTCACTCGAAACATTACAGTGGCTCATCCACAGTGGGTCAGGTATGCCATTGGACTCCACCTCTCTGAGACGTGATAGAACTTTTTTGTTGGCCTAGTGCTGCCTACATTGGGGCTTACGTTGGCTTTGCTATGTATTTCAGGGGCCTATACGGGCCATAGGGCCTGAAATTCAGGATCTTTGCTTGGTTAGGCTTGTATTGTCAGTAAATTGCCAAGATAATTCTCTTCATTTTCTTACTGATCAGGATTTTTTGGTAGTGAGACCGTGCTGCCTGCTTTTTTTGCCCTTAACTTAGTTACTAGCTCCAATCCCACCATCTAATACTGTGTTGCAGTAAATGCCTTATGAGTGATTTCCTCAGAACCCCATCAAAACAATTTTCTATCTCAAGCCAGGAACGCAGCCTGCTGACTTCACAGTGCTCTCAAGGCCAACTCTGTTAAGTTGTAAGGTACACAGCTCTACTGAAGTCAGATTCCAGCCTGGCAACCTAAACTCTGGCTCTAGCAGATTGAAACAAAATGTGTTCAGTAATTTTGTTTAAAGATGGCTGGGCACAGCAGCTGTTGGACACATGCTGCAGAAGTTTGAAGAAATCAGAAAGCTGCTCATTTTTTATGTAAGGAAAAAAGGAGTGGGTTCTGTGTTATAACTGATGCAAGTGGCAAGGTCGCATATCAAAGGTCACTGTCTCCCACTGGACAAACTAGTGACATTTGAAAGGGATTTTAATTATTTTTGAGTAAAACTTTCACAAGTGCTAAATGACTTAGGCTTCTGTCTCCGAAGAGTCTAAATCTCATAGCTCCCCACATACTAAATCCCATTGACTCTCAATCAGACGTTCAAACATGCCTTTGAAAATGTTACCCCAAATTTTGTAATTCCAATAGGAAAGTTTTTAAAGCCAGGATTCTAAAAAGTCTATAGTTACTTGCTTAATTTTGGGTGCTTAACTTAAGACACTTTCAAAGAGACTGTTTGTTCCCCTTCCCCTCCCCCCAGCATATGCAGAGGACCCATTCTGAAAATCAGACCCCTTTAAAATGTCTCAAATTAGGTATCCAAAAGTGGAGGCACCAGAGCACACTTACCAGTTTTAAAAAGTCATGACCAAAATCTGTCAAGGGGGACTAGTGCTTTGGCTTCATACTCTTCAGTGGGAAGTTTTTATCTTAGCATTAAATACATTATCTGAGCACATCTACCTTAATCCTCACATACCCGCTGTGGGGTAGGCTAGTGTAGTCCCCATTGTATAGATAGGGAATGGAGGCACAGGGTGATTGGTCCATGGTCAGAGGGAATCTGACCATGTCAGAGACCGGGAGAGCTGAATTTTGTTCTTGAGACTCACCCAGATCAGTGTCTAGCACTGATCATGTTTCCTTCCCTAATTTAATTTAATTTCATATTGCATAGTCTTGTTTTGTACACATAGAGAACTATATTGAGGAAGGTAAACAATGTAGCACATTTTATCAGACACTTGAGCCTGTTCCCATTGCAGTCAATAATGAAGTCCCTTTGACTTCAGTGGACTAGGAGCAAGCCTTCAGAGGTTTTTTAAAGCCATTAATTAACACAGCTTCCCCTGCCTGCAGGTGTAAGTCATTACCCACATTTTGCAAAAGAATAAGGCTTTGTCTACACTTAAGTTTAAAGTGCAGCAGCACTGCCATGGCAGCGCTTTAATGCGGCAGTGTGGTCATGGCACCAGTGTTGGGGGAGAGCTCTCCAAGGGCTGTAGATAAAACATCTCCATGAGGGGAGTAGCTAACAGTTCTGGGAGTGTGGTTCCCAGTGCTGGGAGCTTGTTTACAGTGGTGAGCTTGTTTACAGCACTGTAACTGTGTGTGTGTGTCTGTGTGTGTTTTCACATCCCTGCACAAGAAGGTTATTGTGCAGTATACTGGGAGTGTAGACAAACCTTAAGTCAGAGTAGAGACAAATAGAATCTCACCTCTTCTGCCCTAAACATTAGGCTATATTATGAAAATGAAGTGATGCTAATGCTGTATGAATCCACAGATGCAAGGGTGCATGTTGTGCTGTCAGTTCTTAAGCAGAACTCATCTGCTTAAAAATCCATGGCTTGATGTGACCCAAGAATGTTCAGAAAAATTGCTCTTTGTCTTTCTGCTTAGGCTGAGGACAAGAGGGACGCAGAATCAAGTAAACCTATGAGTCCACCGTAAAACAAGATAAAATGCTTATTTTCACTAGATGGCGCACCAGGACCACTTAGTTGCATTTGCCTCTGTGTCTGGAGTTTAAGTGGCATATATCATCACATTACTCCCCTGAAAACAGATTCTCAGAGCAGGCACCACAAAGACTAGACACCAGGAAGTTAAATGTGCTCAGAGCACAAAAGCCGTAGGTTTCTACTACCTTTGGATGTTTATTACTTCTTGCTGTATCGTCCTCCACGTATCGCCAGAAATCAGAGTGTTCTGACCTGTTTAGCTATCCAACCCCTTGTCCTGGCCCTTTTTATTGCTTGCCTTCATTATCGCTACCTCATGCTCTGTAAATATCCTCTTAGTCTTTACTTACGCACAGGGTGGCAGAACTGGGAAGGGGGGCGCTAAGAACTCATGGCCCTTCCACTTTTGATAGTGGACTGGGCTGGCCTGCCCACTTTTCACTCCTGCTCCCCTCCCCCTGAGGCTCCACCTCTTTTAACAGGAGAGAAACACGAGCCCAGCCTGGATAAAAGCAGACCTGGGAATCCAGCCAGCTGTGGGGAGTCATAGACCCTTCACCTACCCTGGGCAAGAGGTCCAGAGAGTGGAGAGACAGGCCAGGGACTGTTCTGGGACCTCTCTACCCCAGCAGGCTGTCCAGCTAGGGTTGCTAATCCTCCAGGATTGTTTTGGAGTTTCCAGGAATTAAATATTAATCTTTAAGTAAAGATTAATGATGACTAGGACTATGTCCAGCCAAAGTTGACAACCCTATGCCCGACTATGGCTTCCAGCTTGGCCAATGGGCAGGGCTTCAGGAGGAATTGGAAGGGCCCCCATGTTAAGGAAGAATCCATTGCCCCTGTGTACACATAGGAAAACTTCTCTCATAGTGAGGGCTATGATAGGTCTGGTTGATCCTGTAAGAGGAGTTGGCCTCAGATTTGCCTGTGAAATAGCAGCTGACCCCAAGTTAATCAGGTGTCTCAATTACCATTAGTGACCTCAGCTGTGAAAGACTTGGGCTGACTACACACACAGGGTGAAGGAATGTAGGGATGGAGTTGGCCCCTCTAGCAATGTTCCCTCTAATCTTTTCCATCCAAGAGTGTATTTTTTCCATCCATGTGCAGAATAAGTTTTTCTACATGAACCAATGCATACACAAATGTGCACCACCACTAGAAACAAAAACCTAGCCGTGGGCGTTCTGCTAATCAGCTGGGCAATATTGGAATTTCTTCTGAGCAGCTGCACAAGTACCCAGCTTCCAGGGAACACTGCCCTCTAGCAATCTTTGCAAAAGGGTGAAGGTCCTGTAAGGTACATCTGTGAGGTGATGCTCCATAGGAGGGCAAGGAGTTGAGTTAAGCTTGAGAACCACATAAGAGGCTGTACTAGCCACAGGTTACTGGAAAACAAGGGTAGGTGGTGGTTGAGGGATAGAGCATCCGCATTTCCAGAGAAGCCTAGCTGCTTAACACAGGTTCCCTGGACTGTAACGCAAAACAGAGGGTTATTCTGGGCTCTCTTACCAGCCCCAGGGAAGGCTGGTAAAAGCCCTGATACAAGGACTATTGTCTTCATTGTGAAGATGGGTTGAAGATAGCCCAACAGGGCTGAAAGGATCTCTTGTTAGGGTATCTTGACTCTTGTTATTCCAAGGGGATCTGGAAGACTAGATGTGACTTAGCCAGAGGGCTGCACTATAGAAGATGCAGAGCCCAGCAGAAACAGAAGGCTGGACACCGGGTGCTAGAGGCGAAGAAGCCCGGACCTGTTGCCAGAGGGTGTTATGACAGAGAGTGGAACTGCTTACAGGGGATTTTCAGTCTTGCTGACAAAATCATAAGATTCAATGTCTGAACACTGCAGTTACTTCAAGCTGAATTTGTCTAGGGTAAAGTTTCCTAGCAGTACAGGTAACTAAACATTGGAACAGTTTACTGGAGAGGAGGTGTATTTACCATTGCCTGGTACTGTATTTTTAAAATGAGATTAGATGTCTTTCTACATGCAGTACTTTCATGCAGCTTCTGGGAGATATTCTATAGCCTTTGTGTGTCTGGTGGGATCTGCCTGCATGACTGGATTTTTTTAGTTCCCTTGTTGATTCCTTTCCCTCCTGAACTGTGGCAAAAACAGAAGCCCTGCATTGCTGTCAACATACTCCTAACACCTGCAGCTGTGCATTAACGCAAATGACTATAATCAAGTCTCAGACTTTAGGGCTTACCTGTGGGGATCATGAAAGAGCCTCCACTCCCCAAACGAGCAGATGTATTCTTGTTTTTTATTTATTCTTTATCATCCGCCCAGGATTGTTCAGATTTAGAAATGGGACAGGGTGGACCAGAGCTCTGAGGTGGCACAGAGAATCCTTTCTCTTACATGTGCAGCTGATATGTCCTGCTCACATGCTCGGGATCTAATGGTTTTGGGGTTGCATAGGAATTTCCCCCCAGGTTGATTTGGCTGTGGTGTCGGATGAGAAGCACAGCTCTGTTAGAATCATCTGGGCATATCCCAGCTAACGGTTTCCTGGCCATCACAGTAGCCTCCAGAACTGATGGCACCTTGGTTGCTCTGGCTCTTTTTCTGTGGCACACAGTTCAGTCCCTTCAGAACTGAAATGCTTTAGCCCAACCCAAGCTATTGGACTCTACATAGGGGTAACTGAGAAACTATGTCCTGGAAGACCGTCAGGCTAGGTGATCTAATGGTCCTTTCTGGCCCTAAACTCTATACCTTCCTGTTTTATATACAGTCTTGGCCTTAGGGTTTTTACAAATGTATCTCTCATTTAGGACCAGATCCTCAAAGGATCTGGATTTCAATGAGAGTTATAAGCCTAAATAACTCTGGGAATCCAGGCCTGACCACTCAGCATAGTGTTCATGACTGTACTTGCCTTGGCAGTATTTTCAGGATCATAGGGGTAACTGAGATCATAGGGGCCCTTAATCTAATACCAGGGGTACTGTCAAACATGATTCACCAGACCTTTAAGTGAGTGGCATATACTTTTAAAATGTAGTCTGGTGGTGATGGTGAAATGGCTTGCAGAGGAAGTATGTTAAGGATTTAAATGACACGAGGGAGGTCCCATGGCTAAAGAAAATGTACAGCAATAAACCTAGCATGCCAAATGGCAAAGGTTATTTAGGGGCAAAACCAATTTAACTACTGCTATGGAATTGATGACAACTGAAGCCATTATTGTGTCTCAAACAGAAACTACTAACCATCGAGGAAGACTTTTGGGTCAAATGCGAAGGTGCTAAACTAATTGACAAGAATATAATCTAAACATAGAAATTTGAATCTCAAGCAGAAGTTTCTCTGACTGATGACCAATTACGATTTTATTTGTAAGTGCTGTGACTGACTGTTCTCATTCCTTTTGTAGGGGGCATTTAGCAAGGAGGAACGGCCTCCCATAGAGAGTGACAGGGAGAGACCACAACACGCCCGCTGATGGGCTGAACCAGGGGAGTCACATCTTCCCTCCTGGAAATGGGGCAGGAAGGGGAAGTACAAAAGGCAGGTTCTGCAGCTTAATTGGACTGGAGCCACCTCAGGAGACCAAACCTCCTGCCTGTTGCTGGAGCCTGCAGAGACACTGCCACATGAGAACTGGCCTGAGCTCCCAGGGCTGCTGGCCAATGCAGATGCCGAGCTGCTGCTGAAGGAGGACTGCCTGGAACTCCCCAGGCTGCTGGCTGACCGATACGCTGTGGGGCTGCAGAACTCTCCGAGATGACAGGTGCCGGTACACCTGTGGGAGGGAGAGAAGGAGGAGTAGGAAACAGTCCAGAGAAAGCAGACCAGGAGCTGGCCTGATACAAGGTCATAATTGATGACTGCTCATCCACTGTTAGGACCCTGCAGTGCAGTAGATTTGGGCGGGCCCATGTACTCCTTGCCACACCACCCTGGGGCTGAAAGTGCTCCCCTTCCTTAGGCCAGGAGCCTGCACTCCTCGGTCTGGGTCCCACAGACTAGTGAGGGGCGATCTAGGCTAATGAGTTGGCCACATGAATGCCCCCCCCCCCATCTCAGTGGGTCTCAAGATTGTCATAACCGGGATCATCTCCTGAGAGAGGGTATTTTTGCTAACCGCAGTTCCGTATCTAGCATTTGCACGGTGTGCCGACTGACCTGTAGTAGCACTGCGGCGACAGCTCTCACAGGCAGTGTGGTGTGCGATCGGCACACATCTCGCTTCGTCTGCCTTTGTGTTCCATGTGGGTCACTTACGTAATAGCGGTGGGGAAAAAAACCTATGTGGACAAAAGCCAGCAGAATCTAGCAACCCCTGTCTGTGCGTGGGCAACAGTAAACAAAATGCCTTGTGGACCGCACAGAGCACCCTAATGGGCTGCATTCGGCCTCCAGGCCACAGGTGGCCCACCACTGCCATAGACTGTTATTGGTGCTCACCCTTACCTGAGCCCCACAGACTGCTTAGCCACTCTGCCCTGATCACAGGCCAGAGCCTGCCCATTGCTTTGCTGCCCCACCCTGAATGGACCTGGGGCTCTGTCATGGCTCCTTCCCCACTCTGGCATGATAAATGCAGAAGTGGGAGCCAGCAAGTGTACCCCAAAGCCTTATCTACCAGGCTTTGGTATAAAACTTCCCCCAAAATCTTAAAACTCTAGATTTTGGGAATAAAAGTTCCGCTGCCACCACCCAAATATTAATAAAGAAATCAAGGGAAAGATCATTTGGGAAATCTCACCCCTAAAGTAAAAAGCAGGACACCACCATTAACCAATACCAGGTAAATAAAAAAAAAGAGAAAACTTTTATCATCACCACAATATTCCTTTGTCCCAGTTTGAAATTCCTATGTACATTCCTATTGGCCACTCCACCTGCCTAGGTGTAGTTATCCCCTTAGTCCCCAGGCTGCTGGCTAACCCTCATGATCATGGCAGGCTCATAGACTGCTGTATTATGAGAACCAGAGCACTAGGCGAAGCTAATCCCCCCCGCCCTTTGAGCTCACCTTTACAGGTATGTGATAGTGAGGAGGTGTGACCTCCATCAGAGATTGACAGGGAGGGATGGCCAGGCAGCCTACAGAGCAGTTCAACCCTGTCTTTTTTCAAGCAGTTATGCTCATTCTGATGCTAGAATAATTAAACTCCTATCTAAATGAAAGCATTATGAATTGATAAAGTTCTGCGACACTCTACATATTGATCCTCTGAGTTACAAGTGACATTTGTTGTTAAGGGATTTTATTTAAATTACTTGAGTGGCAGAAAACATTGTTTCTGGAATCTGTAAGAATATTCTGAGATGACTTTTGGTTTCTGTATTTAAATTTTGTGTGCTTGAAAGCAGCACTTTGCAATATTTTGTGGGTATTTATATGGATTTTTTTATTTGCTATGTAACTATATGTGCCTGGGGTTGGTCATGTTTTTTGTGTCGCAGCAGTATTGAAGGACACTAATCATGGGATTGGCTCCATTGGGCAAGCCCTGGTATGAACAGTGAGCACAAAAATGGTGCCTGCTTACAATTTAAGGGAAAAGATAATTAGTGGATGCAGTAGTAAACTGAGAAGGTAGCATGAGATAACCACGAGTCTACTGGCCAACATGAGAATCAGTGGTCACAGCGTACCAGCTAACTAGTGTTGTATAATTTCGTGCCTTTGCCTGGATGCTGCCACCTTCCTTTCCTGCCATCTGCTCATGCCCCAGTAAACCAAAAAATACCCCTGCTATTTTCCCCCTTTTTGGCAACCAAGTGTGAAAGGTTCTGCCTCACCCTCAACCAGGCCTGTCGATGGGGGAATGGCAAAGGGGACAACTGCCCCAGGGCCTGGAGTTTCCAAAGGGCCCCAGCTGCTGGCCACCACCTCTGCTACAATGGGAGCGGCGGCATTCGGAGTCTCAGGCCCTTTAAATCACTGCCAGAGCCCCATGCAGCGCACTTTGGGCAGCCCTTCTCACCACAGCTGCTTGGGACCAGGTGAAAATCACCTCTCCATGGCCTCTGCAGCTCTAGTAGACACAACCAGGGGTGGGGTGCATGTCCCTCCTCTGGTTTGTCTGTTTCCTGCACTCCTCAGCCAGAGTGAGTAATGCAGAAAACTGTGCACTTTCCCTGGCTCCCTGACAAAGGTGAACAGCCAGCAAGGTCCCTATATGAATTAGGGGAAGGGGGAATTTCAGCCCCCCCTTCCCTCTAGGGTGCTTGGGGAAGGAGGCTTGGGGCTTAGGCAGTCCCAGACAGGAGGGGTGCACCCCAGCTAGCCCATTTCACCTGCCTGGTGATTGTCTCCTTTCTGTATGGTTTTCTGAGAATCAATTACATTCCTGGCCCAATCAAACCCTTAATTTGCTTTAAGTTATGATAAGAGGCAGCTGCATGCTGAATTTGGTGGTGCTAGGTCTTAACATTTAGGAGGAGTCCTTGAACAAACAGGCAGACAGACAAACTCTCTCAAATATATAGTAGATTTGTGTTACAAACAGAGGTCTCAGTCAACCAAGACTGAACCCTATACATAGATAAATGGAGAAAGGGAAGCATTTCATATGGCGTGAAGTGGTTCCTCCCTTCTGAATGCTGACCTCGTGTGACCCAAGTTAGCTTGAGAGCAAAGGGTGTTTTACACAAAGTGATACAGCTGCAGGCAATGATTGAGGTATTAATGCAATAAACTGCTAATGCAGTATTATGGCAGGGAGCTGAAATCTGCCATATCAAGAAATTCCATTCTCTGGTTCTCAGTCCTACCAGCTGCAATTCATCTCATTTGAGCATTTGAAGATCTCTGCTCAAGGAGTCGTTGCTTGATGTTTACTATCTTACTACTGTCCTGTCTGTGACTGGCCCTTCTGGAGTAATGTTATTCGGATGATGATGGTGCCTGTACAATTAGTAAGTGGACATAGCACACAGTTGATCCCACTTTATCACATGGGGTAGGCATAGAAAAGGGAGACTTCTAAGGAGCATGTAGGTACTAAAGGAAATGAGCACTGGTGATCAGTAATAAATCAATGCCCAGAATATTTTTACCCAGCAACATATTGCTGTAAATACTGTCTTTTTGTTACTAATTTTGTGGCCCCTTTTGCAAGATCAGAGGAATTAAAGCTCTAGTGTTTTGACCAAGTTCTAACCTTGGCATGGTAATTGCATTCTGCCAATGTGATTACTCTGTAGTGTAATTGAATACAATATTCTTCCCTTTCTCTCACTAGCTGTCCTGTGAGCGGCTGTGTGCTGCTTTCTCACCCCAGAGACAGCTGCATTTATGTGGAGGAGGAAATGATCCATTTTATATAGCATGTGTATATCAGTTTAAGCTTGTAAAGCACTTTGGAATCCTTTGGGATGGAAGGTGCTATAAAAATGGAAGCTGTTTGTTGTCATGATTGCTAAAATTAAAACTCTAAAAACCCTTAATGTGGAGTTCATTGAAAGGTTTATAGTTTGTGGTGTTTTATGAGGGAAGGAAATTTCTTTCCAGGAACCAAATAAGAGTAAGTCATCTCCCTTTAGGAAAATGGAAAAGGAGAGTTCAAGTATATTACAGACCGAGTGCAGATGTATATTTTTTTCCTTTTTAAAATAAATTGCTGCTTAGTATCAGATGAGGAGAAAAATCCTCCCTGAGTCTGTCAGCCAGAATGTCATTCTCTTTCTATTGGGAAACCACTAAAAAAAGATGTAATGCGGTGGCTGGGCCCCGACAGAATTCGAATGTCACCCTTTTCTATGAATAATGCATTAGTATTATGCTTTTCAAATGCCAAGTCTGGGAGGAAGTAATCTCTCTTTCCTAAACTGAAAAGTAACATTGTGGATTAGAATTCCAGAGTTCCAAGGGACACAAGCTTAAGGGATCCTTTAATGATCTGACTTCCAGGTGTTAGCAGCGTACCAGCCAGCATTACACGTGATTAGAACTGAGTGACTAAGCTGCTGCAAAGAACAGACTTGATGAATTTAGCCTCTTGTTCTGAGAACTATCCATAACAAGTTGTTTTTTTTTTTTAGACTTACTTGCTGGGTATTTTTTTGTGAATAATTCTTAGTCTCTAGACAGTTTGTGAGTAGCCTATTGTGAATACATGCTGTCTGAAATTTGACCTAAGTCATAGCATTGCTTTGGCTGGCTTCTTTGAGGAGTGTGTGTGTGTAGGGGGGTGGGGGAGAGGATGTAATACTAAAAGCCTGTCTACATTTACTGGTATAGCTATCCTTGAAAAACCCTCTATTGTAGACATGACTATATATCCCTATAAAAGTGCTTATACAAGTTTATCGTATTCTGGTTTCCACAACCAGTACAAGCAAAATTATATTTGCATCCACACTAGGTCTTTTTACTGACATAGTTGGTCACCACTCCCAAATCAACATAGTTGTGCTGGTTAAATTTCAGTGCTGACCAGCTCTTAGGTCAAATACTTGTACACTCTGTTCACCTTGAATACAGAGATTCATTTAATACAGATCCCAGAAGATGATGTCAGTCTATCTGTGATAGCAAGAGAGTGGGAACATACAACTATGTGAATACCTCACACTTAGGTCTACACTGTTAGCTTAAGGCACGCAACTCCAGCCACGTCTCCACAGCAGGAGGTCAATGGGAGAAATGCTCCTGTTGACTTCCCTTACTCTTCATGACAGCGAAGAGTATCGGTGCCACCCGAGGTGCCCTCCAGCATTCAATTTAGCGGGTCTTTACTAGACCCGCTAAATTAAATCCAGGAAGATTGATCACCAGAGCATCAATCCTCCATTAAGTAGAGACATGGCCTTATTGATGTATCTAAACTCACAACACCTCCTTTTTTGGGGGGAACTGAGGCCAGCTCTAAGCTTTTAGAATCATGACTATGTCAGTTAGAGGTATTATTAGCTTTTAAGCTTTTTTAACCTACTTAGTTATTGCTAGTAAAAGCCATATTGTGTGTGGAGGCAGGACTGTGTTCACTCGGGTATATTCAGTGGTGCCACAAGCCACACTAACTAGTATGGGTATGCCTATCCGGACTGAAATCAGACCTCTGATAGCAGTGTAAACATACATTCTGGTACTATGAGAATTGTCCCAAAGAGAGGGAGAAACCTCACCACTTGTCTGTGTGAGATGTGGCTGACCAAACTTTTGGAAAGCTTTTGTTTCATCAGATGGGCCTACTTGACTCAAAGGAAGACTAATCTGGAGCTGACTGACCACAGGAAGCTTTCTGAAAAAAACTTGCTATTTTCTCTATATTTCCTCCCAAAATTATTCCTGTCCCCTTAAACTCCTTCTTAAAACTAAAAGCTGTAAACTAACATTTAAAACTTTTACCAAAAAGTTTTATTAATAAGATTGCATCAGTAAATCTGACCCAAAGTGAAAATGTTCAGTTAAGATTACCCCCCCCCCAAAAAAAGGCATTTTCAATGAGAATCTCTTCAACCCGCTCTTATCCAAATCCTAGTTCCACTGAAATAAAAGGCAAAATTCCCACTGATTTCAATGCAACCAGGAATTGGTGGCTTCACAGTTTTCTGCTGGTGATAAAGTTGGCAGACCTACTGGATTGACACACCTGATGGACCAAGCATGTTCTGATTTTAAGAGTATTTTACACAGGGAACCTGACTGGATTAGTTATTCTGGAATAGTTCCCTGCAATTGATGCTCTATTCTGAAATCAAAGTGTCTTTCCTCAAGAATAATTGCTTCTCTTTGGAAGTGCCTGAATTTTTCCAGAATAAGGATACCTTTTGTTTTGGAATAGAGTTCCAGCACAGGGCGCCATTCTGAAATAGGCACTATGGAATAACTTACACTGCAATTGCTATTTTGGTCAAGCTTTAAATCTCTGCTGCTGTCACATATGGGGACACGCCCAGCCCATATAGCCACTGGCACTATCAAGTGGTTTTCTGTGCTATTATGTGGCCATGATCCAATAATGCTATTATTGTGCTTGTGTTTGAGTGAGACAAAATGGGAATCACTCTATGGCCTCCCTTAACATTACTGCCTTCTAGGGTTCTCCTTTACATTGACTGTCCTCCCTCTTGGATTATTTCTTCTTAGGTTGCATTTTTTCCAAGATGAATCTTATGTTTTTACTAGTGTTTCTAATCTCTGTAAATCCTTCAGGATAATTTTTCTGTCAAAACTGGTGTCTGCAGCTCCATTCCCTTTAGCCTCTGCTGTGAATTTAATTCAAGCTGGCTTTGCTCCCTCTTCCAGATCACCAATGAAGAAGTTAAATAAAAGCAGACTGAATCCAGATCCTTGCGGTACCCCACTAGGCACTTTCCTCAGTGAGACACACTACCATTTATCTTTACCCTGTCTTCAGGGACAATTTTCAATCTGTATGACAGTGTTTTCCTACCCAAACCAAATTGAATTATTTTTTAGTCTAAGATTTCAGGAGACAGTATCAAATCCTTTGCTAAGTTTCAAATATATTACAGCTGCTGTGTGTGCCACTCACCCCACAACTTTGTAATTCTGTCATCCCACTCCCACCCCAAGCTATCAAGTTTGTCTGGTAGGATTTGTTCTCTACAAAATCCTGCTCCTTACTAGTAATTTAGGAATTGCCATGCTGGATTAGATTAATGGTTCTACTAGTCTAATAGTTTGACAGTCACCAGTACCAAATATTTCAGAGGAAGATGCAAGAACTCTGGCAGTGATGAAGTAGCCTGGTCATTAGGGACAACTTCTTCCTAACTCCCCTTAGAAGTTGTCTTACATCCCGAAACTAAGAGAGTTTTTTAATCCCTTCCAAAACACTTGGCATAACATTTTCATAGTCACCCTAGTGACTTAGGGGCCTACAGCCATTTAACCACTTCTGGAAACTTTCCCTTTGATTTTCCTCTCCTTCTCCAATCCTTACTAGTTCTGGATGTTTTCATTCCCTACAGAGAGGTCCGACGGCTTCTGAATCCTGCTGAGCTTTTAGCCCTGGGGAAGTTCTGTGGCAATGAGTTACACAAACTAACTATGCACTTTGTGGAAAATGTTGTGGGCTTCTTTTGAGTTTTAAATGTATTTGTGAGAGGGGTATCCTCTCCCTACAAAGCCTGAACAGATTAAAAAGGGTCAATTAACCTTTTAGGCTGCAGCTGGAGGAGAGTCTGAGCTGATAGATCTAATTGATGATGTTGGTCAGCTGGCTAGAGGAGCCTGCAGTCACTCCCTGGTGAGAAAGGGAGTTTAGACAGGGACAAGGAGGAATTCTAGTGAGAAGAATAGGCTTCAGGTTCTGGTCTACAGAGTGTAGCAAGAAATTGACAGAAGAGATGAAGACTCTGGCTGATAAACTTAGGAGTGATCCAGGTAATAGAGAGGGAGGTAAAAAGGAGCACATGGAAATAACAGGGTATGAGACTAAGTGGACTGTCATTGCCAGATAGAGGGACCCTGGACTGGAACTCAGTGGGCAGGCTGCGGTTCCCTTGCCAGACATTGAGAAAACAGCATGAGACCTGGACCAGACAACTGCTTGACAAGGCATATGGACAGCTTGTGTGGGGACTCAGAGCCCCTAGAAGCGGAGAACCAAATAGTGACCTGGCTAGAGGGCTGAATGAGGAAGAGGGAACACTTGGAGTCCCAGAGTGAAAGAGGGGCCACAGTGCAATGAACCATATGGGGGTGCCAGATCAGGCCGGAGTTAATCCCAGAGGTGAGTGAATCCTCTGTGTTGCTTTTCTGCTTCACTGAATGCTTTGTTGTTCCAAATTCTGCCACCTTCTGTCTGTCAAGAGATACATTAATTGTTTTTCTCGGCTACATGGACACTGGAAATTAACTTTAAAAAAAAAAAGCTATTCTCCAGTCTTCTAGTGTCTTTTGAGTTCACGGGTACTTTTATTTTTTTAAAGTGGTACAATGTTTGTTAGCTATGTCCTTTAATAACTTAGGGTAATATAACCTGAAGGTTATCTGCAGAAATGGGGAAATTCCTTTTTCCTGAACATAATGCTGACTACGTTGCTCTTCCCTACTAAGATGAACAGTTGTCTTATAGTGAAAATATATGGTCAAGGGAACCCCAAACATTGTGATGCTATTGGAGTGGTTAGCAAAGCACTACTGGCTCAAAGTCCACCTGCATGGAATAACTTGCAAGACTTGGATCTATGTGAAGTGCACATAGTCAGGAGCTGGTAACTGACCCCAAGAAGGGGCTAGGAGAGTTAAGAGTTAAAACAAGTACATGTGAGTTCTATTCTAGAGTAAAAGAATCTTATGGGAAAGGCCTTAGTTCATCAAGCTACTTAGGCAAAAGCACAGCTCTGAGCAGATGAGGAGTCTTATATAAGGACTCTAGTGCTCAGCTGCTCAACTAGGTCCCCGAATCAGAGCTAGAATGAAGATGGTCTTTCAGAATAGAGAAAACTGGAGAGACTGACAACTTAAGCTCTTACAAGTTTAGTTTTCTCGGTCATAGGAACGTGCAACACAAAGCAGAGATTTCCTTCCAGTGTCTCAAGCTAAGCTGCAATAAAGATATAATGAAAGCCAGGACTGTTGTAAACACTCAGGTAGGGAAATTATACATTTGCGCTCAATTCTGCAGCATTCAGCCAACTCCTGGGTAAATACATCAGCCTCACATACCCCGCTTTGCTGATCTAAGGATTTTCCCAGTGTAGCCTACAGCAAAATATGAAAAAAAAACCCAACGATATACCCATAGAAGCCAACACATCTTGCAGAAATTAAATTTATTTTTCTATCTTCCCAATCCTCAACATCTAATTTAAACTTCAGATGTGAACAACCAAACATCTTAAGACTTTTTTTCATCCTCTAATTGCTGTCAGATAAAGCTAGCAACCAAAACTTCATAGGACTTAAATTTTTGCAACAGATCTCCTGTTTACAAGTTGGGTTCCCACCACCAGTCCATAGTTTTAAAAGTAAATGATCCCACATGCATGCACGCGCGTGCGTGTGTAAAAACAGTCATTTTGATGCCATTTTTAATACATTGAAGTGTATGATCTCTGAGTCTCTAGAACACATTTTTAAGCGAAGGTTCTAGAAGTGTATTTGAATAGTGTGGAAGAGAAGGAAGGTCTTTATGGTTAAGGCTTAATGGGGGATTCTAGCACTAACATGCTATGTGTTTTTAGAGCACTTT
Source organism: Pelodiscus sinensis (assembly GCF_052426305.1). NCBI lineage: Eukaryota > Metazoa > Chordata > Testudines > Trionychidae > Pelodiscus > Pelodiscus sinensis. Next base: position 17,588,818 of record NC_143055.1, on the reverse strand, counting down.
GAGTGCTTAACTCTTAAGCGCCTTTGAAAATTCCAGCCTTAACCTGCCTTATTTTCCTAGCTGTGAAATATGGATAATCTGTTACAAGGCAAACTGTAAATTTAGAGCCAGACGGTCAACTGGCGTAAAGCAGCATAGCTCCATTGAAGTCTGTCAAATTCCACTATCTAAGGTAGGGATGTAAATGGTTAACTGGTGATGCTTATTGGTTATGGTTAATCGGCGGGGACTCAAGCAGCCAAGCGGGATCCGCTGTGGGCAGGGGTACTCCAGCCAGCTGGACCAGTCTGAGGTGGGTCTAGCCCGATGCTCCACACGTAGGGGCTGGAGTGGCCCTTTGGTTCTCCCCCATATAAGCAGTTAGCTGTTTAAACCTAACATTTAACTGGTTAAACGTTATGTTTAACATTGAATCAGTTAACTAATTAAATGGGATTTTACATCCCTCATCTAAGGATCTGTTCCACAAGTAATTGTGAGCCCTGCACTGGTGTGTCTTGTTCTGCCTCTGCTCATTGCCTCCCTATTGTGTTACACCCATGCGCACTGTCACATCTACAATGACACCTCTTGGTGGCAGGGTCCTTGTCTTTGTCCTGCAAGACATCTGGCATGTTGGGGGATGTGCAGTAAAGAGAACGAATAGTGCAGCATGAAAGCAACAGTTCAGTTTCAGGTTCTCTCCCATTCCTCTTACCTCAGTACAAATTCTAGTAAAAACGGTTGCTTTACTTCATGAATGTTCAACATAGAAGTTCATGATTTCTGCAGATTTATTAAATTAGGCAGTGCATTAATGTGGAAAAATACTTACTGCTGTTTTTATTTGGTTAGCATTACTCCTGGTGTTTAGGGTTTAACATTTGACTGCTGTAGCAACTCTATTTAAAATAAAGCACATATGTTCTGGACTGAGGATATGTTCCTAAACAATAAATCTGGGTTGTTTAGACCTACAGAGCAAAGATTTTAATGGATTTTATATGTATTTTTCTATTTTGTTGTCCTTGCTTTAATATGTTTAGTAAGTTAAGCGAACAGTATTTCTCTGGTTCTCTATTTTACAAATTGTTGGTAAAACAATCAGGTTCAATTTAATGTACGCTTGATCTAGTATTTCTATTATCTCTCTCTATGAATTAATACTGTGCAGATGTACAAGAGTGTTTCCTCAAAACTTTAGCAGGTTACCTTAACTACTCAACTTCTGTGAGTACTATTTCATGAAATGCTTTATTAGTGCTATTTTTAACAATTATTTTTGCCCACCGTAAGTGGTTTCTTGGAAACTCTTGGTTAAATTATCCTCTAAATTAGACTTTCTCTATCTTTTGTGCTGCAGTCTGCACCATAATAGAGACAATGTATTGCATATTTATGCATCTTCCCATTGAATTGACCATCTCTCCTCCCAATTGCAATTGCTTACTATTGCTGTAGCAACTACAGCAATTGCTTACATGGCAAAGTCATTACAAGACTTTTGCTTTCTCTAATGCAATAGGTTTGTCCTTTTGGAAAGCAACTTATCACACTAGCTGCTTGTCTTCTTTTGTGCCCTTCTTTCCTTGTTCATGTCTGTACTGCTTCTCACACCTGGAAACCCAGAGAAGAGCTAGTGCTAAATACCTAGTCCGCTCTCTTGGAAAGCCTTATCCCAAACCAGTGCCATAATCTTGAAAGGAGGTTGATTTATGGTTAAGATACTGGATTAGAACTCAGGAGGTTTGAGTTCAGTTCTTGACCTTGCCACAAATTTCCTTATGGCTTGTTCATGGGGGATGGGGTGGGATCAAGAGAGATGACTAATCCACTATGGACATTAATGGTGTTGTAATTGCTCAAATTATCCTTGGAGACCCATTTCATCCTTTGTTTTCCTGTTTAATAGCATTATTGACAGACTGCTTGGACCGAAGGAAGGAGCTGTTTAACTATCGCTTCAGGAGTTGCAGAGCAGTACTGGAGAGTGCATTTGGGATTTAAAAAGAAAGTGGTGCTGTTTGTGGAATAGGATGGAAGCTGCAGGAAAAAAAACATGCCTAAGATTATAGCAGTGTGTTGTATTTTACACACTATTTGTGAGCCTAAGGGTGTGTTTAGACTATATGGCTCCGTCGACGGAGCCATGTAGATGAGTTTACTAGACATAGGAAAATGAAGCGGCGATTTAAATAATCGCCGCTTCATTTACATCAAAGTGGCCGCCGCGCTGTGCCAATCAGCTGTTTGGCGGTACAGAGGGGCAGTCTGGACGCACTGCGGTGGACAAGGGAAGCCTTTGTTGACCGCTCCGGTAAACCTCATTTCACGAGGCATAATGGAGTGGTCGACAAAGGCTTCCCTTGTCGACCACGGCATATCCAGACTGCCCCGCTGTGCCGCCAAACAGCTGATCGGCACAGCACGGTGGCCATTTTTATGTAAATGAAGCGGCGATTATTTAAATCACCGCTTCATTTTCCTATGTCTAGTAAACTCATCTACATGGCTCCGCCGACGGAACCATGTAGTCTAGACACACCCTAAGAGACAAAACTTTAATGATGGGAAGGAGGCTGGACTTGCCTGGCAGTCTGAGCAGTCAACAAGATGTGTCACAGAAAATGCAGACAGCTAGGACGATGCTGTCAGAGATGCCTCTTACTTGTACTTTTAGTCACAGGCTTGAAAATATGCAGCTGTTATCCTCAGGAGTGGGCTGCAGGTGTGTGAACAGTACAGTTCTGTTTATGGGTGGTGGAAGTGGGACACCGTGGCAACCCTTATTTTACCTTATGGCTGCCTCGATACTTTCATAAAACCCTATGTTCCTCCTGTTTTAAGGATTTTCTGTTAGGCACGTTGATGATTTACGAATGAATGTTAATTATTTCATTATTAAACTATTATTATTTTAGTAACAACTAAAAATTAACGGTAGCTTAGGTACAAGTGATCACAACTTGATCACATTTATAATGTCCAAAGAGAATGAAGTCCAGGCCACTAATATATGCATACTTGGTGCTTTAATAGAGCCAGTTTCACAAAGCTGAAAACAATTGAGGCAAATCAGCAGAGGGGAAGAATTTGATCGGAACAGTGGAAATGATTGGGAATTGTTTAAAAACAGTTTACTAGCTGCCCCAAAAGCCATGCTCAAAGGTCCTACTGGTTTTAAAAAACAGCCTGGCTTAGAGGGGAAGTGAAAGCAGCTATAAAATACTATTAAATAGAGGGGGGAGGGGCGGAGAAAGGAAAGTTCCTAATGAATGTAAATTGGATAAGAGGAATAGAAAAGTTGAAAAGGAAAGTAAAGGGATACAAGGAGAAATCTATATGGCCAACAATGTTAAGGGAAACAAGACTATTGAAGTATATTAAGAACAAAAAGAATCCTAACAAAGATACCTCTCCGTTACTAAATAGGAATGGTAGAATGATCACTTTGCCTTTTTCACGTTATTAATGTTCGGTACACATTTCTGTTCTGTATGTGAGGCAGTAACAAATGATCTATTCTCACATGGTGATGAGAACATATCTCAGGTTAAATAGCAGCTAATAAAGTTAGACATTTTAAAATCCAAAGGTCCAGATAACGTGCATACAAGAGAGTCTTTAAAGTTGGCAAAGGAGCTCGCTGGACTATTAATGTGGATTGTCAATAAATCTTGTAACACTGGGGACATTCTAGAGCACTAGAAGATAGCTAATGCTGTGCTTAATATTTCAAAAGGGTAATGGGAGGACTTGGGTAGTTACAAGCCTGCCAGTCTAACACTGATCCCTGATAAGGTAATGGAACAGCTAATTTGGGACTAAATCAGTAACTAATCAAAGAAGTGTAATATATAATTAACGCCATTCACCATGGAGTTATAGACTGACAGGATGTATTTTCTAACTTGACATCTTATTTTGACAAGTGTACAAGTTTGTTTGATAAAGGTAATAGTGTTGACATGCTATAATTTATAGGCTTTCAAATTGGTACCTCCCTTGTGATTTAAAAAACAAAACCCTTGATTATAAAATTAGCATGGCACGCATTAAGTGGATTAAAAGCTGGCTAACGGATAGCTCTCAAAATGTAATTGCAAATGGGATCTTCAACGAGTGAATTAACATCTAGTGCAGTGGTCCCCAACCTTTTGGGCCTGCCGGGTGCCCGGGGGAGGGGCTACTCACGCACCAGGTACCCGGGGGCTGGGCCACACACGCACCCGGGGATGGGGCCGTTCACGTGCCTGGTGGCAGGGCCACCCATACGGCATGTGCCCGGTGCTGGCACCACCCATGCGCCGCACTCCTTCCTGGGGCCGGCGTCGCTCCTGTGCCGCATGTCCACGGGTGGGGTTGCCCATACGTCGTGCGCCGGGGCCGGAATAGCCCATGCACCACATGACCAGGGGCAGTGCTGCCACCGCCCATGTGCTGCATGCCCGGGGCCAGTGCTGCTCCTGTGCCACGTGCCCAGGGGCCGGCACTGCCCATATGCCACGCGCCTGGGGCCAGCCCTGCCCTTGCACCGTGCACTCGAGGGCTGGGCCGCCCAAATGCCGCGCGCCTGGAGCTGGCACAGCCCTTGCACCGCGCACCCAAGGGCAGGGCCACCCAAACGCTGCGCACCTGGGGGCGGGGCTGCCCATGTGCTGCATGCCCAGGACCGACGCTGCCCATACACCATGCGCCCAGGGGGCCAGCACCGCCCATGCGCCGTGTGCCTGGGGGCAGGGCCAGCCCCGTTCACTCGGTAGGCGCACAGAAATGGCCCGGCGGGCACCGCGTTGGGGACCACTGATCTAGTGTGTGTCTGTAGGTTTGGGTTCTTGGTCCTGCGGTATTTTTATTTTCATCCAGCTCTCAGATAAAAATATTAAAATGATAAAGATTTTGGATGACATGAATTGAGCTTGTGGTGATTAATAAAGAGGATAGGTTACTGATTTACCAAGTTGCTCTGAACTGGGTGCAAGTAAACAACATGTATGTAGATGCAGGCCGTACTTAACTGGATAATCAGCTGAACATAAAGCTCTCCATGCAATGCTGTGGCCAAAGGGCTAATGTGATCCTTGGATGCATAAACAAGAGAGTCTTAAGTAAGAATAGAGGTTATTTTACCTCTTTATAGAGCACTGGTGCAACCACTGAGGGAATCCTGTGTCCAGTTCTGGGCCCTGAAACTCAAGAAGTTTGTTGATTAAACTGGAGAGGGTTCAGAGAAGAGCCATGAGAATGATTAAAGGTTTAGAGACCATGCCTTATCAGTGAACCAGCGAAACAGATTGAGCTTGTTGAGTCTAAGCAACAGAAGGTTAAGAAGTGATTTGATTAGAACATAAGAACAATCATACTGGATCAGACCAGTCGGCCATCTAAAACATTTAAAGTGCGCCAATGCCGTGAAAGGCAGAACAAAACAAGGTTTAAAGTCACAGGTGAGTATATGCCTTGCCTCTGCCTTGTGTTCTGGAGTTGTGTTGACACTTGACGTTACCAGGGGGATTAAAAACAATGGGTAGTCCTGTGGTATCTTAGGGTATGTCTACACTACAAAGTTAATACGAACTAACAAACGTTAGTTCAAATTAACTTTGATAGGCGCTACACTAGCAAACCGCTAGTTTGAACTTAATTCAAACTAGCGGAGCGCTTAATTCGAACTAGGTAAACCTCATTCTACGAGGACTAACGCCTAGTTTGAATTAAGTAGTTCGAATTAAGGGCTGTGTAGCCACTTAATTCGAACTAGTGGGAGGCTAGCCCTCCCCAGCTTTCCCTGGTGGCCACTCTGGGCACCACCAGGGAAACTCTTCTGCTCCCCTCCCGGCCCCAGAGCCCTTAAAGGGGCACGGGCTGGCTATGGTGCCCGTGCCAGGTGCAAGCCTGCCAGCACCCAGCCAGCAGACCCTGCACCTGGCACAGCTCGAGCCAGCCACCTGCTGCCACCCAGCCCTCCGCCTCTTCCCGGGACCAGGCTGGCGGCTCCTGGGAGCCTGCCCAGATCCGCAAGAGGCGGGTGCTCGCCTGGTCTAGTGCAGACATCATGGACCTCATCCACGACCTCCGCACTAGGCACAGGAAAGTGGTCATCTAGGGCAGGATAGCTGCCAGCCTGGCCACCCAGGAGCAGGTGTGCATGAAAATCAAGGTGGTCCAGTGAGACCCCCGACCCTGAGCTAAGAATGGCCATACTGGGTAAGACCAAAGGTCCATCTAGCCCAGTAGCCTGTCTGCCGACAGCGGCCAGCACTAGGGACCCTGGAGGGGATGGACTGAAGACAATGACCAAGCCATTTGTCTCGTGCCATCCATTTCCAGCCTTCCACAAACAGAGGCCAGGGACACCATTTCTACCCCCTGGCTAATAGTACTCCATGGACCCAACCTCCATGACTTTATCTCACTTCTCTTTAAACTCTGTTCTAGTTCTAGCCTTCACAGCCTCCTGCAGCAAGGAGTTCCACAGGTTGACTATTTGCTTTGTGAAGAAGATCTTTCTGTTATTAGTTTGAAGCCTGCTACCCATTCATTTCATTTGGTGTCCTCTAGTCCTTCTATTATGGGAACTAATGAAGAACTTTTCTTTATGCACCCTCTCCACACCACTCGTGCTTTTATAGACCTCTACCATATCCCCCCTCAGTCTCCTCTTTTCTAAGCTGAAAAGTCCCAGTCTCTTTAGCCTTTCTTCATATGGGACCTGTTCCAAACCCCTGATCATTTTAGTTGCCCTCCCTTCTCCCACCCTCTCTCTTCCCCTCTCCCACCTCCTTTTCCCAGTCTCCCTGAGTTTTGTTCAATAAAGAGAGTTTCTATTTTTGAACACACATGTCCTTTATTTTGTACATCAGGAAGGGGGCTAGGGATGGGTAAGTGGAAGGAGGTGAGGGAGGAATGGGGTACAAGCCCCCGATGGGGAGGACTGGGGTGGCTCTGCTCCTCAGGGTGGAAGCTCTCCTGCAGCCCCCCGATTGACCCCCACACCCCCCGGATTGCAGCCTGCGGCAAGTGCAGCTGGGCTGATGGCTGAGTGCTGTGATGTGCCGAGTGTGGGCACTCTGGGCACTCCAAGTCAGGACTGCTTTGCAAGCGGGGAACCTCTGAGAACTGTCTGTCTGGGATGGGGGTCGGGTCCCTTTAAGCACAGCCCTCGGCTAGCCTGAGACAGCAGCTCCACGCTCTAAGTCCTATTCTGCTGCCCTGCCGGCACTGCTTCAGGCCATCCTTAACCTCGGCTTTGCTCAGGTGTCCCGGGTCTGCTGGGGGGGTCCAGCGGCTTTGCTGGACCCCCCCAGCAGACCAGGGAGACCGGGAGAAGCTTTTCTCGCCCCGGAGGACACGGGTGGCGACCCGCCGCCCGTGAGCTCCGGGGCGAGAAAAACCCCGTTCGTAAGTGCGGATCCGACATAAGTCGGATCCGCATAAGTCGGGGACTGCCTGTATCAGAAAATAGTAGAACTCGCAGACCTGTTAAGAAATCATCAAGTCCAGTTGCCTGCACTCATGGCAGGACCAAGCACCATCTAGATCATTCCTGACAGATGTTTGTCTAACCTGCTCTTAAATATTTCCAGTGATGGAGATTCCACAACCTCCCTAGACAATTTATTCCAGTACTTAGCCACCCCAACAGTTAGAACATTCTTCCTAATGTTCAACCTAAATCTCCTAAACTACAATATAAGCCCATTTGCTTCTTGTTCTATCATCAAAAGTTAAGGAGAATAATTTTTCTCCCTCCTAATAACCTTTTAGGTACTTGAAATCTGTCAACTCTAACTGGCACGTAGTAGAATGGAAGAATTACTTGTCATGTTGTGCTCACAACATTCCTGTTAATGCATCTCAGAATGATGTTTGCTTTTTTTGAAATAGTGTTACACTTAACTCATATGTAGCTTGTGGACCACAAACACCTAGTACTTTCTGCAGTACTCCTTCCTAGATTAGTCAAGCCATACCGAAGCACCAACAATTTTTTTTTAAATTACTGAGAATGGAGCAAGTTAGAAAGCCACAAATGGTTTCAATTTTTAACAAAGGAAATAAAAGTGCTCTTGGAAGATATTGTAAGGTAACAACTTCAGTCATAAAATAATGGAACAAGTTCTAAGGTTGGGGAGGTGGAGGGAATAGGATGACTATGTATGTAGACCTGCTTTAGAGCTAACCATGTTAGCCTGTTTCAGCAAAAACAAGGAGTCCAGTGGCATGAAGTGAAAGACAAAGGAAACAGATGATAGGGATACAGGAGCTCTGATATAGCACTTCCAGTTCTGTATCTCTACTATCTTTTTCCTTTGACTTTCACTTTGTGCATCTGATGAAGTGAGCTGCTGCTCATGAAACCTTATGCCATAATAAACTTCTTTAGGCTTTAAGGTGCTACCAGCATCCGTATTGTTTTTGCTGAAGCAGACTAACATGGCTACCTCTAAAACCTATGTACATATATAGCCTTTTGGCTAATCCTTTTAATGCAACAAATCTACTTTAAATTGTTTTAAAAACAAATCTTCCTTTAAAGTGATTTTAAAAAACCCAAAAGGAATTGTCTAGATAAGGGAAACGAATGCTGAATGTGTCCTTAACTCACCTAATACGTGCAGGTAGATTTGGAAACAATGTATATGGTAAAGTACAGTCTGTCCTCCAACACTTACCTGCACAAGTGATGTTCTCAGTGAAATAACGTTCAACTTCCCTGTTAGTTTATATTCCAATTTCAATGTTTCATAGTTTTTTGTTTGTACAGCACACTTTTCCATACACAAGTGTTTGCAGTAAAAGATCAGAAATAATTTTACTCTTGTGGGAAGGACTATTGGCTTCAATGACAACCGGTATTTCTCAGATGCTTAAGTGTTTACAATATATTTTAGCCTTGAAAATGTCCACTCCCTACAACAATGAACACATTATTAGAGGAAACTCTTTATTGTCAGAGAGAAATGTATGCTCTTGAAATCTGCCTGGAAAAGTCATCTTAACTCAAAATTTACATTCAATGGAGTGTATCATATTGATGGGCAAACTGTATCTTAAATGACTATTCCAAAATTCCAGACTTCTAAAGATGGGAAGTGAGGAGGAAACTGTCTATATCTTATCTATCCACTATGGAAATGGAAGAAAATGTAAAGTTTAATGTATGAACAAACACTTTCTTATAGTCACAAAATTAACATTTTCACATTTTTGCCACTTGATCTGAAAGTTGGAATGAAACCATAAAGCTATATTCTCTACTCAGTGAAAACTGGCTTTACTTCCAGGTGAGAAATAAGAGGCCTTGACCCATGTGCTGAAATACATAGGGGAAAGTCTTGATTTCTGTGGCTCTGCAAAGTGTTTACAGACTTGTGTTCATTTCAGACAATAGGAGTGCATCTCTTGTTTTAAAAGACTGGTGATGTTTTGAAGTATACGTGTATAAGGAATTATTTAAACCACTCAAACTTCCCTGAAACTTGGGTCCTGACCTGCATTTTATATTTGAGGTGTGCATTCAGTGACTTTACATTGCAATGTGGCAATATTGTTAAACCTTCATGGTAGAATTTTGCCTTGCAGAACAAATGCAAGAAGTGAGGGGTAAGGAGGCTAGATGCAGCAATAATGTGTTTTGAAGAAAGCACTGCCACAACATGCTCAGTAGCCTGTTTGTGTTTTGGAGACTGATCATAGCTGAGTCCTACCTTTTCTCTTTTCAAACACCCAAAGAGAGGGTGGTAGCAGTGGTCAATATTAGATGATGAAGGGAGAGGTATGAAACCCTCCCATCTAACATGCTTATAGAATAATCCACCTATCGAGCAATTTTTTTTTTCTTAGCTCCAAGCAGACCATGGTTGGCTTATGCCCTGAAATCTTTACACCCAATGTATCGTTATGCTGGCTTGTATAACTGCAGCTGCCATTCTTATTCAGAAAGAGGATAAGCACTTATTTTGATACTAGTGAAATATCAAAACAGCCACTGTAGGGTTTTTGCCATAAAAAGCTGGTGGCACTTTATCAACTGGTATTCTCAGCAGGGCTGAGAACGTCCATTTTGACCTGCAAATGTATGCACACAACCATTTATAGGAAGACTGCCAGAAAGCGTTCTGCTGTAGAATTTGGGTTTTTGACTGAAAACTTTCCCAGAAAGTGTCTTCTGCCTGTGGTAATGCTTGACTTCATATAAAAACCCATAAACTAACTGAAAACATTTTTTTACTGAAAAGTTAAAATCTGGTGGGTGGGAAACCTTCCAACCAGCTCTACTTTGCATTTAACATTTTGCTGAAAAATTCTGATTAAAAATTAGAACAAAACTGGATACAAGGCCTGATGTGAATATGGCTACACTGCGGGTGTGCCTGTGGAACTTTACTGAATGTAAGTGTGAAGCTGAATTAGTGAAGTGACCCCGAGGGAAGAATTGGCCTATAACTGCCCTACAGAGTTTACAGTTAAGACTGCTACAATTATCAACAAGCTTAACTTTGCACATACAAGTCAGTGTAATGTTTTGTGGGATCAGGGCCTAAACGTTTGATCCTGCCAAGCACTTTACACTCCTCCCTAAACCAGAGGATCTGATCTTGCTAATACTCCCTGTTAATAGCATCAGATCACATCTTCATCCATGATTCAGGTGAGGGTTTTAACCAAATGGGGGAAGGGAGGAAATAGGGATTATAATAATACTATTAGGGAACTCAGAAAATATCTGGGTTTAATGACTTAATTTTATCCTGATGTGAATTACAATTGTGGCATTATCAATGTAGTTGAAGATCATGCTTACTACTTCAATAAGCAAAAGCGTATCGGTTAATGCTATTGACTACACACATTTCCCTCCCCCTGCCAGTAAATTTTTTAGAGGGCTGGCCAGCAGCCTGGCTCAGTCCAGCAGGCACGGAGTTCCCAAAGCTACCCTTGCTGAGGCTCTGTAGGTGGGCAGGCAGCCCAGCTCAGTCCCGACTCAGGGCCCAGGACCTCCTGGGACACGGTGTGAGCTGGGACTGAGCCAGGCTGCCTGCCTGCCAGCTCCTAAAATACTTTTCCTGCAGAGCTGCAGTAGGGGTAACTTCCAGAACTCAGTGCAAGCTGGGACTGAGTGCTTGCAATACTGACCCTTATTGATTAATCGTGTAGTCGGGTACTTTGAATACCAGGAGAGGCAACTACGCCAAACTTTGAGTGATGTTGGTTGCAAATGATCTTGATGAGGGTTTGAATGGAGCAACACGAGAAGACATCAAAAACATTCAGCTGTACTCAGTTTTTAAACACCAGCTGGAGAGAAGCATGTGCCAGAACATCTGTCTCCAGAAAGCTAGACCTTGAAGTTCACAGATTTAGTCTGCAAGCTGTTGAGCTCACCAAAGCGAGCATGCCTAACATGTAGGCCTGAAATTCAAAGTGCTGCAAGCACAGGTGCTAGTGCAGCAGCTGCAGCTACCAGGTAGCTATTACCATAAGACTGCTACACCAGAAGCTCAGTGTAAATAAACAGGGAAGTGTAAAGAAAACAGATTTGAATGAGTCACAGAAGGAAAGCAATTGAGAGCCAAACAACATTAATTTGCAGTTTATTCATTTATACACAATACTGTAAACAGCCATTTAGTGCACAACCCTGTCAGTATAAAAATATCCAACTACTCTTACCAGCGGCATCACTGGACACAAAGCTCCTCCCTCTGCTGGAATGGCTGAGTGAAAATCTGGGCTCAGTTGCGCAAGAGTTCAGATTAAATGAATACACTGGTTCCTGCGGCGCTTGGTGGGATTTGTTGTTACTACATCACTAAACACAAATCCCCAAACTGTCTCACAGCATGAGCTCAAGCCACATGCAGACTTCTAATGGGGCTTCCATTTGTGGGAGACTGTCCCCACACCCTGTGCATCTCACTCCGTGGCTGTCTGCCTGATTCTTTTCACCAGCGTTACTCTCTTCTTGTAATCATGGGAGAAATTCTAGCTGTTTTCCCAAGGGCTTAAAGTGGGGTCAGGCACAAACACAAGTAAAGACAGTCTCTATTGAACAGTGCAGCATCTGGGTCCAACAAATGAGGGTTGTAAAGTGGGGGAGAGAGACCTTTGAAAGGTCACGTAGTAACTCAAGGGCACGGATGCGTTTCAGTGATTACAGCGAGGTTATTGAGCCTGATTTTGGCTCTTGTAAATCAGCATCTCTCCATTAACTTCAATGAGTTCTGGCTGGCAGTGGATAAGAGATTTGTTACTATTATGTCAATTTTACACCACCTACAGATCTAGCCCTAGTTATTCCCCTCCCTTCTACCTCTTCCAGGGTGAGATTTTTAAAAGGGATTTTAAGGAAGAGTGGTTGGGTCCTAGTCCAGGGCCTGTTAAGCAATGGAGACAGTCCCTTTTGACTTCAATGGATGTTGGTGCACTTTGCCCCTAGAAGTGGCCCTGCTTCCAGAAATGGGAGGGGTACCAGTGTTAGTCTGTTTTAGCAAAAACAGCAAGCAGTCCTGTGGCACCTTACAGACTGACACATTTATTTGGGCATCAGCTTTCGTGGGCTGGAGCCCAGCGGACTGCTTGCAGCTTCAGCTAAAGAGAAATCTTATACTGAGACCCCCATTGTCCATAGATTGGGCAGATGCAGGATATTGGGGTTCACTCACTGCAGAAGCACCTCTTCTGTGGGGCCAGGCATGGCATAGCAGTTGTCTTCCCATATGGTATCCCCTGCCTATAGCCACTCTATCACTGGGGGTCTCGCTCCCTGCAGCTTGGCTCTCTGGCCAGGTCCTACTTTGGCTCCCCCCTGCTAGAGTCTAAGACTCAATGACCTTACTACAGATTTTCCATTTGGGTTTTTTGGGCCTGTGGTCCTTACACCCCATATCTCTGGGGGGTTTACGCTGCCTTCCTTAGGGGTTGGTAGGAGAAACCAGGCCTCCCCTACTCTGTGTTCCAGCCCCAGGATCCTGTAGCTGGCAGCCAAGGTCTGCTCTCTTGGACTCCTTGCTGCTTACCTGGATTGCTTCCTGCCTGTCTTCCAGAGGCGACTCCAGCCCTTTTCAGGTGCACGCTTCCTGGCTTTATAATCATCCTAAGTCCCTCCCTGGCTGGGCTTCATCATCAGGTAAGCCCCTCCCCCTCTCTGGTGCTACTAGTTATGTTATTTGGCCTGTCAGACCCATATTAACACCTTCTGTGCTTATGCTGGATACATATCCCATCACAGGAGGACAGGTGACGTTTCTCTCATAACAGATGGCTGTATTTAGGTCTGTTTACTCCACTTTTTGACATGGGCAGCTCTATTTTTGGTTGGCGCTAAAGTCAATTCGTGACCATGGGGACGTGTTCCATTTATAGCTAGAATTCGGGCAGGTAGTCCTGCGGCTGTTATTCCCATGGGCGGCTGGTATGCGAGGCAGGGGAAGGTACTGCCTTCCCAAGTCACCAGCCTGCTCCGCCCATGCTCTGCTCCCAGAACGCCTACTGTAGGTCTTCTTTGGGGGGAGTGTTGCTACCCTGGAGCGCCTGCCCTCCCTGTGCTCCGGGGGCTGGGGTGGCCTGGGCAGAAGAGGCAGGGCTGGAGGCGGATTTGGAGCTTGCTTCCCCCAGCCGTACCTTCACTAGTTGCCCATGGCTATTCTCTACTGTATTAACTGCTGCAGAATTGGCCTGTTTGTTTCTCTTTCTGTATATGCTGCTCAGGAGTCAGCATGGCTGGACATCACCCCACATTTAGCTCTCTCTTGTGAGCCTCGCTGTCTGTACCTGGTTGGAGGTCGCTGCCTCTCTTGGTCTGTGGGACGAGCAACATGTGTGTGCAATCCCAGCCCCAGAGTGCACGGCAGAATGTGAAAACCCACAAGCACTTGTCAGACCAAAATGTGGCAATGGACTATTCTAGAGATGAGAAATGGTGCCAGAGACAAGGGAAAAGAGCTCAGACAGATGCACTGGCCTGGAAAGGACAATAAGACCACCTCTGGTAGAGCTCATCAGAGCTATTGCGACAACAGGCAATTCTCAGACAAAGTTTGAGACTTATTTAGCTGCCAAAATGCTTCTGAAATGCAAGGTCCATTGAGCTTATGATTGTGCAGCAAGTTACTTTTCACAAGCTAATGCTGTGAGTGCAGTAGGAATGCGTCGGGTCCTGTGATTTTTGCAGGCCCTCAAATATGTAAGTGGTTAACGTTAGGGAATCATGTTGAAAACAGAGATGGCAGACTTTCCTGAAGTCCTGGTTCAAGATTTATTGGGTTGGCAGTTTTCTAAGAGCTCTTTTTCCCTCTCATTTGACTGTCCATTCTGGGGCTATTTTTGTGAAGATCTTCATTGTCTAAGGTTTGTATTAAATAATATTTCCTCCAGATTTAAATGTACAAGACACCAAAATCTCTGTCTACATGAGTAATATCAAATAGCCAAACCTTCTGAGGCAGCTGGGGTAACAGTTGCTATGTAGTAAAAACAATCTAACTAATTTTTGTGTGTCAGGATATATTGCAAATATCACAGGCTTAGGCTGTAGCTGAGTGTAAATCTAGGTTGTGTTCTGTTGTTTTCATAATGTCAGCCTCACTCTTCAGATAGATTTTAAACCTGATTAATGACAGAGACACTTTTATAGGGGCCTCCTATCATTCATCATTACATGTCAGTCTCTTTAATCACTAATTAAACCAATAACATTCTAAATAACTGGGAAGTATTTTCTTAGCTGAAATCAAAACAAGCCCACATACTTTAAAAATCTGCAGAGAAGTTGTTTGTTGCTGATTCTGCTAGGAGTACAACCCATAAGTTTTATTCTTAAAGGATTCTTTAGGACTAAGGAAACAGATGGAAAGCTTGCTATTTTATTATCTTAGCAAATTGCCTTTCATTCTTGTCTTTTTTTACCCCCTTCTATGCTTCAATGTATATGGCTTTTCTAAAACGTTGCTATAAATAATTAGGGAAAATCTTCTGTGTGTATGTTTCTACTGTAACTTGAAGAGTGCATGGTCAACTCTGTTCAACAGATTGTCAGTAGTATTTTGAAGCCCAAAGCCTTTATGCTTATATACCTTGGTATCCTTTGACTTTCATTAGCGTAGCTGGATACTGATTTATCTTTGTTCACTGCATATATTAAGTTAAAATTTATTTTATTTTATGATATGATAAATCTATAGCTACTTAGGCCAGGTCTATCCTAGGGGGCAAAGTTGAACTAAAGTATGCAATTCTCTTTCCATGGAGGGGTTTATACAGGTTCACTTTTAAAATGTTGCTATGAATTACAGTTCACATCTCAAGCATTAGGCTCTACAACCTTCTCTATCAGCTTCATGTAACATGAACACTCTAATTCACTACTATTTTTCCCCCTTCCTCTATTTATTTTGGAGCTGGACTGTTAATACTCCATTCATCTGAGGAAGTGGGTTGTACCCCCGAAAGCTCATGATACCATCTACATGTTTTGTTAGTCTTTAAGATGCTGCTAGACTATTTGTTGTTTGTAAGTTTTTCCAGTTAGTCTATAACTCAGCTACCCTTCTAAAGCACAATGTCTGTGGCTTTTAAAAGTGCACTCATAATTTCAGCAAAGCAACTCAGGTATGGCAGTGGAATATCATCTTGGGATTCCATCTCTGAACGTAGTAGTGTGATTTGAGAGTAAACACGAGTGGAAAAAAGTTTACTCATTTAAGGAATATGGAGGTGAGATGATTTTACTGATACTTTTAACCACTGGTTTGGCCTACTATAATTCCTAGGGAGACCTCTGGTGGAAGAGCTGGGTGAAGCCCTAAATGGATTAATAGAATTACTTGTCGTCTTTTAAAAAATATCCTCCCCAAAAACAAAGCCCAAAACAATCACTCTGTATTTTCTCTTTCTAATTTTCCCAAGGCCAGGGTGGCTTTTTTTTTTTTTAAAGACGCATCAACACTCTTCCCTTAGGCAGAGAGATGGGTGGATTTGCTATTGTATCTCTTGGTGCAGGATTTCTTTATTTCAACTGACTGCTGTTTCCAGAACTTAAATTACTTTGATTCAGGAATGGAATATCCCAAAGACTATCACCAAAGCCATTACTCAGCCTAATGTGTTGGCCAATGGAAAGAGAAAAGATGGTTATTCTGCACCAAGAGCCACATTATGGGCTTCCTAGCTGCAATGCATATCACTTGCACTGAAAACTCTGTTCCTGATCCTTGCTACAGGTTCCAGGGATGCCAAAATCAGAATCAGAATGTTTGTAGACAGTAAGCTTTTGGGAGCAAAGGCCGTGTGTTTGTACAGCTTCTAGCCCCATAGACCTACAGCCGTGATATAAGACCACAGGGTGATATAAGAATGCAATGATTGAATACTATTACTTTTCCACCCTAGCTCCTGCCACAATCCCACACTCTGCATTCAGACCCAGAATAGCTGGATGTTTCTGCTGGAAATTCAAGAAGAAACTGATCCTATGTAATGGCATCAAAATGTAATTGATTGGCTTCAGAACCCTCCTGTAACCAGCAGGAGGAATTCATAGAATCCTAGGACTGGAAGAGACCTCAGGAGGTCATTGAGTCCAGCACCCTGCCCAAAGCAGGACCAATCCCAACTAAATCAACCCAACCAGGACTTTGTCAAGCCGAGACTTAAAAATCTCTAGGGATGGAGATTCCACTGCCCTGCTCCCAGGTAACCCATTCCAGTACTTCACCACCCTCCTAGTGAAATACTTTTTCCTAATATCCCACATAGACTTCTCCTATTGAACTTGAGACCATTGCTCCTTGTTCTGCCATCTGTCACTACTGAGAACAGCCTATCTCCATCCTCTTTGGAACCTCCCTTCAGGACGTTGAAGGCTGCTATCAAATCCCCCCTCACTCTTCTCTTCTGCAGACTAAAGAAGCCCAAATCCCTCAGCCTCTTTTCATAGGTCATGTGCCCCAGTCTCCTAATCATTTTGGTTGCCCTCCGCTGGACCCTCTCCAATGCATCCACATCCGTTCTGTAGTGGGGGGGGGGGGGGGGGGGGGCCAGAACTGGATGCAATACTCCAGGTGTGGCCTCACCAGTGCCGAATAAAGGGGAATAATCACTTTTCTAGATTTGATGGCAATGCTCCTCCTAATGCAACCTAATATTCCATTAGCCTTCTTGGCTACAAGGGCACACCATTGACTCATATCCAGCTTCTCATCCACTGTAATTTATACTTTTCTTGACTTCTGGGACATATTTATCCATCTTTTTGGAGTCATATGAATGGTCCCATGGACTCAGCTGGTAGCAACTCGCGTTATGTCACTTTGGTTTTCACATTGAATGTTCTGTCTGGAACCAGTACAATTAAATATCCAGGGCTTGACGATTGTGGCGAAAACCACTTGCCAGCCCCGCACATGCACGGACTGTGGGTGAACGGAGCGACTGGCTGAAATCTACTTGCCACGGGCGAGTAGATAAGCGGATTTGTTGAGGCCTGCAAATATCGATGGTGCATTTTCCTCCAGTGAAGCATCTGTTGTGCATACAGCCGTAAGGCCACCAGAAAAAGGACTGGTTCAATCCCACCTGTGCACTCGTGTGCCTAGCACACCACATCTTTACATCAAGGCACTCTCAGCGCTTCAAGGGCCATATTGTGCATAGGGTAGTGGTGAGGGGTGGGTATATGGAGCCTTTCTTCCCCCATCACTGCAACTTGTTCTCCCAAATGGAATGGGATAAAGCCATGACCCTATCTCCCCTCTATCCACTCTGGGTCCTTTAGGCCCACTGACAGGGGAGGGTAAGGGGGCCAGTTGCCCCAGGGCCTGGAGATTTTGCAGCAGGGAACTTTGAATTAGGGTTGCCAGGTGTCCGGTTTTGAACCAGACGGTATTTGAGCTTTTCTATCCGGGAAACAAATTGAGAAAATATCGGACATATAAATGCCTGGTATTTTCTAATTAAGTTTTTATTATTATCATGAGTATCTGTATGAAGTTGCGTACTGCCTGGCTGGAGGGAGGTGGGGCCGGGGCCGGGGCCGAGGCCGGATGGAATCCCTGGGGCCAGACTTGCCCATATGCCCCGAGGATTCCATCCCGTGCATGGGATGGGCAGCACCCCAGGATCTGCGTGTGCCCGGGCCAGCCCTGCTTTCCCCAAACCTTTCCTGGCCATCCCCGCTTTCCTGTCGGCCGGTCCCCTCCCCTTCCCTCCCCTCCCCCCAATCTGAGATCAAGTGTGTCCAGTATTTTTTTTTTTTAAACCATATGGTAACCCAACTTTGAATTGCTGTGGGATTGCTCCATGTGGCCAGGAGGGGGCATGCTGCATGTCTCAGTGGTTCTAAGGGCTGACTACCCTGGGACCTGTCCTTCATCCTCAGCCTGCCCGTTCTGCGGTGAGGAGCTACCCACCCCTCACATTGTCTTGGGGCTCAACAAGGCTGTCGGCCCTGGTCTTTCCCTAGTAGTAGGATTAAAGAGTCTGATCCAGTGCACGTGGTAGTCAATCGAAAGGCTCTCATTGATTTGTGGGCTTTAGAACAGGTCTGAATGTTACAGAAATACTATCTATCATTCTTACATACCAGTAATGGGGGGGGGGGGGGCCTGCATGTTTGAGCATCTCAGTCATTACAGTAGAGTCTGGATTATCTGACCTTCCTTTATCCAACATTCCCTGTTATCCAACCTGCCTGTGACCGCCCAAAGCAATTGTGTGGGCGGCGGAGCTGGCAGAGCGGAACGTGGAAGAGAAGGTGCCAGACAGCGCAGAGACAAAGGCAGTGAAAGAAGAGAGAGGAGGGAACAGGGCCATGCAGCAGGATGCTGGAGAGCATCCACTTCCGCCCCCTAAAGGTCACAGGGTGCCCTGATCTCCTCCATCCCCTCCCGGCCAGCTGTGCTGCCCCTGACCTCCCTTATCTCTCCCGGCCAGTCACGCTGCCCCTGACCTCCCTTATCTCTCCCGGCAGTTGCGCTGTCCCTGATCTCCTTGATCTCCCCTGCCCAGAGTTTGGGGGCAGCGCGACTGGCCGGGGGAGCTGCAGAGTGGCAGCTGATGGAGAAAATACCTTGGACACTGCAAGGTATTTTCCGTATTATCCGACATTTCGATTATCCAACCATCCTTCGGTCCCGTTTTGGTCGGATAATCGAGACTCTACTGTAATACATTTATTCCCCGAACATCTCTGTGCTGGAGAGAATTAGCCCCATTTTACAGGTGGTGATGTCTTTTTTAGTACGGAGGTTTAAACCCAGGTCTCCCAAGTCCCAGACTGGCACCCTAACCACTGGACCATCGTTCCTTAATAGAGGGTTGATCCAAAAGCAAAAAAGATGTTTTTGTGCCTGTTCTTTGTAACCCATAGTCATTCCCTTGAAACTTTAAGCAAAAGCACTCCAAACAATCCTGCATTGTGCTGCCTGAGCAACTATAAAGCATAGCTGAAAGGATATTACTTTGTGCCAAACATTACTTTATATAAACATAATTAAAGGAGTGGCTTTGTTTTAAATGTGTCATTCTGACTAATTAAGATGTCAGAGAACTTAGCATTACATGATACTTACACTATTATCTAATATGCTTTGGTGACAGAGGTACAAGTTAATTATTTTTCAAGGTGACAACTTTTGATCCTATGTATTATAGTGTTTATTATGGAGAAGCTGTTGATTTAAAGGGCCTTGTCAGGGAGTAGACTCACCAGCATGGCACCTTCAGCTGGTTGCCTTGGGGAATTAGCTTGTTTGGGCACCTTCCTCCAGCTGGTATCTCCCTGTGCTCTTCTTTAACCGCGGCGTGCTCTTCAGCACACTGCCCTCTGGCAGTGCTCACTCCTGTCTCTCTGCACCCCCCCCTCCTCTGGGGGTGAGGGGGTGTTTACTCCACTGCATACTCCAGGGTCCTCCCTTCTCCCAGGGACCCCTAGTTCTTCTCCCAGGGAACACCCAGTTCCTCTGCACCCACCTTGCCTCAGTGACCCACTGCAGTCTGTAACGGCCACCCATCACTGGCAAAGGGGTGTGGACCTGCTGCCTCCCACAGCCCCAGTAGCTTCAGCCTTGCAGCCTGGGGGCTTACTTGGCCAGAGCCTCCCCAGCCCTGCCTTCCTTCCCCAGCACTGCTCTACCTCCAGGAAGCCTCCCGCTTCCCTGGCAGTCAGGTCCCTAGTGCTCTCCAGCCAGAGCAGCAGTCAGTTCTCCCCTCCCTCCAGGAGTCCTCCTTTATCTAGCCCCCAGCTGGGCCCTCATTAGCAGCGCTGCCTCAGCAGGGGCTTCACTCTCAGCCCTCACTCAGGGTTGGGGTTTTGCCCTTAAAGGGCCAGTGCAGGGCAAATGCTCTGTCACAGGCCTGCTGTAGTATAGTGAGTTCAGGGGCACCGAAGAGAGGTGTCAGTTCAGGGTGAATTGCTTAGACAAGGCTACTTACAGCCCAAAGCTGGAGTCCTTCACTATAAGGCCCTAAACCAGTTACAAAGATCACTCCTGCTTGTCACACTGGCCAGCAGGAAGTCACACGACAATCCCTTTAGACGCTCCAGCTTCTCCTGTGCCACAACCAGTACCTCCCCTTACACGGATGAGAGGTTATGAAAACCAATCTCACTAAATCCAAACAGATTGTCCCAATCCCAAAGGACCAGCCACCTTTTATACCTCAGATCTTACCCAAAAGAGCACGCTGTGCAAATCCTTTAGAATCTACAATCTAAAGGTTTATTAACTGAAAGAAAGAAAAGGTCGAGAGTAAAATGGTTAAAGGAAACAAATTATATACATCAATTACAAAGTTCCTGGTGCAGGCTTGTAGCAGAGATAGAATAAACTGCTATTTTAAATCTCTGGAATACATCCTTTATTAGGAGGGGTGATCAGTTCTTCCAGGCTCAGTTCATAGCAAAGATATTTCAGAAGTGATGAGCTGGAATGAAGGTGGAGGAACCCTCAGGGCCCTGTTTATACCCTTGCCCATGTAATCTCTTTACCATAAAAGTTGGATTTACAAATACAGAATTATGCAGAAAAATAATTACATTCAAGAATAAACCAGTATATAACCTAGTGCCTGTAAGTCTACTCAGTCTTACCTTTTGTTCAGCTAGTCACTCAAACAAGTCTGGTTACAATTTGCAGGAGATAATACTGCCCGCTTTTTGTTTATAATGTCACCTGAAATTGAGAATGGACATTGACATGGGTCTGCTGTAGCTGACGTCAGTGGATATTTATGTGCAAGATGCACTAAAGATTCATGTATCCATTCATCTTCAGCTGCCATACCAGAGGATGTGGGTCCATGCTGATGATGGGTTCTGCTCTGAAATGATGCTAAGCGGACTGGAACTATGCAAATTCACTTTCATCATCTGAGTCTGATGCCACCAATAGAAGGTTGATTTTTCTTTTTGGGTTGTTCAGTTCTGTAGTTTCCATGTTGGATGTTGCATTTAGGACTTCTGAAAGCATGCCACCATCTTGTCCCTCTCAGATTTTGGATTGTACTTCAGATTCTTAAACCATGGGTCGAGTGTGGTAGCTATTCTTAGCTTATATTGGTACCTTCTTTGCTTTTTTGTCAACTCTGCTGTGAAAGTGTTCTTAAAATGAACATGTGCTGAGTCGTCACCCGTGATTGCTATCACAAGAAATATATGCAGAATGTGTGTGAAACAGAATAGGAAACATACAATTTCCCCCCAGGGAGTTCAGTCACAAATTTAATTAACAGATTTTTTTTTTAATGAGCCTCATCACTATGGACATACATCCTCTGGAATGGTGGCCAAAGCATGAAAGGGGCATATGAATGCTTTTCGTATCTGGCACTTAAATACCTTGTAACATCAGCTACAAAAGTGCCTTGACAATACCTGTTCTCACTTTCAGGTGACATTGTAAATAAGCGGCAACATTAATTATCTTCTGTAAATGTAAATAAACTCTTCTGTTTCAGCAACAGGTTGAACAGGAAGTAAGACAGAATGGATTATAGGCTCAAAAGTTTTGGTTTTCAGTTTTGGTTTTGAGTGTAGTTATGTAAAAAAAAAAAAAATCCTACATTTGTAAGTTTCCAGTTCACAATAAAGAGTTTGTGCTACCATACGTATCTGAGATGAGCTGAAAGATACTGTCTCATCATTTTTACAATGCAAATATTTTTAATAATTAAGTGAACATTGTACATTTTGTATTCATTGTGTAATAGAAATCAATATATTTGAAAATACAAAATATTGAATACATATCAATTGAAATTCTATTGTTTAATAGTGCAATTAGTCAGGATTAATTTTTTGAGGTTACTTGTGTGTGTTAATTATGATTTAATCAGCAGCCCTAGGACACATTTGTACAAGTGGGCAGAGGTATCATTGGAACTCAAGCTACCTTATTTTTTGTCCTCTGCTATAACAACTAAATTAATGGAAGTACAGCCGGTCCCCGAGTTGTGAACAGTCGACTTAAGAACGTTCGCAGTTACGACCGAAGCTGTCATGAATGGCAGGCCCTGAGTTATGAATGTGATCTGTGCTTACGAACAGCACGGTCACGTGTAACTCTATGGGGTCCGACTTACGAACAAACCGAGTTACGACCATTTGCTTGGTCCGTAACCAGTTCGTAAGTCAGGAAGAGGCTGTATTCCAAAGCCTGCCAAGTGACCAAAGACATATAGGTAGAAAGGAAAAATATTTCAAGGCTTTCTTTAAAACAAGCATCATAGCATAGGTGTGTGTGTGTGTAAATACTTTAATGTCCTCTTAATTGTATATAACATCAGATGTGCAGACTCTTCAGTGAGAAATGAAATGAGTAAAGAACTAATTATAAGCAGCTCTGGGTTTTATCTTAAGTCCCAGACTTAGAGTTCAAATATCTGAATGTGTTTGTGAATGAGCGGATGCAATTATCCTCTTGAAATCTTCTGTTCTCAGAAAGTGTTTTGTATAAAGTTACCTTTTCTTGGCTGCTAGGCTGACCCTTGAATAAATTCACTGAGCCATAACATGCTGTTTGTTTGACTCTCCTGAACAGTGAGTACACACGTGGAGTTCAGTTTCTGTCACACATTCATCATTCATATAGCATAAAGCAGCCTATTTAATCCTGAGACCTTGCTGTTGGATGTCAGAATGACCCAAGCACATTATAGGGAAGAAAATAAGACTGGAGCTGAAGTATAGTCACAGATTCTTTATTTCATATTAAACTCCAAAATCTTTCTTAAATTAATTTCACTTTGGTTCAGGTTCAAATATAAACCATGGATCCAGAACTCCTAATTAGATTTAAGTTTGTAGGTGAGCCCATTTCAACAGTGAGTTGAATCTGAACAGCAAACATTAGCCCTCTGAAACTTGGGAAATCTTGAATCTAAACTTTGACATCCCACATTCGTACATGCCCTGTCCAGCTAACATACTTATTGAGCATAGTGCAGAGATTGTTGAAGGAATTTCTGTGGTCAGGGTCATGCAGAAGGGGAGACCAGATAGATTCATAGATTGTAAGGGCAGTTGTGATCATCTAAACTACCACAACCACAGTCTGTCTAAATCTAATCTGGGTTTTCTGCCAAACTCATAGCTGTGGTGTCGACTGCCTGATCTTGGGTTTTGGTTTGGGCCCATCTTTATCCAGAATGTTACTTTAATCACTCGAGGGAGTTTATTTCCATACTTTCCTTCTAGTATGTAATTTAAAAAAATACCCTGCCAAAGACAGAAATGCTTTGAGTTCTGGAAAACATTTTCTTCATGTGCATGGAGGAAGCTGTTTTGCTTGGCTTTGCTTCTGAAATACATGGCACAACATGCATGAAATATTTGAGGCTGGTAGAAGAAATGAACTTCTTTTTTAAAATTTGATTTACCTTTTGCCTGTAGACACCCACAGGCCCCAGGACTGTGGGGGAGAGAGGAAGAGGATTTGATTTACCAGAGGCAGCCAGAGCAATTACAGGAAAACTCTTTTCATTATATTAAAAAAAAAAAACCTCAAAAAACCCAATTCCTGAAACTAAGGGGAAATTTCTGTTGGAATTTTCGCTTAGTTTTAAGATGCATTAAACAATGTGCTAGAGAAACCTAATAGTTCTCAAGCAGAGCCACAAGAAACATGAACAATAAACTTTGAAAAACAGATGAAATTCAGGTTTCCTCTCTGCACTCAGGTAGGAGAGGAAGTGGCATTAAGGGCCTATTTGCTTTAGTGTGTGGGCTGCTCCTCTCATGGGTTGCAGCAGGATTTGGGGGCAGAATAGCCTGTGTTGGGCTTCTACTCCCTTCTCTTGGAGGCAGGTGGAGAATGAGGGGACCCTTGACTCTTCCCCTCCCCCTTCACACTGGCTGGTTCATTTGGGGGGGGGGGGGCAGTAGGAGACTCCAAAGGGTGGGCAAAGAGGACTGACTGCTATTCAATCTTCAGTTCAGTCCCTGGCATAAACTAGAAACGTCTCCCCTGGTGGAATGCTGATGGTAACCCTTGAGACCTATTGTTAGGAGCCTTCCAAATTCATGGTCCATTTTGGTCAATTTCACAGTTAAAAGATTGTTAAAATAGTAGATTTCATTATTTCAACTATTGAAATATAAAATGTCCTGGTGTTGTAATTTTAGGGTCCGGACCCAAAAGGGTGGTGGTGGTAGTGTCACACGGTTACTGTAGGAGGAATTGTGGTACTGCTACCCTTACTTGTGTGCTCTTGCTGGTGGTGCTGCCTTCTGAGTTGGGCAGCTGAAAAGCAGCGGCTGCTGCTTGGGAAGCCAGCTCTGAAAGCAGGGCTGCTGTCAGCAGCAGTGCAGGAGTTAGGGTGGCATGACACGGTATTGCCACTCTTACTTCTGCACTGCTGCCTGCAGAGCTGGGCCCTCAGTCAGCAGCTGCTGCTCTGGCTGCCTCATTCTGAAGGCAGCAATGTAGAGTATGGTACGGTATTGCCATCCTTAGTTCTGTACTGCTGTTGGTGGACCATTGCTTTCAAAGCTGGGTGCCCAGTCAATTGTTGCCTAGCTCTGAAGGCAATGAAGAAGTGAGGCAGTACCACGACCTTCCCCCACAAGTAATACTGTGATCCCCTTGCATCTCCCTTCTAGGTCAGGACCCCCAGTTTGAGAAACACTGGTCTCCCCCATGAAATGCCTATTGTAAAGGGACAAAAGCACACACAAAGGTCTGGGATATGTTTTTCATGACCAGAAATGTGGGAGGGCCCTGGCTATCATGCAGTCTGGGATCACCGAAACAGAGCGGAGTTCCTGTAATGCTTCCTACGCTCATTCACAGAATGGTGTAAAGGGAATATAGACAAAACTTAGCCCTGCCATGAGGAAAAGGGGACTGGACTAAATGACCTCTTGAGGTCCCTTCCAATTCTATGGAGGATGTCCCTGTCCTAAGAGCTCACCTAAATCAAGACAAAAGATAATGACGCCTTCTTCCCCCACATCTGTCATGTCCAGTCAATGGGAAGAGTGTTTGATCAGTGTGGCATGCAGTGATCGCAGGACACCAGCTGGCTAACTGGCACAATTCACACCTGTGGCTGATGTACTACTCTGCCTGTCATGTTCTGGTAGCACCTTGCATGGCAGTTGTCCTGACATGCCTCCACCTGTGAAAGTTTCTTATTCTGCAACATCTTCCCTCATTTGCAAGGTTGGTTTGAGATGTGCCTGAGGGTTCTGGTATCCAGGATGGGAATGAACGAACTGTTCCTCCCCTTACTGGGAAGCATCACTTGGTGCCAGGATAACTTGCTACACTTCATCAGATCTTCAGGATTCAAGCATATCTTTTGTTTTTCAAAAGTGGATAGCTGTTGGCCAGATGCTAACAACAGAGAAGCAGACTTCTGTGTCCTTGTACGAGCGCAGCTTTTAAAATGTAGACTCCAGAAAAGTGCTGGATAAGGGATAAGACATCGCCTCCTTACTACCCCAGAAGCCCACTGATTTTCTTCAAAACAACTTATTTTAAGGAAATACCCTCCTTCTTTTTGTACAAACCTAGTAACTAATGTTACCCATTTTTTGAGTGGTAATGTTAGTTCGAACCAAGGGGTTTAGTTCGAACTAACGCGTCCTGGCGTGAACTTCCTGGTTCGAATCAGCTGTGATTTGAACTAGCGTGCTGGTGAGATCATGCTAATGAAGCACGGGATATTTAAATCCCCACTTCATTGACTATTTTGAATGCCTGCATTTGCATCCCTAGTTCGAACTAGGGTGCATGTGTAGACATACCCTTAGTGTCCACAAGAAAACACTGACCCCAATGGTTCATCTACCTGCCCACCCACTCAATATATCATTGTTGCTCTGGAGAAAATACTGTAGGAACATGAAAAGGTTGACGTTCAGAGAGTTTCCAGGGATTTGTTTCATCATGGGTGCCAGAGGTGATGTACCCAAATGAAAGTGAGTGGATATCATACCCTATGTCATTAAACTGTATAATTAACTTGCACACTTATCTTATTTCCTCACCAATGAAACCAGAGCCATTCACAACATGGAAAATACTCCCTAGAATATCTGCTACATGAACAGGATAGCAACTGAGCCATGGACTACATTATGACTACAATATTCTCCTCTTTAAATTCCTCCTCAAAATGTAATTTACAAGTTTCCAGTGAGAGTCTGTCAGGTAAAGGCTACTTCCACCTCCAGCGAGGGGAAACAGCGCTCTCTGTTGTGCACATCTTTCTGCTCCTTCATTTAGGATTCCTCTTCTTGTCCATCTCCCATGTTTTTTGTCACGCTAATATTGTTGCTCTAGCTGCTTCAGGAGCAGTTTCTTGTATGTTTGAAAAACATGCTTACCACACTATGTAGAGTTATTTGAGAATCTTACTGACATTAAGGCAGAAGAGGTAGGGATTGCTTTAATAGTGTAACACTGATTTTCATGATAAAAACACTGGGTCAGACCAAAGGTCCATCCAGCCCAGTATCCTGTCTGCTGACAGTGGCAAATACCAGATGCCCCAGAGGGAGGGATCACAACAGGTAATCCTCACTTGATCCCTCCCCTGTCACCCATTTATAGACAAACAGTCTAGGGGCACCAAGGGTACCATTCCTACTCATCCTGGCTAATAGCCGTTGATGGACCTAACCTCCACAAATCTATCTATATCTATATCTATATCTATATCTATATCTATATCTATGATCCTTCAATAGTGGTACTTCTAGATGGAACCTGGAAGTGCAAACTTAAGCAGAATGAATTCAAACATTTCAGAATTGCCAGATGGCTTAATTGTAATATTACTTGTCATTTATTTTACCCAGACCAGTTCTGCTTCTTTTCATGCTTTGAAATATTTGGGTGGGGACTTTGACTTTCAATATTTACAAATATGGCAAGAAGTAACATGCTCTTAATAATTTAATCTTGGGTGTTACCTCAGCCCAAAACTTGTGATGCCGGTACACACCTCCGCATTGCTTATAGGTAGATAATTAAGCACCAACATTTGTTATGTTTATGCTCATACATGCCTGCCTTTTAAGCAATCACATTTTCCACAGCACATGAACATATTACTGGTTGTTGTGCATTCTGCACTGCAAAATAGTTTGAAGAAATATAAGACAGATGCAAACAGATAGTTAGTGTACAGGTCTGCCATTGAGCAAACTTCCTGGACACACATTACAGCTGGTTTATACACAAACTGATAAACTCATTCAGTTAACTTCAAAATCTTTTTCTCCCTTTTACAAAAATGTCAATTTTTCACATCAAATTTTGCTAAATTACAGTTTAAGTGGATAATTATTGGTTCCATGTTTCAAGAGAATATGGCTCTGGCACGGAAACCAAATTAAGACCAAATTTTTGTTTATAGTTAATGGGAAAATAGCAATTTTGTTGAATGAAATCAAAGTTGAAAGGTTGCAAGAGGAGGTAGCCCACTGCCTAGAAACAAACTGACAACAGCGTTTCATTCAACACTTCAGTGACGCCACGTTTCATGATTTCATCATAAATGATATCATGTTTGGTGGATTTTCTTTAAAGCCTTACCTCTTGGAGTCATCTGACTACATAAGAATCTCAGCTTTCATTCTAAAATATTAAAATTTCTAGCTCGTAGTATGGAGGAGAAAAGCTTGGAGGCATGGATCCTGAAGGCTCAGAAAACCAGAAGAGCCTTAGTTATTCTAAGCTCTCTTGATATTTTTTGGGGGGAAGGAGGAGCCTGACTCATGGTTTTTAAAAGCAGGAGCTTGGCAGTACTGACGGTGTGGACCAGGGCTTACAGGAGATACTGGGGACTGGGGCTTCTGCCCCACAGGTATGAAAATACCATCCAGAGCTCTGCTCTGGACAGCTCTGGATGAATTTAAGTCCTGGTTCTGACAGGCTTCTGTGGGGAGCAACCCAGGAGGGTCCGTGGCTGCCCTTGGGGCTATCCTGCTTGAGTTGGTCACTGATTCAGAGACTGAAAAAAAACAAAGCACGGCTCAGCTGCAACTGACTCCATGAGGGTGGACCCTTACATGAGCCCTCAGCCCTGTTCACCCTAGTGGTTGGCTTGGCAAGATTTAGGACAAAAGGACCTGCTCAAAGTCAGCATGGAGAAGAACCTACTATGCAGCAAAAGCCGCTTAGAATCCTAGCGCTGGAAGAGACCCCAGGTGGTCCTAGAGTCCGGCTCCCTGCCCAAAGGAGGACCAGCCCCAACTAAATCATCCCAGCCAGGGCTTTGTCAAGCCGGGACTTAAAAACCTCTAGGAATGGAGATTCCACCACCTCCCTCGGTAACCCATTCCAGTGCTTCACCACCCTCCTAAGTGAAATAGTTTTTCCTAATATCCAAGCTACACCTCCCCCACTGTAACTTGAGACCATTGCTCCTTGTTCTGCCATCTGTCACTACTGAGAACAGCCTCTCTCCATCCCCTTTGGAACCTCCCTTGAGGTAGTTCAAGGCTTCTATCAAATCCCCCCTCACTCTTCTCTTCTGCAGACTGACTAAGCCCAAATCTCTCAGTCTTTCCTCATAGGTCATGTTCCCCAGTCCCCTAATCATTTTGGTTGCCCTCCGCTGGACCCTCTCCAATGCATCCACATCCTTTCTGTAGTGGGGGATCCCAGAATTGGATACAGTATTCCCGATGTGGCCCCACTACTGCCAAATAAAGCAGAATAATTACTTCTCTAGATCTGCTGGCAATGCTCCTCCTAATGCACCCTAACATGCCATTAGCCCTCTTGGCTACAAGGGCACACAGTTAACTCATATCCAGCTTCTCATCCACTGTGATCCCCAAGTCCTTTTCTGCTGAACTGTTGCTTAGCCAGCTGGTCTCCAGCCTGTGACAGTGCTTGGGATTCTTCCATCCCAAGTGCAGGACTCTGCATTTGTCCTTATTGATCCTCATCATATTTCTTCTGGCCCAATCCTCTAATTTGTCTAGGTCAATTTGGACCCTATCCCTGCCCTCCACCACATCTACCTCTCCCCTTAGTTTAGTGTCATCTGAAAACTTGCTGAGGGCGCAATCCATCCCCTCATCCAGGTAAATAATAAAGATGTTGAACAAAACCAGCCGTAGAACCAATCATTGGGGCACCCCGCTTGAAATTGACCACCAACCTGACATCGAGCCATTGATCACTACCCATTTTGCCCAGCAATCTAGCCAGCTTTCTATCCACCTTAAAGTCCATTTATCCAACCCATACTTTCTTAACTTGCTGGCAAGGATTATATAAGAGACCATATCAAAAGCTTTTCTAAAGTCATGGGATATCATATCTACTGACTTTCCCATGTCCACAGAGCCAGTTACCTCATCACAGAAGGCAATCAGGCATGACTTACCCTTGGTGAATCCATGTTGACTATTCCTGATCACTTTCCTCTCTTCCAAGTGCTTCAAAATGGATTCCTTGAGGGGCCCCTCCATGATTTTTCTGGGAACTGAGGTAAGGCTGACCAGTCTGTAGTTCCCTGGATTGTCTTTCTTCCCTTATTTAAAGATGGGCACTACATTCACCTTTTTCCAATCATCCAGGACTTCCCCCGATCTCCACATTTTCAAAGATAATGGCCAAAGTCTCTGTGATGACATCTGCCAACTCCCTCAGCACTCTTGGATGCATTAAATTCAGCCCCATGGATTTGTGTTTGTGTAACTTTTCTAACTAGTTCTTAACCTGTTCTTTCTCCATCTGGAAATTAGAGCTGGATTTACAATATACATAATTTTTTGTTTGTTTTTTAAAAAAGACTGTGTAGTCATTTCAGTGTCTCTTGATTTGTGAACCTTCCCTCTCCATCCTGGGTTGTGGGTGACAATTGGGGTTGCTTGCTCTCTTCAGTGTATTGAGTAAGATGATTGTGTACCTTGTGTAGCTCTCGTTGCCATTTTGTCCCCACCCAGTGTCTACCCCATCTGTCCAGTGCCTCCCACCTCTGCTCTTCCTAGGGTACTTCATCCCCAGGCTTGGATTGCAGTTGGGTTCTCTATCCTTTTCCAGGCTGGGAGGGGAGCAACTTCACTTACCCCCGGATCCCTCCACAGGCTGACTGCAGCTGTAAGGGAGGGTGGAGTTGTACCGTGCTAGCCGTATTGCTCACAGGAGGGAAGGGGAGTCGTCACCTGGAGCTGCTGAGGTCTTAGCTGCCTCCATTCTCCTTCACTGCTATGAGAATAACTCCAAGTCCTGAGGGGTAGGAGGAGAGTAGTGCCTGAAACAGCTGTGATGGGTTATTTCGCCCTAGGAGCTGGGCAAGTGGGGTGGGCAACCAATGAGAGGGTTCAGATTTGCTAGAGGACTGGAGCACCTCATGTCATTGTGGGAGTGGCTCAAACCCTAGCTAAAGTCACGTCACTGGTGAAAAATGATGAGAATTGGCAGCGCTGCCTCTGATCATGACAAGTCTGTGTTTGCCAGGATATTGCTGCCCTAACAATGGGGCCATGTTGGATAAATAACAACATCCAGTCATCTTACCCTAGAGTATAACATGAAAACCTCAGAAACCTGGGCCAAAGTGTGAATGAATCATACAGACCATTTTTCTTAGAGGAAACTTCAGAATAGTTGGAAACTCAGTGCATGCAGTAGATTCTAGTAATGACTGTATTACTTTTTCTTGACTTGACCTGATACTTTTTAGTTTTACCTGCAAGGAAATAAAGTTCCATTGGCCTAGGATGCAGATTTACTTATTAATATTTAAAAGCTTACATGCTGGCTTGTTTCCCAAAAGGGGGAAATCTTGAAATACAGTGTCCCACAGCCCAAATGTGCCACAAAAATCCAAAGGACTAAATTTTCCCCTTTGTCTTCACTAAAGATTATAGGATCTAAATATTGAAGTAAAAAGCTAGTGGGGATATTTCAGGAAGAAACCCAACTTCTGACTGACCGGAATTAGGGAGAAACTTTTTTGATAGACAAATTATCTGTTAAAGGATTTCTTGCACCTTCCTCTGAGATGTTGGCTGCTGCCCAAGAAAAGAAACTGGACTAAGTGGACCACAGGAACAGCCATATCTATCAGACCAGTGTTTCTTCTGCACATTCTACAGTGATTATATGGGTGATGTTTATTGCACCTCCAGGGTGTGGAATGAAGTCCAATGAGATCGGGGCAAAACTGTACTCGTAGTAGTAATGAAATAATTCCAAAATACATTCATTGACATTAATGGGGTTACTCTAGATTTACCACGGTGTAACAAAGAGCAGAGATTAGCTTCTGCATCATGGATCAGAAAGCAAACTTTTGCCTAGAATGAAGGACAGAAGAAAAAGAATAGAAACCGGGGTAAGATATGGGTTCAAGTTCTTAAGCAGAAATCTTATGTTAATAGCATCAATTTACTGATTCAGCATTTCCTAGGAAAATCATTTGCATAAATAATCCAGAATACTAGGTTTGTGCAATGCAGACTGGGTGGCTGACAGACTTGACTGGGCCATGGTGGGTGGCTCTGTGCTCCCAAAAGGGGTGGGACTGGGGATCTTGCAGCTGGGAGCCCTGGCCCTTTTAAATCTCTGGGCCCTGGGGCAGCTTCCCCTTTCCTCTCCCTTATCAGTGGGAAATGTGGTTAGTTAATTAAGGCTCTGAATATCATAAAAGGTTATTCTCAGGATGCACATAAGTCCCATTCACCATCAGATCAAGCATGAATAAATGATTAAAAAGGTACATCCTTAACAATGTAAAGCTTTCCCACAAGGTCAAGAAACTTCTCTATTTCAGTTCTTTTCTTGTGCTACATGAAGGTTGGTCATGTATAAATTAAAGACTAACAAGTAATGTCATTCCCAGGTTGGCTTTGGAGTCCCTGTTTTATTAATAGAGTTCAAATTTGTGTGTGCGACAAATCCTTGGCAGTTATGGGGAATCACGGAGAGCAGATGCCTGTGTGTAAGTGCAGCAGAATCAGTTGTGTGAATAAATCAATACAAATTCCTAGGATTATTGTCATTACAACCTGTTTATATCGTATTACATAATGGGTTACAGGGCCAGACAGTTCTTCCCCTCTCTCCGTTACATGAGCAGCTGTGCCCTGTCGGAAGTCTTAAATGTCTAACATTCCTAGGAAGAGTGAGAGAACATGACGTCTTGCCTATAAAGAGATGTTTTTCATGCCACAAGAAACGCTGTAAAGGTTTGTAGGAACATGTACACACTGCATGTACTGTGGCGTACAGAGCACTTTGCCAACTCCGACTTCCCTGTTGTGTTTGAGAAATTGGAAGGATGTACTTTGCTCTGTTACTTGGCCTCAGAATCATACATGTAAATGCAGGGCATGCAGCCAGGACTGTTTCCTCCTGCCAGCATAAGAACGGCCATACTTGGTCAGACCAAAGGTCCATCTAGCCCAGTATCCTGTCTGCCAACTGTGGCCAATACCAGATGCCCCAGAGGGAGAGAACACAGCAAGTAATCCTCACGTGATCCCTCGCCTATCACCCATTTCAGACAAACAGAGGCTAGGGATACCATTCCTACTCATCCTGGATAATAGCCTTGCTGCAAGAGGCTGTGAAGGCTAGAACTAGAACAGAGTTTAAAGAGAAGTTAGATAAAGTCATGGAGGTTGGGTCCATGGAGTGGTATTAGCCAGGGGGTAGGAGTGGTGTCCCTGCCCAAGGCTTGTGGAAGGCTGGAGATGGATAGCACGAGACAAATGGCTTGGTCACTGTCTTCGGTCCATCCCCTCCAAAGTCCCTAGGGTTGGCCGCTGTCGCCAGACAGGCTACTGGGCTAGATGGACCTTTGGTCTGACCCAGTACGGCCATTGTAAGCTCAGGGTCGGGGGTCTCACTGGACCACCTTGATTTTCATGCACACCTGCTCCTGGGTGGCCAGGCTGGCAGCTCTCCTGCCCTAGACGGCCGCTTTCCTGTGCCTAGTGCAGAGGTCATGGACGAGGTCCACGATGTCCGCACTAGACCAGGCGGGTGCCTGCCTCTTGCGGTCCTGGGCAAGCTCCCGGGAGCCGCCAGCCTGGTCCCGGGAAGAGGGGGAGGGCTGGGGGGCATCTGGTGGTGGCTCGAGCCTTGCCAGGTGCAGGGTCTGCTAGCTGGGTGCTGGCAGGCATGCACCTGACACGGGCACCGTAGCCAGCCCATGCCCCTTTAAGGGGTCCGGGACCGGGAGGGGGGCAATAGAGTTTCCCTGGTGTTGGCCAGAGTGGCCACCAGGGAAAGCTGGGGAGGGTTAGCCTCCCACTAGTTCGAATTAAGGGGCTACACACTCCTTAATTCGAACTAGTAAGTTCAAACTAGGCTTAGTCTTCATACAATGAGGTTTACCTAGTTCGAACTAAGCGCTCCGCTAGTTCGAATTAAGTTCGAACTAGCGGAGCGCTAGTGTAGCGCCTATCAAAGTTAATTCGAACTAACGTCCGTTAGTTCGAATTAACTTTGTAGTGTAGACATACCCATAGAGATCCTTCTTCATTGTGGCCTGAAATCCATTTACCCTGTAACTCTCTAATGTTCAGCTCTGCAGGGTCCAATGCATGCCCTGCTAATCAACAATGGTTTCACAAGTTTTCCATAAATAACAGTAATATGATACAGTAAAGGGATGTGTGTGGGCAGGGGACAGGAGTCATCCAACATTTGGGACTTTTCTTTTCAATGGGATATTTGCTGTTACAGGCACCCTTTAATAGTGAATTGTGCATTTCTTTAAACTTGATAAGCATAATAAAGTGCTTGTGTATACTATGTGGGCAGTGTAAGATTTATGATCTCCTCAGCTATTCATTTCATTGCGTGTAAGTGCTTGGGATTTGTAAATGATGTGTGAGGTAAAGACACTGACACCAACTGTTCTTATTGTCTTTGGAATGGACAGAATAGTTCTCTCTCCAGGGCTGTCAATCTTGTCCCTTTCACCAACACTAAATTCACTTACAAATGTGTATCTTCTTCTACATTCTTGACTCTACTGCACAGTTCCAGTTTTATGCTGGTGTAATGCCCAGTGGAGTTAGGAGAGTGGTGAATCCAGACCTAACCATTTGAATAAAATCTTGCAGTGGTGTTTGTTTATTTTTTTTAAATGACCTGTGATCGTTCTTATCAGGGAGGCCTGCATGAGGATGATTTTTTTTTTGCTCTTGAGAAATGGCATAGATAGAAGTGACTCGCTGCCTTCAATGTTTATATAGTAATCATCCAATTGGACACTGACAACTGCTGCTGGGTCAGAGGCATGAAGTGAAATTTGTCATGAGCCATTTTGAGGGTTGGAGCCCACACAGTGAAAAGAAAAGGGTTATGCTAGAGCTTAAGAGCCTGCAACATACATACAAGCGTGCCATATGATTCATTCTGTGACCCTCTGTAGGTGATACTGGAAGGAATGGTTCAGAGTCAGACCCCAATTAAGTTTCGTGGGGCCTGGGATTGTTATAAGTTTGAGGGCACCAAACTCAGATACTGAGACTGAACTCAGTGACGATAGCACAGGTTATGAAGAAAAAAAAATTCTTGAATTATATATACACCAATGCTGGGAGCCCAGGTAACAATCAAGGAATTAGAATTTATGTTAATAAATGAGCGATTCCGTCTAGCTGGTATTACTGAAACCTGGTAGGATGATTGACATGATCAGAATATTCAAATCCATGATTATAACCTATTTAGGAAGGAGTGAGTGGGCAAGGGGAAGGGAAATGATACTCTGTCAGAGGTGGCATTACCTGTTTCTGAGTCAGCTCAGAAGAAAATTATCAGTATCTTGAATGCTCATAGATGAAAGTCTCAACAGATAAAGTGCAAGATAGGCTATTAGTTGATGTCTTCAATAGACTGCCAAATCACAATAGGGAACAGGGTGAATGCACCTATTTATAATACTTATGCACCTTATGCACCTATTTATAATACTTAAGAAAAAAAACTTCATGTTTCTGGGGGACTTTAATTTGAGCGACACATGATGCCATGGTGCCAGTACCAAAATGTTGTTGGAATTTCTAAAAATTATAGGTGATTATTTCTTAACTTTAAAAGTATTGCAGCCGACATGGAAAAATTCTTTGTAAAGAGGAACTGACTACAAGAATGCAAATTAATGGTAGCATAGGTACTTGATCATATTTATAATTTTCAAGCAGAATGAAGTTTAGACTAATTTTTTAATTCCTGTCACCCACACTCTCCTCTCTTAAATGGGGCCAAATTTGCAAAGCTAAAAACAATTCAGCAATGTCAATTCAGCTGGGAGACAGAATTTAATAAAAAAATTTGATTGGGAATTACTTAAGAACACCTTACTAAATGCCCAGAAAACCACATTTGAGTGGGAAAAACCAAACCAGGTTTAGAGGGTAAGTGAAGGCAGCTATAAATATAATATACAACAAGTAGAACAAAGGGAAAAGATAGTTATTAATATAAACCAGAAGTTAGGAATTGTAGAGAAGGTAGAAATGGTCAATAAATACTTCAGTCCTGTATTTGGGGGGAAAAGAGGTGATAGTCACATCATATGGTAATAGAACACTCTTTCCATTCCATTAGTATCTCTGGAGGATATTATACAAAAGCTACTAAAAGTCAAATACTTTTAAATCAGCAAGTTCACATAAATGGCATCCAAGTGTGTTAAAAGAGCTGACTGAGGAGCTTGCTGAACTGTTAATAGTGATTGTCAGTAAATCTTGGAGCACTGGGGAAATGAGAGAACTGCAAGAAAGTTAATGTGCCAATTTTTAAATAGGATAAACAGAATGACCCGGGTAACTGTAGTCTTGTTAGTTTGATGCTGATCCTGGTCGAAATGATGGATTGGCTAATATGGGACATGATTAATAAAGAATTAAAGGAGGGTAATGTAAGTAATAGAAATCAATGGGGGTTCATGGAAGATAGATACTGTCCAATTAACTTTCTTTTTCTGATGAGAATACAAGTTTGGCTGATAAAGGTATTCATGCCAACATTATATAGCTAGACTTCTGTAAGTCATTTAACATGGTAGCACAAGACATTTTGTTTAAAAAACTAGAATGATTTAAAATAAAAATGGCACGCTTTATATGAATTAAAAACTATCTGATAAGCTTTAAAGTATAATTGTAATTGGGGAATTTTAGTCAAATAGGTGTATTTCCAGTGGGGTCAGTCAAAGAGCTATATGCTATTTAACACTTTTATCAATGACTGAGAAAAAACATAAAATCATCACTGATAAAGTTTGTAGGACTTTGAAGGAGTGATAAACAATAAAAAGCACAAGTCACTGATTCAGAGCACAAGCAAACTGTGTGTTTTAATAGCCCTAAATGTATACACAGGGGAACAAACAGGATGGAGGGAATCCATCAAGAGAAGCAGTGACTCTGAAAAAAGATTTGAGGGTCATGGTGAATAATCAGCTAAGTATTAGTGCCAAGGCAATGCTGAGATGCATAAATAGGAGTCTTGACTAAGAGTAGAGAAGTTATTTTACCTCTGTGTTTAGCCTTGCTGTGACCACAGCCAGAATTCTGGGTCCAGTTCAAGAAAGATGTTGATTAAATTGCAAAAGGTTTACTGAAGAGTAACAAAAATAATTAAAGGATCAGAAAATGCGCCTTTTAGTGACAGACTCAGAGAGCTCCATCTATTTAGCTGTAACAAATTAAGGAGCCTATAAGTGCTTATGAGGGGAACAAATATTTAATAACGGGCTCTTCAAGGTAGCAGAGAAAGGCAGAACACAATCTAATGACTGAAAGTTGGATCTAGACAAATGGAGACAAAATAAGGTGTAAATTGTTGACAATGAGAGTAATTAGCGATTGGAACAATTTACCAATGGTGGATTTTGCATCACTGACTCTGTTTAAATAAAGATTGGATGTCTTTCTAGAAGCAATGCTCTTGGGCATTGGTTCTCAACTAGGGGTATATTTACCTGTTGGATTACGCAGAGGTTTTCCGGGGGGGGGGAAGGGGTTCATCAGCAGATCTAAATATTTGCCTTGTTTTACAACAGGCTATATAAAGGCACAAGCAAGTCAGTAAAAACTAAAATTTCATACTGAGAGCGACTTAGTTATATTGCTCTGTATACTATATGCTGAAATGTAATTACAGTATTTATATTCCAGTTGATGTATTTTATTATTGTATGTAAACAGTTTCTTCAATAATAGCATACTGTGGCACCTCTGTGTCTGATATTGTAAGCAAGTAGTTTTTAAGTGAGGTGTAACTTGAGATACACAAGACAAATCAAACTCCTGAAAGTGGTACATCACTTTGGATTGGTTGAGAGCCACTGCTCTAGGAATTATTTTGGGGAAGTTCTATAATGTGTTATATAGGACATCAGAGGATCACAATAGTCCCATCTGGTCTTGGAATCTGTGACCACAGCACATGTCTGGAGCTGAGACTGCAATAATTAGAAAGGTACTTTGTAAAGTGCAACTAACTGTTTCAAAAAGTTTACTGTATGCCTATTAAAGAAAAAGTTTATTTACAAATAATTTTAATATTTTCATCAGTAAAAGGTTGAACTGATTCAATGATTCCAGGTTTCCCAACTAGATTATATGATTAAGGAAGATGACAGCTTCATTTTCTCCTTTTAAAGAGAAGGCCATGCTCATCAAGAAACTTTACTGCCACAACAACGAGTCTAAGCCTAGTCTAAGCAATACGTCAGCTCATTTTAATTTTTTTTTCAGTTCACTGTCTAGCTGGCCTTTGGGTTCTGTCTGGGAAGTCCATGTAACCATTGTGTTTTGATGAGGGATATTGCTTTTGTGCTCTACGATGGGAAATGTAGCATGTGTTCAGTCATTAAATCCAGAAGACATGAAATACAGTTGAGTGGAAGATTTCTAAATAAGCAGCATACAAAACAGAACACTGTAATCAGAGAGAGGGAGGAGGCCCTGAAAACTGGGGTCCAAGCTGCAGTCTCTAAAGCCTCTGAATTAATCTGGCTTTATGTAGGCTAGTGGTTAAAGCATGTGACAAGGCATTAACTGGGTGATTTTTTTTTCTTTTAAAGTGTGTGTATTGACCTAAATCTGCACCCAAGTTCAGTGGTAAAACCCTGTGGGAGCTGGCTCAGGCCAATGCTACGTGCTTTTGAAAACTCCCCTCTAAAAATCTGGATTCTATTCCTGGCTCTGCTTTTGAACAGCTGTGAGATTTAATTTTCTCATTTAGTAAGTGGCGCTTAGTGGCGATGATCTACACTCTGTGTTTTCACAGCCACTAAGCAGCAGTAGCCAGAACACACATTAGAGTTGCTCCAAGGCTGTTCTAACTCATGCTAGCAGCGAGGTAACTTCTCAGACAATTGAAGAAGATGGGGAATGCAAAGGTGTCTTGGAGTCACAGAAATAGAGAACTGGTCCCTGAATGCCAAACAGGCTCAAACATTGATGGAATGGCTGTTCATAGAAAAGAAAGGGGCCACATTTCAATTTACATTTTTTTGACCATGAATAGATCAACAAGCTGCTTGCTTAAACTAAAAAATAACAAATAGTTTTGCAGCACCTTAGAGACAAATGTAAATGGTATCATGAGCTTTCGTGGGAACAACCCACATCCCACGAAAACTCGTGATACCATCTACATTTTTGTTAGTCTCTCAGGTGCTGCAAGACTATTTGTTGTGTTTTACTTTATTCAGTTGCAGACTAACACAGCTACCTATGTGAAGCTGATTAAATGGTAGCAAGTATTATTCTAATAGGTCAGTGGGATGCATACTCGAGTTGTCTAATGGTTTAGGATGGGGTATAGAGATATATAACAGCATATCACATGTTGCCGCTGAAATAATTGGCTTCAGATGGTCATGCAAGAAACCTTGGTTTTCTAAAGAAACCTGCAATCTATTAGAAAAATAGGCAGAAACATGCAAGCAGGGAAATGTCCAAGAAGATAAATGTCTGAAAGGCATTTTCTGGACTATGGCAGAATTTGACCATGAGATCTATATCAGTTCCCTGACTGCTGAAGCAGAGGATGGTCTAAAGTACAACCACCTGCATTCTGCCTACAGAACTCTCACATGCCTGGTTAGCAGCTGTAAACAGCCTTCTATGTTCACATTATGAAATCAGACAGCTCTCCCTGCTTATCCATAAATGAGGTCTTGCTCCGATGGAACACATGTTATGAAACACACACCTGCTGCTGACAAGTGTCCAGCACTATGTAACATGGCAATCCATACAGCTGCCAATCCAGAGCCAAATGCTGAGCCAAGGCAGTATGAAAAGCAGTCCAAAAGTTACTGAATGGACTTGTTGCTGGATCAATGGTATTGCCCCTGAACTGCTCAAGGATGCCTGGGCACCAGTAAGCATAGGTCTGCACCAACTGCTTTAAACATGTGAGTATCAGATGGAGTACCAGCACAATGGAAAGGTGGCGTGATTGTGTTCCAGGTACAAGGCAGAGGGCACAAAGTGTAGTAGCTACAGGCTGATCTCATTGCGTCTGTTTCTTGGAAAGGTAATTACCCCTATTCTGCTTGGTAGGATGCAGCGGCTCCTTAGCAGGCACTGTTGTGCACAGCAATCAGGTTTCACTGCTGGGCGACTGATAATGAAGGCTGTGCATCCCCTGTGGCTTTTGGCTGAGCTGCACTGAGAACGGAATTGCTTGCTTCACATGGCATATAATCAACATTAAAGCAGTTTTTGATTGGGTTGACAGGTCAGCGCTTTGGTTCTCAGTGAGAAGAGTTGGCATCCCAGATCAAGGTTTCCAACATGCTGCCCACGCTATGAGGGTGAATGTCTCATGGCAGAAGACTAATGTTATAAACCTCAGAGCTGGGCCACCTGATCTTCCCAGAGAAGGTGGCAGGATGCACTGTGGAGAGTGTTAGCAAGAACATTTATGTAGACCACAAGCAGAGTTCAAATTGTAACAGCAAATTGAACATCATCTGATCAGGACTCAGACATCATGCAGGCAGTATGGTATTGCCTATGGATTTTAAAATGTCCTTTGTTCTGAGACAAGGTTCAGAATCTATTAAATCTGTGTACTGTCTTGGTGCCTGGGAGAAACCTGAAACCTTCTCCCAGGCACCATGTGCTGAGCAGAAAATGGCTCAACTGTGTATGAAATGCCACAATCTCATAGAAATCTGGCTTTCCTCCAGTCACTCACTACATTTAAAAAATGGTGGTGTGTGCTTTTTGGCCATGTCAGAAGGATGGACAAAAACACCCAAGTGCACTGTGCTTTCAGACTCTCCATCCACATAAGAAGGAAGGCATCCCTTGATTATACCTAGCACCTCTGATGGGACCTCCTCAGAAATTCACAGATTTGTGGAATCAAGCCGGATCGGGAAACTTCACTTTGTGATTCCTGGTGTGACTCCATCAACTATGGTCATTCTGGTTGGTGAAATGGTCCTCGGCAGTCTAAATGCATTTGATGCTCATACCTGGGGAATGTCCCTAAGAACATTAAGTGGATTACACTATGCTGTTAGCCCTGATATGTAGAGCTTTGGAAAGGGAATGATATCAAAGCTTGAACTTACGGATGCATGCAGTTGTTGTTCGCAAATCCTTCAGCAATTTGTCCTGTGGGCATTCCCATAGATCAAGTAAACTTCCCAGTTCAATAACAAGTCTGACTCTACATGTGACAAACATTCAAGATAAAATGCAGGCCAGGTCTACACTGGGGGAGAAAGTCGACTTAAAAGATGCAACTCCAGCTACGAGAATCGCGTACTGGAGTTAATGTACCTTGACTCAACTGACTTTTAATTCAAATTTCAGTAGCATCCCCATTGCGGGAGGTCAACAGGAGAAAGTCTCCTGTCAACTTCCATTACTTCTTGCGACCCTGTGGAATACTGGAATTCATGGGGAGCACTATCAGCAGTTGATTTAGTGGGTCCTTACTACACCTACTAAATTGAACTGCAGGAGGTGGATATCTGGAGCGTTGATCTTGGGGTAAGAGTAGACAAGGCCTCAATCTTTGCCCCTGATGACACCGAGTTTGTGTTGTCAAACTTGACCCCTTTGCTGGCTAGTTTTCAGTCCTTAACCCTACATACACATAATACGAATGTGATACACAGAGTGTGTGTGTGCGTGTCTCTCTCTCTCTCTCACCATGAAAATACAATGCCTGGCTATTAAACATCTGATGCTTGATGCAAAGAGAAAAGTTATGTGGAAATATTCTGTCTGCATTGTTACTCCTGGATCATTTTATGTGCCCCTTTCATAACAGTGGGGCTGCATGCATGTGACTAAGAGCAGAATTAGGCCCTTTGATCTAGTCTGTGGTGTATAATTCCCCTACTCTCACACACCAATAGCAAAAATCCTATAACAAAGCCACATTCTCCTCGGCTAAGTGAGTGTAAAATACTATGTCTCATGCAAGTGATTAGAGAAAT
Organism: Pelodiscus sinensis; assembly: GCF_052426305.1. Taxonomy (NCBI): domain Eukaryota; kingdom Metazoa; phylum Chordata; order Testudines; family Trionychidae; genus Pelodiscus; species Pelodiscus sinensis. Next base: position 17,546,932 of record NC_143055.1, on the reverse strand, counting down.
CTGAGAGCTGGCAGCATTTGATGCACACTTTGCACTGGTGTAAATGATGGCAGATGTGCAAGGGGAGAATTGGGCCCCAACAGGATACAAATTAGAGAAATCTCTAAAAGAAGAACATTTATAAAGACTCTGGAGTAGCAAACTTAGAGCTGTCATGCGTCAGTATTAGCTTTTCTCTGTATCAGTCTTGCTGAATTTTGTGGCTCCGGAATGGATTAATAATTTATCCCTTTCCCTTTTCATTACAATTTTTGTCACAAGAATGAACTCTTGAAATGTTAATACAGAGTATATAGTGAGATGATCACATGCTGTATGCTTCTGACCTTTACAATATTTCCTTTCTAGATGCCTGCCTATGCACTGCATACCAATGTGTGTCTGTGCATTTATTCAGCTCCCCTAAATTCAAAGAGAATTGTATCACATCGCTGTCTATTCAGTATGATGACTTTGACTGAGCAAGAATGCAGTGAAGATGTATGACTAGGGGACATCAGGTTAGATAATATGGTTTATGGCAGACTAAAATGCATGGTAAACTATGTGCAGGATCTCCTATATTTTAATAACCCAGAACATATGATCCTCCTCTCCTATAAGAAAGATTGGTGAGAAAATGTAATTTGGCATTAGAGTAGGCCTAAGGGAATAATATCTGTAAATTAGCATAACCGAGATAAGGTAACAGAATGGTTTCCACTCCAATCGGTTTCCATTTGCTCATAACTTGCTGAAATTTTTATCTTTTGAGCTGAATTTTTCCATGCTTGTTTTCTGCTTGAAGTAGAATGATAACAATAATAATGATGACAAAGGAACAAAAACAATTCAGCTCTTTGAGCATGAGGTATGTGGGGTGGGAAGAAATACCTCTCTTATTGGTTTGTGTTTTCAATTCTTTTTGGCTGTGTTTAGACTGGCAAGTTTTTCCACAAAATCATCTGCTTTTGTGGAAAAACTTGCCAGCTGTCTACACTGGCTGCTTGAATTTCCACAAGAACACTGACTATCTCATGTAAGATCATCAGTGTTCTTGTGGAAATACTGTGCTGCTCCCGTTCGGGCAAAAGCCCTCTTGCGCAAACCATTTGCGCAAGAGGGCCAGGGTAGACAGCACAGTACTGTTTTGTGCAAAAAAGCCCCGATGGCTAAAATGGCAATTGGGGCTTTTTTGTGCAAAAGCGCGTCTAGATTGGCACGGACGCTTTTCTGCAAAAAGTGCTTTTGCGGAAAAGTGTCTGTGCCAATCTAGATGCTCTTTTCCGAAAATGCTTTTAAAGGAAAACTTTTCCGTTAAAATCATTTCCGGAAAATCATGCCAGTGTAGACGTAGCCGAAATGTATGACTGGAGCTGTAATGGTTGGGGCTTAAAAGTCGAAAACTGGTACGGCAAGAGCGTTCCCCAAGACTATCTTTAAGTGTTAGCAGAGTTCTATACTTTTGCGTATTGGACTGTAGATATAAAGGAAACCACATCCTGGTATGTAAGAATATGTAGCAGTATTAAGTCTTTAGGCCCAATAAAGTTGTTAAGAACCAAGCTGCAAATGGCTTCAGACTGAAGCTCTCAACAGAAATTTGGCACTGATGTATCAACCAACAGGAAAAACTTAAGAGCATATGCAGCAGATTTCTTGATTTTGTGTTAAGCCTGTAAAGTCTGCAGCTAAGGAAGAATTGACTGCATGTCCATGGATAACTAGGATGCATCGTGAAAAGCATAGTAAAATACATTGCTGTAAATTATTAGAAATATTTGGGATGGGGAAAAGATTCTCGTGAATATGTAAGGAGTGAAGAGGTTGACAGAGCATTCCCGAAGGCTGGATAAAGATACCACATATACTTGTTCATAAGCTGCCTATTTTGAGTGTGTGTGGGGGGAGGAGAGTGGGGGGGTGATCCCACTGTGAAGAGTGTGTGGGGGAGGGTGGCTTATGAATGGGGCTTTCCCCAGCAGCAGGAAGCAAATGAGTCACTCAGTAGGAGAGAGTCTTAATTAAGAACACTCATAATTGAGAACCCTTAACATTTTAACAAAGAGCTTTTAACACTTCCCGGCAGCCAGCAAGTCCTTCAGCTGCATTGCTTCCCATGGCTACGGAAGTGCTAAAAGCTCAGCTGAGATCCTACGTGCTGATGCTGACCATGAGGAGCTGGGACTGGATGTCTGGATTCTGGATTCAGCTTATAAACGGGTCAGTGATCTTTTTAAACCATTTTTTCTCTGTAAGTTTGTGGGGTCGGCTTATAAATGAATGGGCTTACGTTTGAGTATATGCAATGGAATAAAGGGCCCAAAAAGCCTAAAGAGTTTATAAAACCCTGTAAGTGTCCAACGTGAAACAGTTTTAACAAGATCTGGGGTTTAGCGACCTCAGCCTGCTTAGTACCATGCAAACACGTTATAAATCATTTAAAGCCTTTTATTAAAGATTTAGAAAAGTAAAACTATTAAAGTATTTAAAATGTAAAGTATTAAGCAAGGGCTTTCCTTTTAACAGCATCTGTTGTTCCCTCCTCCTTTACGGAAGCAAGTTGCTAGAAACGTGCACACACGCGTGTCTGTGCACACACAGACTCTTTGAGCTTTTCTGGGACAAAAGAAGAATTTGAGATGAGTTGGAGCTGTTGTCCTTGCTGATGTTAACGTCCAGTCACATTTCCTGAAAGACAACCCACAAAAGAAGAAAGAAATAAAGATAGAAGATGCAGTTTCTGTCTCTGGTGACTGCTTGGAGTGTTGTTGCAGGCATGTCAGTCCCAGGACAGAGAGACAGAAAACGGACGACGTAATATCTTGGATTGGGCCTACTTCTATTGGTAAAAGAGACAAGCTTCGGAGTTCATACAGGGCTCTTCTTCAGAAATTGGTCCAGTCAAAGATATTACCTTTCCCATCTCTCTGGTATTGATTCTCTCTCGTAACCTCACTTTTGGAGAAACATAGGTTCTATCACATCCGGAGAACTGGCAAGCTTGTACCGGCATCGGGCTGTTTAGTGCATTGCTTTTAGCTGCCTTTCTGTTCACAGGCTTACAGCAGAGTTTCAGAATTCATAGTCATGGCTAGTTGTGCTATGCCAGACTCCTATTAAACAGGAAGTAGAAGTAGAGGGATGGGAAGGGGAAGAAATAAAGTGGGGAAGTAAAAGGAGGTATGGGGTTGGGACGGGCAACACGGCAGGGGTGATGACAAAGTCTCATATTACCACTGTCAATGTTGTGCGGATTCTTCCTTCTGGCCTGGTCAGAACATCTCTCAGGATTAGAAGGAAGTAGGTCAAGGGGCCCAGGAGATGGAATGGGAGGTAGCCGTGGTAGTGAAACTTGCTCCTTCCTCTTATCTCTGTCAGCCACCATTATAGTTGCTGCCTTCTCATTTTCCATCAAAAGCCTTTTTTCTTAATGCAGGGGAGGGGAACTTCGGACCTGGGGGCTGGATGTAGCCTCGGGGCCTGGATCCAGCTCCTGAGGCTCAGGCCCCCCACAATATTGGGGAGCCTGCTCTGGTGCTTCAGTCCCGTTCCCCCCCCCCCACCCCGACTGCTTCATCATGGAACTGGAACACAAAATCTACTAACCAGGGCCCCCCAGGCTCTGGTGTGCAAGGTGAATGTGGGGAGTGTCTTTCTCCTTCTCTGTTGGGGCCATGTCAGTAAGGAGTTTTTATTTTTGCTTCTCACTTGAGTGTAGCCCCCAACTGATGTTTCTGTGGGTCAGTGGCCCTCAATCCATAAGAGGTTCTCCACCCCTGTACTAAAGGAACCTAGAAGGCAGTGATGGGTGGAATAGCCCATGCCCCCCTTTTTGTAGTCCCCCCATTTGGGCCTATTTTCCAGCACACCAATTTTGGATAATTGAGTTCCAGTTCCCCACTTTTCTGGTTTACCAGGCATGATATTACCACAGCCCTTGAATTATACCAGAAGTGCTTTTCTTTGGATGAATTCAGTCTTTTGGTCTCCCTTTTGTATCTTTTCCTAGCAACATTTCTTGTTGTAGGTTATTGTGACACTGACTTTTCACTCACTCTCACAGTCTGTACAATTAGGGTAAATCTGTTGTCCCCGTTTTCACAACATATGCACAGGGGCGGAGACAAGGTTCTGCATGGATCTTTGCCTCAGTCTTTATGGATCTTGGAAGAGGCTCTAGGAGCATCATGTTTCCTCAGGTTAACTGGAGGTGGCTATTCTCTCGTGAGTTTCCTGGGGTTTGTAGGTCTAGTGGTACAGCCAAACACTTCCAGATGATGGAATTTGCACAAGTGATTGTGACTTATATTTTTTAGGCCTGCAAAACTTTCAAGTCCAGGTCAGTGAAGCTTTAGGTTCATATTTTAGCCCACATTCTCCCCCACTGCCATTTTTTAATGTTTTATTTGTTTTCTTTTAATCAAAAAACAAAAAACCCAACCTGCCCAAAACAGCTTTTGATTTTTGGATCCAGACTTTTTATACTCCATTCATCTGAAGAAGTGGGTTGTACCCATGAAAGCTCATGATACCATCTACATGTTTTGTTAGTCTTTAAGGTGCTGCTAGACTATTCATTGTTTTTCCAGTATGAGGAGTTGTTATAGTTATATTTAAAAAAATCAGAAACTTCATTTAGTGACAGCAGTAAACACTTCATCTATCCCAAACCTTAAAAAACATGAAAATAAATGAAGGAAAAAGTCTACACTACAGTATTTCTCACCTGCACGTGGCCTATTACTGTTAACAGACTTATTCTGAGAAATCAAAAAGCAATGCTCATTCCAAATTAATCAAATGCAGGTTCTGACAAACACTGTTGGGCTGTGTCTACACTGGCCACTTATTCCGGAAAAGCAGCCGCTTTTCCGGAATAACTTACCAGCTGTCTACACTGGCCACTTGCTTTTCCGGAAAAGCAATGACGATCTAATGTAAAATCATCATTGTTTTTCTGGAAAAACTATGCTGCTCCCGTTCGGGCAAAAGTCCTTTTCCGGAAAAACTGTTCCAGAAAAGAGCCAGTGTAGACAGCACAGTACTCTTTTCCGCAAAAAAGCCCCAATCGCAAAAATGACGATCGGGGCTTTTTTGCGGAAAAGCGCATCTACATTGGCCACGGACGCTTTTCCGGGAAAAAGTGCTTTTCCGGAAAAGCATCCTGCCAATGTAGACGCGCTTTTTCCGGAAATACTTATAACGGAAAACTGTTCCGTTTTAAGCATTTCCGGAAAAGGGTGCCAGTGTAGACGTAGCCTTGGTGATGGCAAAATGGGATAATGTCCACACCAAATTGTGAGCTCCATTTGGGTCATAGCTGCCATGTTGTCCTGTGAGCCAGACATGTGTCTAACTTTGCCCAATACCAATCACTTAGGATGTTTTCCAAGCGGCTGCTCTGTGCAGGGAAGATGCTTTGCTTCTTCACTGAAGAACAACTACTGAGAAGCCATCAAAGAGCCAGCCAAAGACATCAGTTCTGAATGTCTGTCAACTACTGGCCCAGCCCAATGGAACAATGGATTTTTTTTTCTTTGTTATTTTACAAAGATTTGCGATTTTAGTGTTTTGGGCTTTTGAGTAAAGTGACTGTAGTTAAAAAATCCCATTGCTGATCATGGGGTTCCTTGGTTTTCTGTCACATTTGTCTCCAAAGGAGTTCAACTAGAAGTCAGAGCAACCTAAGTGGAACTTGTCAGGAGCGTGTTTAAGTGACTAAGAGCTTGGGAGGTCTGAAATACTGGTTTTAGGATCTGGGGTGGCGGGATTGTGGAGTCCCATGCCTTAAGAAAGGGCTCTGACAAGACATCTGACCTTGGGGAATGCACTCTAGAAGTCCAGAGCTAGGACTATACTCATCCCACAGCTGTTCAGCATAGAAGCACATGGAACCCAGAGGCTGGGTTATACTTGCAATAGACTGACCATCCATAGGGGGCCAGGGTTAGTTGGAACAGCAATTTTGTATTCTCATGCACCGCCAGATGAAATGTCTGACTGTTACACAGTCTAAATGGAAAATTAGTCTGCCTCAACTTTACTGAGCTGCTGTTAAGGTTTTTCCAGAAGCTGAGAATGGGCGATAGAGGATGGATCACTTGACGATTATCAGTTGTGTTCATTCCCTTTGAAACACCTGGCATTGGCCATTGATAGAAGGAAGGGTACTAGATGGACCTTGGATCCAACCCAGTATGGCTGTTCTTATGTTGTTCTTATGTTTTTATGAGATGGCTGAGAGTGGAGGATGTATTACACTTCATCTATTAAATGTGGAAGTGAATGTCTACGGTCTTGTCAACAGTTAGCACGATTGGGCTATTTCAGCTGTGCAAATAGTGTGGCTGAAGTTGACATACTCACCGTGATGTCTTGTGTGTGGTAAGGCTGGCAGAGGCTGCTCTCCTGTCAATGCCAACTGCTCTTCTCATCTTGGTGGAGTACTGGCATCCATGGGAGCATGCTCGAAGATTGATTTAGCGCCTCTAAGCAGACGTGATAAATCGACAACCGATGGATCAGATTTTGCAGCATCAGTCCTTCATGTAATGTAAACAAGGCCTTATAGAGAACTGGGGTATGGTATCAGTCATATTGCAGGCAGTGTGAAGGCCCCTTTTCAAGCCATTTGGCACCTTCAAACTGTGTATGTTGCCTGTCTCTGTAACCATGGGATCTAAGAATTGAGTGTGAAATCCTGGCCACACAAAATCAATGGCAATAATAAGTTTTCCGCACTTGCTCTTCCCCCAGACATTATGCTCCAGAGCAACAACCCTCTCCCGCAGAGAGAGCTTTTTGACTGCGAGTCCCAACAAGCTGTCAACACTTGCATTTGTCACAAGGGAGCAATAGTATTAATTTCAAGCTGTTTGGATGGCTTGCCAACTATCAGAGCCTGTGTGGAGACACATTGGCGTTTCCTTCATTTTCTGTCAATATAAAGAAACATAAAACTGATTTGAATAGCTGTAAACTACAGAGACTTTCAACCTATCTACCAAATTAACACACAACCAGGAGAAATGCAGCACAAGTAATTCAAGAAATGCCAATAGAGTTCTGTCTCGAGGTACCTCTGCTGCCAACTAATGTTCTGAACATACCCCACTTAAGTCAATAATATTTCAGTGGTATTTGGAGCAGGGCCTGAAAGAGGCAGTACAATCTGCTCTTTGTTTAAAATATTTTGTACCTTAGCATAGGTTTTCATATTGCTACTCACCACCGTCGTATCTGAGTACCTTCCACGTTAACTGATGATAGTCAAGTTCTTTGGGTTATAGAAAACTCTGCTTGGGGTTTGTTTTTTACTTGTAGGTGGGAGGGGAGCTGGGTAGGAGAGGGAGGAGTGATTTGCTGTGAGCTTTTTCTTTGTTGTGGTAGAAAATCTGTATCAAAGGAGAGAGTTTTGCAGCAGCATCTAAAGACAGACAGACACTCTGGATTAATCTAATCTCCTCTGGAAGGTCATTCTTTAGTCAGAGCTCCTAAATAAAAAATGCTTAGTCTCCAAGTCTCTCTCTCCCTTTCCTTCTAGGCAGAGTCTTTGCTTGGTGCATTGTCCTAGATAAGTGCAAGCTGTCTTTGGTTCATTGTATTTCATAGATTTCAAGGCCATTGTGATCAACTGCTCTGACCTCCTGTAGAATATAGGTTAGAGAACATCCCTACATGAACTCCTGTGTGAACTATACCCTCTCTGGGTATGTCTACACTACCCCGCTAGTTCGAACTAGCAGGGTAATGTAGGCATACTGCACTTGCAAATGAAGCCCGGGATTTGAATTTCCTGGGCTTCATTTGCATAAGCCGGCCGGCGCCATTTTTAAATGCCGGCTTGTTCGAACCCCGTGCCGCGCGGCTACACGCGGCACGGGCTAGATAGTTCGAACTAGCAAGCCATTCCGCACTATCTAGCCCGTGCCGCGTGTAGCCGCGCGGCACGGGGTTCGAACAAGCCGGCATTTAAAAATGGCGCCGGCCGGCTTATGCAAATGAAGCCCGGGAAATTCAAATCCCGGGCTTCATTTGCAAGTGCGGTATGCCTACATTACCCCACTAGTTCGAACTAGGGTGGTAGTGTAGACATACCCTCTTTTAGAGAAACAGCCAGTTTTGATTTTACCATTTCTTTGTCATAATTCATGTCATTATTTTGCTGAGATTTTTAGTACATGATATTTGGATAATCTGCCTTTTTTATGCGAGGCATAGATTGTTATTAGCAGAAAGTGAATGCATGGCAGATTACTGGTATCTTGGACACATTTGGCCTCATACAGTCACTTGAGCAATATGCTCATAATCTAGAACCCCGTGTACTAACAATGGCTCATTTTTACTAAAGTATGACTCGGTTGGTATTTCGTATTCAAACTATCACCCTTTTTATGGTACTTTAAACTTCCACTACAAAAAGTTGTTCCTAGTAGAAAGATAAAATCGGGAAAAGGTTACAAACACCTTTTGTTTAATATTTTATTATCTCTGTCATTTGCCGTTGGTCAGGACATCTTAACGTAACGTTTGAGCTAAAGGCACCCTGTGTAAGCTTCGATCAGTGGTGGGCAACCTTTGGCCCATGGGCTGCATGCGGTCCCCCCTCAGGTTTCTCTGTGTAGCCCACGAGACATTTTGTTGACCATTGCCCATGCACAAGGGTTACCAGATTCCTCTCTGGTTTCCATCCGTGTAGTTTTTCCCCTACCAGTATTACTAAAGCAACACGCATGGAGAATATGTGCAATGAGGTGCATCTTGATTGCATACAACTTTCATTGTGCGAGCCATGTGCTCCCTCTGCAGTGCTTTGCATGCACCCCCCAAATTCTAGTGATGCAAGTGCTGTTAGCTAAATGACCCTGTGCATATCTGTATCTTAGGGTATGTCTACACTACAAAGTTAATTCGAACTAACAGCTGTTCGAATTAACTTTCATAGGTGCTACACATACAAACCGCTAGTTCGAACTTAATTCGAACTAGCGGAGCGCTTAATTCGAACTAGATAAACCTCATTCTACGAGGACTAACGCCTCGTTCGAATTAAGTAGTTCAAATTAAGGGCTGTGTAGCCACTTAATTCGAACTAGTTGGAGGCTAGCCCTCCCCAGCTTGCCCTGGTGGCCACTCTGGGCACCACCAGGGAAACTTGTCTGCCCCCCTCCTGGTCCCGGAACCCTTAAAGGGGCATGGTCTGACTACGGTGCCCGTGCCAGGTGCAAGCCTGACAGCACCCAGCCAGCAGACCCTGCACCTGGCATGGCTTGAACTAGCCACCCACTGCCACCCAGCCCTCCCCCTCTTCCCGGGACCAGGCTGGTGGCTCCCAGGAGCCTGCCCGGGGCCGCAAGAGGTGGGTGCCCGCCTGGTCTAGTGCGGACATCGTGGACCTCATCGAGGTTTGGGGGGAAGCCTCCAACGTCCACGACCTCCGCACTAGGCACAGGAAAGTGGCCATCTAGGGCAGGATAGCTGCCAGCCTGGCCACCCAGGAGCAGGTTTGCATGAAAATCAAGGTGGTCGAGTGAGACCCCGACCCTGAGCTTAGAACATAAAAACATAAGAATGGCCATACTGGGTCAGACCAAAGGTCCATCTAGCCCAGTAGCCTGTCTGCCGACAGCGGCCAACACTAGGTACCTGGAGGGGATGGACGAAGACAATGACCAAGCGATTTGTCTCGTGCCATCCCTCTCCAGCCTTCCACAAACAGAGGCCAGAGACACCATTTCTACCCCCTAGCTAATAGCACTCCATGGACCCAACCTCCATGACTTTATCTAACTTCTCTTTAAACTCTGTTCTAGTTCTAGCCTTCACAGCCTTCTGCAGCAAGGAGTTTCACAGGTTGACTATTTGCTTTGTGAAGAACAACTTTCTGTTATTAGTTTGAAGCCTGCTACCCATTAATTTCATTTGGTGTCCTCTAGTCCTTCTATTATGGGAACTAATGAAGAACTTTTCTTTATGCATCCTCTCCATACCACTCATGCTTTAATAGACCTCTATCATATCCCCCCTCAGTCTCGTCTTTTCTAAGCTGAAAAGTCCCAGTCTCTTTAGCCTCTCTTCATATGGGACCTGTTCCAAACCCCTGATCATTTTAGTTGCTCTTTTTTGAACCTCTTCCAAGGCCAAAATATCTTTTCTGGGGTGAGGAGATCACATCTGTACACAGTACTGAAGATATGGCGTACCATAGCTTGATACTTCCCCTCCTCCTTCTTCCCCTGGCTTCCCCTTTCCAGCTCCCTCCTCCCAGGTTTCCTCCTCCCCTCTCCCACCCTCTCTCTTCCCCTCTCCCACCTCCTTTTCCCAGTCTCCCCGAGTTTTGTTCAATAAAGAGAGTTTCTGTTTTTGAACACACGTGTCCTTTATTTTTTACATCAGGAAGGGGGGCTAGGGAGAGGTAAGTGGAAGGAGGTGAGGGAGGAATGGGGTATGAGCCCCCAATGGGGAGGACTGGGGTGGCTCTGCGGGCTCCTCGGGGTGGAAGCTCTCCTGCAGCCCCTCGATTGACCCCCCCTCTGGATGGCAGCCTGCGGCAAGTGCAGCCGGGCTGATGGCTGAGTGCTGTGATGTGCCAAGTGTGGGCATTCAGGGCACTCCAAGCCAGGACTGCTTTGCTGTCCCTCATCGAGTTAGACAAGCGAGCGGGGAGCCCCTGAGAACTGTCTGTCCGGGGTGGGGGTCAGGTCCCTTTAAGCACAGCCCTCGGCTAGCCTGAGACAGCAGCTCCACGCTCTAAGTCCTAACCTGATGCCCTGCCGGCACTGCTTCCGGCCAGCCTTAACCCTGGTTCAGGGTCCACTCTGTGTGGACATGCTAGTTCGAATTAGCAAAATGCTAATTCGAACTAGTTTTTAGGTCTAGATGCACTAATTCAAATTAGTTTAGTTCGAATTAACCACACGGTTATGGCTAGCTCCTGGGCTGATCTGAACCTGAGCACCTCTATTTAAATCATTAGAGCTGCATGGATTTGTGTTGGTGGAGGACTTGGCCTGCCCAGAATTCTATATTCAATACAACTTTTAATTTTCATGTTTGTACCGCTCTAGGATTGTGGGGCTGTCACATACTTTATAAGGCATAGAATGGTTTCACCTTCCCCTTTTGCATGGGAAAAATAACAGTTTGGGGCAAGTCTGTAAAGAAGGGAATGTGATTCTGTCCCTTTAAAAACAACCCTGAAACACTACATTGAGCAGTGAGTTCATTCCTAGAAGAGGTCAAGTGATTAAGTATCCAATTTATCCCTCTTAGCAGGTGTCGGAAGTTTGTGGAGCTGGACTCCACTGGGGAATGGGGGAGGGGAAGCTCACAGGGGCCAGCTGTAGGAATTGTTCACAGCTGGGAGACTGCTGGGCTTTCCAAACAGCACAGATTTTGACTGAGAAACTGGCAGATTGCAGGCAAGAAACATGCACCAGCTCCCTTCCCCAGGTCTGAGGCTATGCAGATGCATAGAAGACTAACACCACAGTTGGTTGTAACTAAAGTTTTTGATCCAGTTGTCCCAACATCTCCATTTCCCCTTTCTCTTTCTCATGCACTCAGCCTTCTAGTCCAGGAGACTGAGGCAGTAGGGGAAGCATGCCCGTGAGTTTTTACTAAATATCAAATCTATTAATCATAAACATTAATCATAAACAAGGGCTAAACAGGGGTTCTGCCCCCTCTTCTGCCCCAACCGTGGGGAACGGCAATACATCATCAACATTTAGGAAGTGATGGGTGAATGCTCTCCCATTCCGTTGCACATTGCTAGATCATTTCCACCCTGCCAAAGTTGTCAGGAGGTAAGTGGGTGGGAGAAAGCATCCAAGAAGGAAGCTGAGAGCTATCCATGCATGCTTTCCCTGACAAGCTACTTTCATCCCACAGCACTGAAATACACGGTGCTTGTATTCCAAAGTGAAGGCTTTTCTACGTCATAAAAATTACCCCAAAATTCTCAATGCGGCTATTGTAACTCAAGCAAATGCATTGTGCAGAGTCATAGCGATACCCGCATCTGTTGCACTGTGGGGACTAGTGACAGCAACATAGTAAAGGAATTGCAGAGCACTGGCTTTTTACTTTTGGTTTTCTCCAGGTTGTGAGGGACAGGTATCACGTTATTTATTAGTATAGACCGTCTGTGAGTAACATGATGTAAAGGTAGCAGCTAAACAGCTATGCTAATACTTCTGTTAGGCCTCTGTCCAGTATGCTGTAGATCTGATTGCTTTGATATATGTCCTGGGCCACAGGGCCCAGTTAGGGTGCATACCTGTGTGACACGCCATGTACAGAGAGAGAGCCAGAGGGCAAGTTCCCTACCCCAAAGAATTTAAACAGCAAGAGGCAGACCACAGCTAAGCAAAATGTCTGTGGCTCACAGGTCTGTTCTCTTTTCATTCAGTTTTTTTTTAACCTGCTCCCCACCATTTTCCAAAATTGCCTCAGCCTGCATGTTCCTCCATTAGTCATATTGTGGGCTTCAGCTGCCCTGCTCTGCCCAGCCCACAGGAATAAATGCAGGCTCAGTGCGAGGCTTGTGTGATAGGACAAGTATCTGATCCAATGGTGCCTGTCCTGGCTGCAGCTCTGCTTTTGGGGCGGGGCCTCTGACATGTGCTGTCGCAAGCCAGGGGTTAGCAGCAGCGGTTAGCATGTTTCCAAAGGCCTGTGCAATCTTTTCCTGAGTCTGGGCTGCGTTGGGGCTGGGTGAGGGGCCCCTCACACAGCCCCAACCTGCAGACCTCCTGGAGCCCATTACTTGCTCCCCATTAGGTGACTCCGTGTCTGTTGTCTAGGTGAACTGCGAGAACACACTGAGCGGCTGTGTGGGGCATAATGGCAAAGAGCCGTTCCTCCCGTTTCATGCAGGGCAGGTCTGAGTCGTGTTGCTGCCATTGTGTCTGAGTCTTGCCATGGGCGGGGCTTGGAAACACGCATTTTAGCTGAACAAGGTGCTCCACTGCAGTTCTGGGTCTGAATGGGGGTTTGAGCCAGGCTGGGTTGGGGATGGGTGAGAGGAATCTCTCCCGGCGCAGCACTTAAATGGCTGCCGTGCACCTTAACAGGAACTTAGCCCAGGGGCTTGGCGCAGGAACAGAGCTTCTCTGGTCTTGGAGAGGCAGAAAGGAGCGAATAAGTTGAAATCCTGCCATAGGGGGAACCCTGGGTGGAACAGGAGCACCTGTAGGGAAGAGGAAGAAAGGGGTGAGGCCATGGGCGGGGCTGCAGACACAAAGGCATGGGGCAGGACCACAGGTGGAAGGGATGAGGTAGGGTCCCCATTTGCTCTGGCCCAGGGCCCCAGGAAACTTTAATCTGCTTCTCTGGGTGAATTCTCATCAGGCCTGCATACCACTGGAAGGTGCAGTTTGCTCTCGTGAGAGTGGACACAGCCCACTGTTAACAGGAATCTGGGCTAGGTCTTCACCATAAATACGGATCAGGCTTTACTGATGGTTGGTGATAATCCTCGTGTGCCATGTGAGTGCTGTGGGGCAGAAGACAACCCTGAACCTGATGGATACAACCATGTGAAGGGGTGGTGATCAGTGAAAGAGGATGTACCTGAGCCTTTCTATACTCCTGGTCTGCAGGTACCAGAGTGGTCGTCCAGGCCATTGAGAGTAAATCAGTCACTTACAAAGGCACCAGGCACAGAGGGTGCCGCTGAGTGTACTGAAGAAGCTAAGCCATGCTGTGATGGAGCTTCTAACACACCAAACCCAACGTGCAGTCTCTAAGTACAGCTACTGTTCCAGAGCAGTGGGCGGGGGAGACAAGTTTTGTGTGTGTATCTAAAGAAGGCTCTAAAGGTGATTTTGGGGGATTACAGGCCTGCATGCCTTACATCTGTACCTGGCCAGTGGGTTGAAATAGTAAAACACAATAACAAATCATTGCAGATTGGCCCAGCCATAGGGGTGGGGAAGGGGACAACTTCCGCTTCCAGTGGCAGCTGGAGTCCCAGGCCCGTTAAATCACATGTGGTGCTCCAGGTGGCTGTGCGTGCTGACTCTGAGGGTGTGAGGAAGCCAGCATAGCATGCTCTGCATGGCACTGAGGGCTGGCTGTCCCAGCCCTGCCCCTCCCAGAAGCATGAAGCTGTTCTCCCCCCATCTTGGCCCCAGGGGCCCGGCAAGTCTGTCGGTCCCCCTGACTGCAGATCATGATCTGATAGGGTGGAGCCGTTACACTTTCTGCAAAGGAAAGTCATCTCACTAATCTCTTAATGGGTCTTGAATATTTGGATAGAGGAGGACTGTTTCATTTGCAGCATTCCAGCCCTGGGGGAAAGGGGTGCAGGGATGGAGTATGAATCAGGTGATTTGCAGCTCCTCTGAAGTGCTGGGAGGGAGTGGGGAGGCATAGGAAGTGCAGGGCTCTGGTGTCCCAGTGCACCAGAGGCATGTGAGGAGGGGGTCCTCAGGCTGCAGGTGGAGCCCCAGTGGGCCACAGGCGGCCCTCTGCTGGATTAAATGGTTAATATGCATCATGGGAAAAGATTAACATAAGGTTCCTCAAGGTTCCACACCAGCTCCTGTGTTCACTAATGTTTAATATGACCTGGTAGCACTTAGGCAGCAAATTGTACAGGAGATCGTCATTTAAGTTGGGCAAGATTGGAGAGAACAGTGAGGAGTTTTGGAGAGCCCTAAACAAGCTAGGTGAATGGATAATATGATGGCAAATGAAATTTAATATTGATATATACCATGCAACACACATTGGAGGAGAAATTTTAAATACTTAGAACTCTACTAAATATATAAATGAACTGTATTATCTCAAGAAACTGATAAGGAAATAATTCTTCACATAATGTATGATTAGACAGTGGACCTCATTACAACAAGATATAATTGAGGCCAAGATCTTATCATGATTCAAAATGGGGTTGGAGTTTTATATGGATATGAAGAATATCCAGTTATCACCATTAATTATGACAAATTTTGCAAGGGATATTGAACATTGTGATTCAAGGTTTTAAGTCAATCTCTCTATTAGAGAACAGGATAAGATCTAACACAGGAGGAAGATTTCTCCACGTCTGAATATTGTGTGCTTCCTCTGAAGCATCTGGTTCTAGTACCTACTGGAGATTGGACACTGGAGTAGTGGATCTTGGGTCTGATCCTGTCCTGCACCTCCTATATTCTTACACTCTTCTTTTAGCCACAGATAAGCCAGGCAGCTGGATAGCCTCAGGATCTGAAAGGGGGGATAGTATAAGGTTGAGGAGGCATGGTCACCTTTGTATCCCTCTGAGCCTGAGTTTTACCGAACACGTTTAAAATGCAGCATAGGATCTGGGCACGTGTGTGTGTGTGTGTGTGTGTGTGTGTGTGTATGTATTTGCAAGCTGCCTTAAAGTGGTGATAGAGTTAAATCTCTGAAATGTATATACAAACAAATGAAGCTTTCAGAACATTGACTAGAAGTCCTGTGCAGCTAGCAAGTCCATAGGGAATGCCATGAGGAATGCAGCAATCAGGGCATGTGCTTACTATGTTAATAACTTTTTTGTCTGTATCTCAAGAAGGGTTTATTTTGGCAACTGTAGCAGCGTGAAAAGAAAACGAATGTTCCAGTCATACATATTGCATATCTTTCCTGATCTGGCGAGAGCTGCCTGGATGGGATAGTGCAGGATCATTTTCATGAGAACAAAATGTAGGCCTTTTTCTTCTATTTAGTACGGATCTCGGTGAAATTTATAGAAGTCAGCAAGAGATTCCCCAGCTATGACTAAGAAGGATGCTGGATGCCCAAACTGCCTTGAAAGCAGATCAGAAATTTGAGGACGGCTCTTTGCAAGTGAGATCAATCTCAGGGGAAGATTCTGGGAGAGCTTTACAGTGAGCCTAAACTTGGGTTATGACTTCTGTGCCCAAAAGACAGGTTTTTATTACAATGCATAAGAACATGCTCATGAGCACACTAAATGATATAATGTCCAGAATGATTTAAGATCACAGTTACTGTATTCAGGTTTCAGGGACATAGCCGTGTTAGTCTGTTTCAGCAAGAACAATGAGTTGAAATTCACTTTGTCAGATGCATCTGACAGTGAGTTGTAACTCAAAAAACATTATGCCATAATAAAATTACCTTTAAGGTGTCCTTGGACTCCTTGTAGTTACTGTAGTGTAGAGGAAGTACACAGTTAACTAGCTAGTGTGCCTTCCTGTAGTAGGTTGCAGAAGCCCCGAGAACCTAGCAGAGCAGCCTTGTGTAGACCTAGCTGGGCCCTGTCTGTCTTGTACATAGCTAATAAACCCAGTTACATTGAATCCAGCTTGGGCCATATTGTTTCTGCATATTCGTAAAGAACAGATGCAACAGCCATTTTATAACAATGCTGATTTCTGATATTATCTGGGAACAAACTGAATGCATTGAGTACAACATGAATGGAGTAGACCTTTCCTTCCTTCTTTCCTTCCTTCGTACGGCTTGGGTAGGTAGCAATGACCAAATTTATATCTAAATTTGCCAGCTAGCACATTGCTGCAGCAGTGAGCTGGTGAATATCCTTCGGACTGCTGGCAAAAGAGCAAAGGGGACATTCAAGTATAGTGTGCTCCATCACCTGTGCCGGGTGACCAAAGCTGCATGCAGCAAGGGTTTGTCTCATCCTCCATTTAAAGAGGGTTTCTATGTATCTTCTATAAAATGTCCAGATGCAATTCAATCTGCACCAGTCTAGTTTAGCAAGGCAACTAAGTATGTGTTTAACTTAAGTTCCCCATCTGGGGGGATTTGCTAGAAGTTGGGCAAGTACTTCACCACCTTGCTGAATAAAGGCCTAAAATCTTTTGTTGTTCAGAAAAATCTCCCATTGGCATTTGTGGCTTATTCTGGCTTTTTTTTTTTTTTTTTTAAAAGATCAGTTCTCCAGCCCTTACTTGGGCATAATCTCCATTGATGTCAATATAGTCACCTGAAAGAGGATTCCTGCTTCATCCATTTCTCAGAAGTAAAATAGCAATACCAAGGTCATGAATGAAGGACTCGTTATAGAGTTGGCAGAGAAGATACTATAGTTTAAAATAAAAATAATTATGCAAGCATTTAGGTACTGTTGAGTGAGTTTTGCCCTCCCCACAACCTGCTGCCCTTACAATGTCTAATAAATGGGTAATCCATTCTTAATTCCCTTACCGGTGTGTTATATCTCCAGAGCGTATTAACTGCCAAGTAACTAATGCTCTGTGGACTGTTGGAACTACACACACAGGCTATAAGAATGCTTGTGAGGAGCTTTATCTTGATCAATGTTTATACAATGAAAGCCACTTAAAATAAGAATTATTGCAAATATTTTTTTAAAAGGTAATTCACCATGTTAACTGTAAATGATATCCCTGTGCATTTCTGAGTTATTTGTGTTCCTTCCTTGCAAAGATTTTCATATGTGGACTCAGTGAAACTCCCCATCATTCCATTAAGCATTGCAATGAAATTTCTTTCTAACAATGGGGCAGAGTCAAAATGTAGCTGTGAAACATTACAAAAGCTGACTATTGCAAATGTTCAAAGGTGTCACAACAAAAGAAGCATGCGTGCATTTATGCTGACTTGAATTGAATGTTAATGCAGACTAAATGGAGAAAGATTTAAACCATGATTTATTTGTCCATTTTCTTGTGACAGCATCTATTTCATGAAGTATAAGTTTGGTGCCTAGTACATTACACTCGGGTTGTGTATTTTGCTGATCTAGGAAGTGATGAATGTTTACTCTTTAGTGGGACACTGCCAAGATAATAAATCAAAGATACTGTATCTATGCTACAGATATTTACTTTTATCACAAATGAGAGAGTTTAAAAAAATCTAATTAGACACTCTTTAAGTCTGTCATTTTCATGCATGTTTGTAGACATTATTTTTTCTGATTTTCATGTGCAGAAAACTATTTGGGCTTCCTTCAGTATTGGTGAATGGAAAAATGTAAACCCATTTAATTCCAGTTCCTAAAAACTATATGAAAATACATGTATTCATTCATGGCCAAATAGAAAAGTATATTTAATGAATACTACTAAAATAACTGGCATACAAGACATGCTGCCTGAAATCTTAGCTCCACAGAAGTCAGTAGGGCCATGTTTTCACCCACCATGTACATGCATCTCTATTTGACAAGAAGAATGCCATTCCACCTCATGTGCAGAGAAAATACTGTCATATGCCCCTCTGTTATAGAGGACACAAGTCAATTTAATTGCACTTCAGTCTGCAAGTATTTTCCATGTTGCTGTTACCAGAAGTATATAACCCTAAATCCCTAACAAGCTTCAATGCCCTTATTCTCAACACCTGTATGTGGTAAGGAAGTTATCCCATTATACATTATAAAGGTCTGTGGTGGAGCAGGGATTTTAATGCAGCTTTTCCCAAGCTGTAGGGTAGTGCCCTAACAACTGGAACAGCTTTCGTCAGAACCTTCCTTACGATTTAAAACTTCCTTCTGGACCACTTTTGTATCAGCTGGTGGAGAAAATTGATGCAAGATACACAACTCCTGCTATGTAAATTGCATAGCTGGAGTCGACGTACTTGCACCCATTTTCTGGGGTGACCCCACAGTGGGAGGTTGATAGGAGAAACATTCCTATTGACTTCTCTTACTCCTTGCAACAACAAGGAGTACCGGCGCTGACAGGGGCATCTTCGGCATTTGATTTAGTGTGTCTTTACTAGACCTGCTAAATCGAACCCAAAGGATCAATCACTAGTGTCACTTCATTGGGAAGTGGAGATGTGGCCTTTGTCCATTTGAGTAAACTTTGTGTGCAGCATGAATGCCTCATTGAAGCAGACTGGATGCTAGAGACGAAGGGGACATAAGTACTGGTGGTAGTAGTGGTGCTGGAGGAGCTGCCACACTCCCTGGCTTTAAGTGGTTTCTAGCATATACAGGGTTTACAGTTTGGTTTAATGGTTCTAAGCAACCCCACAATACACATTATTCCAGCACCTGCCCAAGGGGACACAGATGAGGGAAAGGCGTTGGGTAGAAGAGTGTGTGTATGTGTGTGGAATAGTGATAGAAATGTAGCCGTGTTAGTCTTGGGTAGTTGAAGCAAAATGCAGGACAATGTAGCACTTTAAAGACTAACAAGATGGTTTATTAGATGATGAGCTTTCGTGGGCCAGACCCACTTCCTCAGATCAAATAGTGGAAGAAAGTAGTCATAACCATATATACCAAAGGATACAATTAAAAAAAATGAACAAATATGAAAAGGACAAATCACATTGCAGAACAGAAGGGGGATGCGGGGGGGGGGGGGGGTGGGAAGGGGGAGGAAGGAAGGTAAGTGTCTGTGAATTGCTGATATTAAAGGTAGGGAGAGTGGGATGTTCTGCAATGTGATTTGTCCTTTTCATATTTGTTCATTTTTTTAAATTGTATCCTTTGGTATATATGGTTGTGACTACTTTCTTCCACTATTTGATCTGAGGAAGTGGGTCTGGCCCACGAAACCTCATCATCTAATAAACCATCTTGTTAGTCTTTAAAGTGCTACATTGTCCTGCATTTTGTATGTGTGTGGATTTCTGACTTCAGAAATGGGGAAAGAATGCCCCATCCCCTTCCCACAGAGACCTTGCTCATGGTATATTCTGTTCGATGAACACACTTTTATTGGCTAAATGTACTAGCAGAGTGTGGGGTGGAGGCAGAAGGTGGATGAAGATTAAAGTGAGAGGAAAAGAGTAAATTGAATCTGGCTATCAGTGTTGCCAACTCAAGCATTCAAAACTCAGAAGACTGGCTTAAAAATGAGATTTTAAAAATGCATACATTTGGGATTCTTATTTGCCTGCTGGTTTCCAAAACTTCTGTGTGTGTACCTAAGTTTGTTTTCTTTCCAACTATGAAGGATTTTAAAAAATTACTTAAAAAAAGGCAAGCTGAGATTTCCACTTAATCATTTGACTCAAAGAGCTGGTGTTTAGAGGCAAATCCCAAATATGAGACTCACAGTAAATGTATGAGAGATGGCACTATGGAATAGACGATGAGGCAAGGAAAGAGGATTATACTGAAAATGGTAAGTGGGGCAGAGAGCAAAACAGGTAAAGAAATCTGTGGCTGGAGAGAGAAAGAAAGAAATATAGTAAATCAGAGAGAAGAGGAAGAGACAAGGAGGATGGGAATGAATGGAAGGAGAAATAAAAGTTGAGAACAAAAACATGTTAACTTATTGCTGTGTAAAGTATGAATGAGAATAAGAATAAGAGCTAGGCTGATAAGTCTTATAGCAGTGTCTATCCATAGGTTTCAAACACCTTACACTAGAGCTCCATATGAGTTTTCCCTGCTGTATAATGGGGATAATGAGGCACAGAGAGGGGAAGTGATGTACATGACATCATCAATATTTTTTGTGAATAGTTGCCTGATTTTCAAAATCAACATGCTTAGGCCATGTTCATGTCCCCTTTGTATCCCATTTCTCTAGGTATTGGTGTGACTAATTTCGCTGGCAGGACTGCGTACCGCTTTGGAACACGTTTCCTGCATACGTGGAGATTCAAGGAAATGACATTTTAAGTTTACACAGGAAGCTCTTGTCATGAGGAAATAGAACCAATGTCACGTGACTTATCTGGATAACCATAACTAAGCAAGAGTTTAATATTCATTATTTGCATATTTGCCGTAAAGTGCTGCCCCCGAGCTATAACATTACAAATTTGCAAAGTGTTAGAGGGTAAATTTCACTCAAGGCCTATGCACCTTAAACTCCCCAAGCAAAAGCTTACATGGTGGTTAAGGGGTGCACAGATTAGCTATTGACCCTCTGTGCAGGGGTGAATTTCACCATATATGAACGAGACAAGGTGGGTGAGATAATATCTTTCATTAGACCAACCTCTGTTGGGGAGAGGGAGAAGCTTTTGAGCTTCAACAGAGCTCTTTTTCAGGCCTGGGAAATGCTACACAAACACTGCACACCCTGTATGTATACATCTGAATAATGAACACTTTCAAGGATCTCACAATCTAGTGTGAGATATTCCATACCCTCTGCCCCCTAAGAAAGGGAGTTCATATAGTAAATATTCACTGTGACTAAGTCCCTCAGTTGTAACCAGAATATGTTACAGAAATATATATGCCTTTCTTCCACAAATCCCCTCAGAGGATCTGAGGGTACGTCTACACTGCATCCCTAGTTCAGACTAGGAATGCAAATGGAGACGACCGAAGTAGTTAATGAAGCGGGGATTTAAATATCCCGTGCTTCATTAACATGATCTTGCTGGTGCGCTAGTTCGAATCACATCTGATTCGAACTAGGAAGTGCGCGCCGGGACGCGTTAGTTCGGACTAAGGCCCTTAGTCCGAACTAACGTTACTCTTTAGAAAATGAGGAGGAATCAGCTGTGATTCGAAATAGCGTGCCGGCAAGATCATGTTAATGAAGCGCGGGATATTTAAATCCCCACTTCATTAACTACTTCAGTCGTCTCCATTTGCATCCCTAGTCCAAACTAGGGATGCAGTGTAGACATACCCTGAGCTATTTGTGGGCATGTTTGCGTATGTCAGTGCATTTTAGGTCTGATCCTCCAGCTTTTCCTCACTTGACTAGAGCTGTTAAAGGCCAAACAGTCAGTATATTCCAGCCAAACACAGGCTTTGCGCTGGTGCCTAAGAAGATGACGTGGTCTGAAATATCTGGGACATAGACCATTTAGGGCCCTACCGATAGCAGTTGTGTCAATCAGCATGTTGAATTTCACCCCAGAGTGAACTGGCAGCCAGAGCAGCACATGGTGCATAGATGCAGGATGCTCTCCGGTGCTTTTCTGATGCAGGAGGGCACCGATACTTTACAGAGGCTGAAGGTTGGACTAGTTCTCATCGGACTGCTTGCAGGGTATAGGCAATAGGGCTGGGCCCCAAATAAAAAACCCGGTCCTGCTCTTTTTGAAGTCATTGGCAAAATGTCCATTGTTTTCAAAGGCCCTAGGATTGGTTGGTAGCGCTATGGAAAACTGAACTGGATTCCTTACTCTCTTGTGCCTCACTAACTTGAGGCTCTGAAATGCAGTGAGCAGGCCACTTCTATGACTGCACTGACCAGGACTTGGGGGGAACCGCTGTGTGATGACACCAGCCAACACAGCAAACTGTACCAGGGTAGCAGTTGGAGAGCCAGAGAAATCATCAGGATCCCATTTGTATCCTGCAGAACATACCCCTTTACATTCACTTCAATGGATTCCTGCCGCCCGTCTCCGACAAGACACTCCTCCAGAATCATGAGAATGGAGGCCTAAGAACATAGTTTAGCAGCCTCCAGGAGGAGGCTACAGGGCTGGCACTTAGAAAAATCAAATCTTGCATGTGAACGGAGCCGATTTAATGTGGAAACCCATGAATACAGAGCCCTGCATTCATCTTAGTGCATGTTCATCTGTTGCTTTGAGTTCAGAACTTTTGTGTGCAGTATCCTGTGCTGGTCAGACTAACCAAGTGAACAGTGGTCTGTCAGAGGAGCCTATATCCCATTAGCAGATGCTTGCCTGGATTTTTCACTGCTTTCCACAATCAGTTAGAGCAGGGCAGGGTGGGTATAAAAACTCTGGCTAATCAGAATCTTCTACTCACACAACTTCTTGTGGTCTACACTCACTCTGCCTCAGTGCACAAGGACAAGGCAGCAGGGAATCAGAGTTAGGGAAGTTGTCAGAAATGGGACGTTTCTGATATGGAAGAATTGCTAAAGACTTGCACTTTGCTTCTTTGATTTCCATTGCTTTACGTGTTTTGCTGTAAGATCTACTTGCTACTATCAAAATGCTGCAGCTTGTGTTATTCCTAATTGTCTTTTGGTTGCAGTCTGTTTTATGTAAACAATTAGCCAAGCGTCGTTGCGATGTTGAGTTATTGTGGTAACTTCCTAATTACTTAGCTTTTTTTGGCTCTCCTCTTACACGACAAGAAAGATTTAGTGGCCAGAGATATTAACACACTTGCTACACTCTCCAAGTTCCTGGGCTTTGGTTAATCATTCCAACAACATATATTTTATTGCTGAAGGCTGTTGACATTGGATGCTTTCTTCAGCTTCATGTGATTGTAAATAGTTCATTTAATGATGCGATAATGAATAAGAAAGATGGAAGACCCATTTATTTGATGGAAATTGCTTTTCAGCTTTGGAATCTTGTTACCCAGGAACTCAGTAATGACAATGAAATTAATGACATTTGGACTAGGATCTTGGTTTGATTTTGTTCCTGACACCAGAAGCACAGGTCCCCTGACACTGTATCTATCACCATGGATTCTTATGGCCCCAGTAAAAACATAACTCAGGTATAAATTTAACCAATCTATTAAAGAATTTGAACAGTACACAGCGTGTGATAATACAGAACAAATTAACTGCAGTACAACCAGTAAACCAACCCCACACCCTCGAACCAGAAGAGAGAAGAAGAGAGTAAAGAATTCCCCAATACAACAAGGTAAGTATTCAAATACTTTACAGGTGTCTGGCTCAGATGGAAGATAACACTTATGGAGGAAGCCTAGGACCTTCTACCGTTCAGCAGGGAAACCAGCTATCAGGGAGGAACGCTAGGTGATTCCACGGAGATGTTGTTCCAGTTTGGATTAATAACAGATTCCTTGAGTTCCCAAGGGCTTTCACCCCAAGGATCAGGATTCCGGAATTTAGGTTCCTTTGCCTCGAGCTCTGCTGGATGTCCCCTAGACACAAATCCCCACACCCTTCGGTAGAGGCTGTGAAGGGAGGTGCCCGCAGCAGCTCAGAGATTCCAATCCTCAGGTAGCTTCTATCCTATAGCCGGATCTTAGGCCTCACTTGAGCCTTCTCCATGGAGTGACAGCAGGATGACCAGAAGCAGCAACAAGCCAAGGACTGGAGGCCCAAGCAGCGAAGTGTTCAGGAGGAGAAGAGCAAGAGCTCCTCAGGTGACAGTTCTTTTAAAGTTCCTTAGGCGGGAAAAGCAGTAAGGGTGCTGAGTGCACTGTCTCTGTGCCGTGTGCAAAATGTCCCGTGCCGTGTGAAGCATAGTGCATCCCTCAGGTGATTTCAGCTTTGGTGGGAAAAACCGGATGGAGCTGGTTTTCCAGTACAGGGCACAGTCCAAGATGTTTAGTAAGACAAAATGGAGTCCATTGTCCAAGATGGAGTTTGTTAAAACAACATGGAGTCCATCATAATAATAAAGAGTCTTTAGTTCTTACAATTTGATCCAAAGCCTATTGAAATCAATGGATGACTCAGGTTTTGGATCAGGCCTCAAGCTTATGTCAGGCAGACGGGGACTCAGAGCTGCTTGTTTGATTCCTATTGCTGTCACTGACTTGTTAAATAGTGATAGAAATGTAGCCGTGTTAGTCTGGTGTAGCTGTATTTTGTTACTGACTTGTTAGATGACCTTGACCTCTCTGTGTGTCAGATTTTACCAGTCTGTGAAATCAGTATAACATATCTGATGGGTAGCAGAGAAGCCCCTGAGTTGTACAAAAGAGGTTGAATAATATTATTGTCATCACAACTAGATTGAACACTGTAAATTTCCCCTCACGCCAGTCACATAACCTGCCTGGTTCTGTTCTGCAGGTTCTACTCAGGACCTAATATTAGCTCTTCTGGGTGTATTGTTCAGAGTACACAAGCTTGTCTTTGAAATACTGGTGCAGAAAGCGTGTCTCAACCAGAGTAATGTTGTTACTGCAGTTCATTATTTGTGTTCCTTCCCCTAACACTGACAAGCCTCAACTGAAACTGGGGCTTCATTGTCCTGGCCACTGTGCATAGTAAGAGACCCTAGTCTTACCTAGCCACTCTTACATAGTAAGACAGTATGCAGTTGAAAGAGACAGATGATCTGCAAAGAGAAACAGAGAGGTGATGTGACTTGTCCACGGTGTCACAGTAGGTTGGGGTAGAGCCAGCAACAGAACCATAGTATCCTGGGTCCCAGTGCCCAGTCTTCTGGACCATGCTGTGTAATTACACCACCACAGAGCAATAGCTGTTAACTACTAATATTTGATAGGACATCAGGACCCTCTTTTGTCCTTGATACAATGGCTTCTAAACATCCTTCCTCTTCACCCATCATCTTCACAGGCTGCCTAAGTACTGTACAAGGGAAATGGTATTGTAGTTTACAATAGCAGAAGCATTTTGGGAAGCAGTTGGGATAGCTGTCCTATTCTGTGACATGGAGTTTCTGGGATCCTGTGTTGTGAAGCCTCGTGGTAGAAAAGAAAGCGGTTTCTTTCCTTCTGCCCCCTCAGATTAGTCCAGTGATGGGCAACCAAGATTAATGAATGGGCCTCCTTCCTCTTCATGGGCTGTATGATTGCCAGTTGGGTTCCACCTGTGGCCCATGCACACCCTCTGTACCCCTTTTCCCCATGCCTCTCGTGCACTGGAGCCTTGCCCTTATTACCCCTCCCCTTTCCTTCCAGCACTTTCAGAGAACCGCGAATCTGTTGATTTGTGCTCCATCCCCGCTCCTATCCCTCCCTCCCAGAGCTTGAACAGCTAATCTAGGCGTTCAGGCCCTGGGCGGGAGCAAGAGGAGTGAGGCTGGAGCGTGAATCAGCAGATTCATGGCACTCCGAAAGGCTGGGCAGGAGAGGGAGGAGTAGGACATGCAGGACTCGGGAGATCCAGTGTTGTTTATGCAGATACTGG
This sequence comes from Pelodiscus sinensis, assembly GCF_052426305.1. Classification (NCBI taxonomy): domain Eukaryota; kingdom Metazoa; phylum Chordata; order Testudines; family Trionychidae; genus Pelodiscus; species Pelodiscus sinensis. The sequence goes on along the minus strand of NC_143055.1, from coordinate 17,521,226 downwards.
AGGCAGTAGGTGCAGCAGCCTGTGAACGGTGAGACACACATGCCGGCTGTTTAATGCCATTAGGGGATGAGTCTGTTAGTAGAGGAGGTCAGCCTGCTCAAAGCTGCTTTTGTAGCTGGACCCCAAATCAGTGAGCTATGGAAATGGCCTCAGTGGATCTGTGCCTGCCAATATTGGCTTTATGCTGAGAGCAGCTCTGTCGGACCAGAGGGTCTGAATCCCTGTCTGTAGTGTGAATAACATTTCACATGGACTGAGATCTTTATGTTAACAGGGAACTAAATAGGTGCTGATAATTAGTGCTGTTGTCACTGCAAAATACAGCGGTCAAAGTGCTGCGACCATTCGAAGATGGATGCATTATTGCCCTGGTTTTAAACACTAAAACTCCATGGTCTCTCTGAAGTAAAACATTTTTTTTTGGCTGTGGTCCATTTTTAATGAGCACTATTGTATCTCTCTCCATTGATTGGCTTCGTACTTTAGATGTATAAACAGCCAAAACCTCCTTGGCCTCAGGAGTTTAATCTAACCCAAAGGTGCTTAATGTTGGGTAGTTGAGCGTCCCCTTGGCTTCAAAGTAAAAGCACAGGCATCCATTGTTTGCAGGGCTGGGGCCTAAGGGAACACAGGGTGCGATTCACAGCAGCTCAAAGTTCCATTCTGGGCTTACAGGGGACCTTGTGCTGGCCTTCTGCACGGGGTGAATTTCTTAAAGGGTATGTTCCCATACCATGGCCGTTTGTTTTGTTGATGTGAATGGGAGGATCAGGGTTGAAGGTGCTGAGCATACTGTGCGGGAGAATGAGGGGGAAAGAGTGTTCTCTGGATAGCACGCTCTTTGCCTGAGAACAGCAGATGGGTTGTTGAAAGTTTTTTCCATACATTTCTTGTTACGTTTTTTCCTATTTGGTCAGGGGCTGCAATGGGAGCAGGCAGTAGCAGAGCTGGGGATCTGTGGAGCAGAGTGCCAAAAGGGAATGTTTTGCATACGCGGAAATTCCTGGATGCTCACTTTTCTGTAACATGGTCTACAAAGCACGAGTGTGTTTGCACTTTAAATAACCCGCCCTACCCATAATTAAGCCACCAGGATGCACACGTGTCAGGACTGTGGAGCTGTGGGACTGGACATCCATAATCCATCATTTAGCCTGTATACTTCCTGGTGCACATAGTATCCTTGCTTACCATTTCCACAGAGAACTCATTAGGTCAAGGATTAGTCTTCTAGGCAAAGGAGCCGACAGCCACGGGGGTCCCTGTGCAAAGTGTAAGGTGGGGGGGGGGGGGCTGGCTCTGCACTCCTGGAAGGGGCAGGGCCCCATGCAGGAGGGGCGGGGCTAGAGGTAGCCACCCTTGAGCTCACTGCACCATCCACCTGCCCCGGCCCTTAGAGCTCTGGTGGCGATTCAAAGGGCAGTTGCCTCCTTTGTGCCCCCTCAGCAGGCCTGCTTCTGTGCTTTTTCTGTGACACCCCAGCACACATCGTAGGCCTGATCCTGAGAGGCACTGAGCTCCTGAGTCTCCTGCTGGAGTCGGTCTGACTAGACTTGTCTCCTGCTTTGTACTTTATATGTTGGTGCTTTCAGTGCTCCTGACTGCTGGTTATTTTGTGGGCCTGGAGTAAGGCACAGGCCTTGTTGGCCCTCTGTGTTGGGGTGAATTTCACCCATTATGCATCGTCTGGGGGATGGGTTGGATGGATGAACAAAAGCTGAGAGATGAACTGACAAGGGCAAAGGATCGTGATCTTTGGCAACAAAAGCAGATGCTGTGACAAAAATAACACAAAAAGGCCCACAAAAGGCAGAAAATTCCTTCTTCCTGCCAGATCTTCAGCCTTTTCCTCCAGCGGAGGGAGTACAAGGGCAGGAGAGAGTCTCTGGGAAGAAGATAACAACAAAGAGCAGAACAGCGTGATCTGGGCCCTTGGCTACCTCTACAACCCTGACGTGCCCTTCCTTGAATGCTGTCCTGTTGTGCTGGGACACAATGGAGGAGAACCCTACAGTGACACTGAATGAGTTACAATGCCACCATCTGTGTGACAGCTCCTTTAATGGGTAATGGAGGAGAGGTACTACATTACTGACAGACTAACTGGAAGATCAATCAACAAAGGTAAGGCCAGGGCAATCAGAAGTTGCTTCTTTAAACTTAGCTCGCCCTCCTTACTCATAGGATCATACGGTCAAGCCCTGCAGTCCTTACTCTTGCAGTACTCCCATTGAAATTAATATATGTTTCCCCCTCTCAATTTCCTGTGCAGTCATATCATCTGTTTTCCTGGTAGAGAAGGTTTCTTCCCCTACACTATGTTCTTCTCTGAGCTCAGTTTGAAATGGTTTGGGCAGTGGGTGATATGTAGCATCATCTTTCTAATTATCTTTAAATACTTCAAGATGCTGATTATCAAAGATTGAAGAAGCCAGGTCATGTGCGCAATGACAGAATCAGAGGTTATGTTTAGAAATTCTGTTTATGTACTGTACTCATCAAACAGCTCCCCATCTCCTCTGAACGTTGCTTCTTGCAACTTTCATTTTTTTCAGTAAAGCTAACATTCCTTTTACTATACAACCTGTAAGAACTTGGTTGATTGAAGTGAGTTTCCTTTATGAATTTAAATAGCAGTATTTACTAATCTATCAAGTTATTCTTGGCAATGCTTCCCTCCTGCCAACATGCTATCACAAGCTAATTATTATAATTTGACCTAAAAACGTTACATGTTCTGGAAGCTCTGAGATTGGAGAGAAATGCTTTGAGTTTTTAATCCTGCAGTGTACCAGCCAAAACCAGTGAAAAGCTGATGCACTTATCTGCCTTTTGATCTTTTCTCTGTGAGACTAGAATAAAACTGCTGATCCATGACACCCACAATTTGTCAGGAAAAACAGTTCAGTTTATTTACTTGTTATACAGCTCTTTCAAATTGATTTGATCTCTCTCTAAACCTTCGCATCCCCTTCTGAGAGAGCTGCACAGGATCTAAAATTAAAAGTCCAAAAAGTCACTCATGTATAGAATCATGGGCAGTTGGCCAGAAAAGACCATGAGGACTAGTCTGATTGCTTGCATATCACATCACCTGCATATCACCATCAGATTTCATCCAGGTCTCCCCTATATTCAGCACAATAACTTGTTTGACTAAAGCACATCTTCCAGAAAGGCAACCAGACTTCATGTGAACACATCAAGAGATGGAGAATCCTCCACTTCCCTTGGCAAACAGTTGTCCCTTTGTTTGGAGAATCATAGAAATTAGAGGTGGGAAAACATCTATCACAGTGGTAGGCAACCTGTGGCCCTCAGTCAGTGTGTGGTTTATTGGGGTTCTATGTGTGGGCTGCAAAATATTTTCTTTACTGTCACCATGCCCGGGGTTTCAGTCAACACATTTTTTTCCCTACCGGTATTACTAAAGAGATACCGTTGACTGCACACAACATTGACTTTGACAGACATGTGCTCTCTCTGTATCCAGTCAAAGTGGTGCTACAATTCAGTTGGCATGCCCTACAAATTCTAGGTACATATGTGCAGTTAGCAAAACTACTGTATCCCGAGAGACCATCTTGGTTACGACAATCTGAGATGGAGGACCATGAGTGGCCCACTCACTAGCTTAGGTTGCCTGTTGCTGATCTAACTCGTCCAGTCTGTCCTGTAGATGCAGGGTTGCTCCTGATGATGTAGTTTTGAACACTTCATCCCTCTCATAGAGGGCTTCCATTGTTTCTTTTAGAAGACTATTCCACAGTCCCGTGGAATTCACTGACTGGAGTTTGAATTGAGTCCGTCTAAATTGATCTTTCCTTTATTTCATCCTGTTAGCCCTAGAATAGTTATAACTCTTATGGTTTGTTTGTTTATTTGTGCTACGAGGGATCAGTCGGGGATCAGGACCTCATTGTGCTAGGGGCTGTACAGATGCAGAACAAAAGACACAATTCCTTCTTCCCCACAGAGTTTACAGTCGAAATAACCCTCATCCCAGTCCCTGCCTTGTTCAGCCCTAAAAGATTCCTTTGCCTCATTGCGGGATGCATCCTCCATATTCCTGCACAGCTGACATGTATGCAGCGCCAGGATGCATGTTAAGAGGACTGAATAATACAAAGCAGTATTCCTGAGAGAAGCCGGTTCATTCAGTACTGCCAGTCCTGCAGTCAGGAGGCTCCTGTTGCACCAGGGACAGGCTGCAGTGACATGGACAGGGTGCAGGGTACTGAGGGAGTTGGCAAATGGCATTGAGGAGCCTTTGGCCATTATCTTTCAAAAGTCGTGGAGATCGGGAAAAATCCCGGATGATTGGAAAAAGGCAAATGTAGTGCCCATCTTCAAAAAAGGAAAAAGGACGATCCAGGGAACTATACCTCAGTTCCTGGAAAAATCATGGAAGGGATCCTTAAGGAATCCATTTTGTGGCACTTGGAAGAGAGGAAAGTGATCAAGAATAGTCAGCATGGATTCACAAAGGGAAAGTCGTGCCTGACCAATCTGATTAGCTTCTATGATGAGGTAACTGGCTCTGTGGACGTGGGAAAGTCAGTGGATGTATTATACCTTGACTTTAGCAAGGCTTCCCACAATATTCTTGCCAGCAAGTTAAGGGAATGTGGATTGGATAAATGGATGGTAAGATGGATAGAAAGCTGGCTAGAAGGCCGGGCCCAGTGGGTAGTGATCAACGGCTTGATGTCAGGATGGCGGTCGGTTTCTAGCGGAGTGCCCCAAGATTTGGTTCTAGGACCGGTTTTGTTCAATATCTTTATTAATGATCTGGATGAAGGGATGGATTGCACCCTCAGTAAGTTTGCAGATGACACTAACCTAGGGGGAGAGGTAGATATGCTTAAGGGCAGAGATAGGGTCCAGAGTGACTTAGAAAAATTGGAGGATTGGGCCACAAGAAATCTGATGAGGTTCAACAAGGACAAGTGCAGAGTCCTGAACTTGGGACGGAAGAATCCCAAGCATAGTTACAAGCTGGGGACCAACCAGTTAAGTAGTAGTTCTGCAGAAAAGGACCTGGGGGTTACAGTGGATGAGAAGCTAGATATGAGTTAACAGTGTGCCCTTGTAGCCAAGAAGGCTAATGGCATATTAGGTTGCATTAAGAGGAACATTGCCAGCAGATCCAGAGATGTCATTATTCTCCTTTATTTGGCTTTGGGCAGGCCACATCTGGAGTATTGTGTCCAGTTCTGGGCCCCCCACTACAAAAAGGATGTGAATGCATTGGAGAGGGTCCAGCAGAGGGCAACCAAAATGATTAGGGGGCTGGAGCATATGACTTATTAGGAGAGGCTGAGGGAGTTGGGTCTGTTTAGTCTGCAGAAGCGAAGAGTGAGGGAGGATTTGATAGTAGCCTTCAACTACCTGAAGGGAGGTTCCAAAGAGGATGGAGAGAGGCTGTTCTCAGTAGTGACAGATGGCAGAACAAGGAGCAATGGTCTCAGGTTGTGGTGGGGGAGGTCCAGGCTGGATATTAGGAAAAACCATTTCCCTAGGAGGGTGGTAAAGCACTGGAATGGGTTACCTAGGGAGGTGGTGGAATCTCCATCTCTAGAGGGGTTTAAGTCTCGGCTTGACAAAGCCCTGGCCGGGTTGATTTAGTTGGGATTGGTCCTGCCTAGAGCAGGGGGCTGGACTTGATAACCTTCTGAGGTCTCTTCCATCTCTATGATTCTATGATTCTAATGTCTCATCTTCCAGTGTGGTGTACAAGTCACTTTGTGCTCACAGGGATTACCTGAGTCCGGGGACACAGTGCCACCTGGCTCCCTTATAAAACTTTCCTCTCATATGGTGTGGTAGAACTGTGATTCTACATACATTTGTGTTAGACATACCCATAGAGACTAGACTACAAGGTTTTTTCAAAAAAAGTAGCCTTTTTAAAAAAAAACTTCACCTGCATCTAGACTGCAGCTGCATTCTTTCGAAAATAAATTTAAAGAACATGACAATTTTGATTGTGGTAAACCTCATTTTACGAGGAATAATGCCTTTTTTCGAAAGTACTCTTTCGAAAAAAGGCACTATTGAATGCAAACTATGCTTTTTCGAAAGAGAGCATCTAGACTCTTTCGAAAAAGTGGCTCACTTTTTCAAAAAATCTGATTGTAGTCTAGACGCTCTTTTTCGAAAGCATCTTTCGAAAAAGGCTTGTAGTCTAGACATACCCTAAGGTGCCACTGGACGACTTGTTGTTTTTCAAGTTACAGATTCACACGGCTCCCGTTCTGAAACTGTTTGTTTGGTTTTAGGTTACAGTTTTATCTTTGGGTTTGAGTTTGATTGGAAATCTACTGCTTTGAGGTTGAAGTGGTTTGTTGTCTACAAACAGAGACAGAAAAATAGCAGGCAATAAAATTCTCCTTTTGGATCATGTGGTGTTTTTCTGTCATGACTGCCCCCATGTCCGATATTCGTGGATTTCCACATGTATAGCTATCTCCAGAATGTGTCCCCCATGAATGCGGAAGGCTTCCTATATAGTGGAAATTTGAAGAGTCTGTGTTATTTTGTTAACATCACTGGGTGGGGAGGAAGGTGTGATTGTGTTAACCTTTCTAAAAGAATCCATTAAACAACTAATTTTAGCTTATAAACTAATTAACAGAATTGATAGGAAATTACCAGGTAAAGTCATTCTAGACTCAGTGTAAATGCTGTAATTTTGGGGGGACGATGTGGTGTTTTGAACGTTACAAAGAAGTTGAATCTTTGCTTTTAAATGGAAAATTCAACTCAGCCTTAGATGTAGACCTATAACTAGTGCCTCTAACATACAACACTAAAATAATATTGACACAATAATTATATCATCATTATTGTGTGTGGTTGAATTTTGTGCCCTGGAATATCTGGGGAAAGTAGAGCAAGTTTGAACTGGAATACAGCAACCAGGAAACGAGTTTTTCAACATGTAGCAAGAAATAGCAGTGTACATTCAGAATTGATAAGAACTCCTATTGCTAGTCTAATTTTGAGGCAATACAATTACAGCTGTCTTGCTGTATATTTAATAGAACAGCATCCCAAACTTATAGTGAAACGTGTACAAAGTGTGGTTAGGAGATTTGAGCTACCCCGGAGATTATATTGCAGTGCTGCCGAAGAATTCTTTTAATGTTGATGCTCAGTAGACCATGTAGCACAAAGAACTTAGTGCAAGTGGTAGGGTGAAAACTATCGCCTGCGTAACTGTCATTTTCTGCCTCTCTTTCTCTCTCTCTTTCAGGCAGATCCTTACCCAGGACATAGTTTTCACCTAGCATTGAAAGAGACACCTATTTCAGGCAAATGTCCCCACATAGAGACCAGAGTCACTGGTCCATAACCCCACATTGAAATCCAAACTTGTGAAGACAAATGTTCACTTTCCCACCTTTTCCTGATTTTATAATGTCTCTCCAGAGCAGTATCAGTAGCTGCTTGGGCAAGTACCAAGCCAATTGGGCTATGCAACCACCTGGCTTGGCTTATGCGTCCCCATGCAAGCACTGCTTGAAGTTACAGTGGTGCTGCTGATGAAGGAGCACATGGGTTTCATCTCTTGTTGTGACTGCCGGATAAGAAATGCTGCTAACACATCTCATGCTGGAGATAGGCTGGTAGAGGAGTCACTCAGCCTATTCATTCCTTTGGCACAATCCAAGGGCTGATCCTTTTTTTACTTTTGCCTTGTCGACACAGGCTTTTTTCTTAAAAGGGTTTGACTGTTGCTGAACCTGGTTTCGTTCTTGCAGAGACGGCAGCTGCAGGAAGGCTAAGGTAGAGAGGGCTCCATTGGGCCATAGCTGTCTCAAAGAAGACTTTATCAGACTTTGCTCAGAGTAAGTGTGAAATGCTAAATGTCTAAATATGTTAGGTTCAGAATGTTCTCGCTGACACGCCTGCTAATGGAGAGGCTTCTTTCCATCTCCTGTAGCACAGCAATGCACTGCTGGCCTATCCCAGTAGCAAATTACGATCTTCCTCCTACACTGGCTCAGCCACTCTGGTCATCGAAGGCTTGTCTAAATACACTTTAACCGTCTCACTTGAAAACAAGAGGGGTCCCCTCTGACAGAGAACACCTGTTGAAATACAACTTGCTCTCTCTGATTTTAAAACATGCTAGCTAAATGTTTTAGCTGACACCTTTTATCGTGGACTAGGCAGGTCCCAAGAGAATGGAGGGGTGGAGCCAATGTCCTATCCACAACCGTGCCTGCCCAGTTCATCAGCTCCGACATCTCTGCGCCTGTCCCACATGGCGCCTCACCCGAGCACTTTCCCTCAGCTGACTGGTATGGTCATTGTCTTCTCCATCTAGGTGCTTCTCAAGACCAATTGCTTCCTAGGGTCTGATTCTGCCAGCCTAATGCTGAGTAGTATTTTACTTTTCAAGTAGCCCCGCTGAAATCTGGGCCCCGACCTAATCAATGGTATTTTGCAATTGACTTGCATGGGATTGGAATGCCACCCACCGCGAGTGCTCAGGGAAAGAGGCAAACAAAGCTCGGGGCTGTGGGGACAGACGAGGTTAGATGGCACTTAGATTAGGTTAGATGGCACTTAGAATTGTAAGGTGAGGTTCAGGCTCTTTTGCTTCCAATGAGGCACTGTGAGTGGGTCACACAAATTGTATTTGACTTATAATTTTCATGGCATTGAGCTGGCTTGTTTGTTTAATGTGTGTGGTGATCAAAGCCTGAAACGAATGTATGTCTTTTCCCAAGTAAATTTGTGTTCCAGTTCTTTGGTTGTAGGTTTGTTTGTTTGTTTGTTTTGCTTTGATACAGATGCATCTGCCATAATTTACACCTCTTCTCAGACACTGATGTAACTGGGTGCTATTATTTAGTGTGAAAAATAGAAGTAACCGTAGAACTTGGAAGCAAAAGATGCTGTGTTTGTTTTCTGATGCACACAGGGATTCCTGTTTTGCAGCCACGCTGCGCATATTTCATAGTATTGCAGACAGTTTCTGCCAGTTAACATGAATTATGGCTCCAAAAGTATTCACTTACCATAAACCTGCAGTACATTAACTCCTGAGTCCCAGCCTTTGCCAGTGGCAAATTCATTGCAATGCAAATAGAAACAATTTTCAAACTTGTTACAGGGAATGTGCTACTCCCGCTCAATTGGCATTTATAAGACATGTTCTAGGAAGGCAAAACCAAACACGCATGGCTCGGAATTAACTCTCTCCTTGCCATTTTGCCTGGTAAAAAATATGGGTGAGGTGTGCTGGGGGAGGGGGGAGGAAGGTTCTGATCATGAAGTTCCAGGGTGGGGACAGGATTGAGCATCCTTGGAAAACACAAAGGATTCAGCCCCCTTAGGTGCATGAGGACTTGGGCTGGGGGAATTCTGCAATTTTTGTCTTTGGAGCCATAGTAAAATTGCAGAATTTTCCAGGACTTGCCCTGTGCTTCTGCACCAGCTCTGTTCTAGAATCCTGGAACCTGCATCCATGTGAAGGCTGATCCTCATTTTTAGCCTGCTTTGCAACGGCGCCTCCCCACAACTTCTTCATATTGCTACTGATTTTGCTGCAATTTTGCATTCCACCTCTCATCCCAGGGTAGAGCTTTTCTGTGGCTTGGTTAAAAACAAATTACAGCTAGGTTATCCATCACATCTGCTTGGTACCACTGTGGAAATAGGAAGCAAATGGGCAAAACTGCCCTAACTGGGCAAAGCATGATTCTGCTTCACAGAGGAATTGTCCAGCAGTGCTAGGGCTACTTACTGTGCAATCCTCACTCTGAGCACTTGGAATGAGGAGCACGGCTGGCAACAAGTGGCTTTTTCACCATTGTTTCCCCAGCTATCAAAATGGGTCCTATAGGTTCTTGGCTGCCGATGTAAGATGGAGAAGCCTTCTGAAGACTGGGATAGTGACTGCTGGCCCCCTGAGCTGAGAACTGCAGAATTGGTTTTGCTCCCCTCCAACTTGTGCTGTGTCCATCATAAAAGGGCCAAAAAGTTTTAAAACTTATCTTATATTGGTCCTACAAAAGCCAGGAACTTGGCTACACATTTTTGACCACAGTTCATAGCACCTTATCTGTTAGCCAGCTATTTACATACATACAACTATAGAGCACGTTTGTAACAGCGGGAGGGGGAAGGGTTACAGAAGTTTAGGAGGACATGGAGAGGAGCCAATCTCCCAGAAGAGTCACGTTTGCAAAGTGGTTAGCTACTGCGGTGGTGGGGCCAGATCAGAGGCTAGATGGACAGATGGGTCATACGGCTCAAAACCTTTGCATAGTGAGCCTGAAAGGGCAGCTGTTGCTATTCCAGCCTATGGTCTGGAACCAATACATGCGGCCCAGCAACATGCCCAAATTGCCTACAATAGCTGATTGCACAGAGCTCTCACTGACATGCCTGACAGTTGTATGTGGTGGAAGGAAGATTGTCACCCCTCAAGTCCATTCCTAATGCCTTCTGTGAACTGGACTCCCGTTGATTTCAGGTGAGGTGATTGCTGACCAGTGTTCCCTGTAAGCTGTGCACTTGTGCGGCTGCTCAGGAGGGATTCAAATGCCACCCACCTGGTTAGAAACTGTTTAGTTTCTACTGGTGGTGCACATTCACTCAGGCCTCGGTGCATATAAAAATTATTCTGTGCATGGGTGGAAAAAATCCACATATTGTCTCTGACCTTCCTTTAGCACAACTGTTCTAGTAACACCAGAAGCTTCAGACAGGCTGGGCTTACTCCCAGTATCTGCTGAAGCCACTAGGGCTTGGCTGAACTGGGCACAGGTATGATGCTGGAAAACTTATTACCTAACGTGACTTCGCTGGCATGTTGTTGTCAAACCACGCACCAAGTGCAGATGGGGTTGTTTGTCCTTAGCATAGATAGAGATGGGCACAGTATTACCTGATTCATGGCCAACTCTGTCCAGGCCACACTAAAGGCAAAGGAGTGTTTAATCTTTCCTAGCAAGATGCACTGTCCCTGTGTAGACAAGAAGAGCACTTTTCCCACCCACTCCCCGTTCTGATTATCTGCAGGGGTGTTTGTAGCTAATCCTCAAGTGGTCCTTTGAGCTAGACACTTTCTGCTTATTTCTTTCTATGGAGAGTTTCATCCGAAGCAGGGCCGGCTACTGGGTGGGGTGGGGTGGGAGGTGGGAGAGCGCAGTTGCCTCTGGGCCTAGCAATTTAAAAGGGCCCAGAGCCTTGGGCCACTACTGTGGCAGCTGGAGCCCCAGACCCTTTAAATTGCCACTGCAGCTCCACCCTGCATGATCCGGGGTGGTGCTGAGGGCTAAGGCTAGCCCCATGTCCTGTCCCTTCTGCCTAAGGCCCTGCACCAACCAGGGGGCCAAGAGATGATCCCTCCCCCGCATTGCCCAGTGTCCAGCGAAGTCTGTCGCCAGCCCTGGTCCCTAGTGTGTACATCTTACTAAATGCAAAATACATCTCACAGCATGTGTTCATTAACATCTTTGCCATAAAACCATGGGGTTTAGTTGTGTCACCAAAAGGACACTGAGGAAAAACTAGGAAATTCAGAGAGAAAACTGACAATGCAGCATCATCTCATGTTGCTGAATCCAGGGATTAAGCGACGTTATGTAACAAGGGGATGGCTGAAGGAGTGTCAGATGATGAGTGTGGTTTTTGCTGGCTGGAGTTACTGCAATATTAACGTATACAGTGTGCTTGAAGTGAATCCTCTCTATGTGCATAGCACATTCTCTAGCACAATATGCAAAGTGGAGCCGTGAGAGTCCTATGACATTAAGTCCCTGCTAGGGATCAGGTTCTAAGGCTTATCTTGCCGAACTCTATGCCTTGCCATAGCTAATATGACTAGATAGCAGGTGTGAAATCTAGTATCCTGCCTACAGTTAGTAACTGAGTAGTTAACAATAACAACTAGCAGTTTGTGGTCCAAATTTTCTGCTGAAATTAAAGGGCTACCACTGTGTGGACCTTAATGGAGATACAAATGTGCTCATGAGAAGTCAGTTGAACCATGAGCCTTCAAAGTACAGTAGACTTCCGATAATCTGGCAGCTTTGGGACTCAGGGGGTGCCGGATTATCGGATATGCTGGAGTATCAGGAGGTACTTCGGCAGGGGGGCTGTGACAGGTCTGCTGGAACCTGCACTGTGACTGGCCGGGGGGAGGGGTCAGCGGGGAATGGCGCGGCAAGGGGCGAACCCTCTGCTGTTTTGCAGGGAGGCGGGGAAGCCCCGCACAGCCGCCAGCGACAGGCCAGCTGGGGCTGCAAGTGGCAGCAGCGGACTTGGGGAAGCGGCTGAGCAGAGCAGCTGGGGTGCTGTCAGGTTGGTCCCCCTCAGCACCACTGCCCCACTGCTTCCTCAAGTTCACTGCTGCCGCTTACAGCCCCAGCTGGCCTGTAGCAGGTGGCTGCACAGGGCTTCCTGTACCTCCCTGCAAAATGGTGGAGGGTTCGCCCCTCGCCGCGCTGTTCCCCGCCCACCCTGACCCCTGGCCAGATGCAGTGCGGTCTGGCAGACCCGTCACAGGGGTATAATCCCCTTTCCCTCTCTTCCCCTTCTCTTTCCCGCCCCATGAACACACATGGGACTCTCAGGAGCTCCAATTGTCCGGCTGGCTGGAGCACTTCCGGGTTCCAGTTGGTGCCGGACTATTGGGAGTGCCAGACCACTGGATGCCGGACAATTGGAGTTTTACTGTACTATGAAAACATGAATTAATTGTCCTAAACCCTGTCTGAGTTATAATCATTTAATTTGACAGAATTAAGCTGTTTGCTGAACTGGGATTAGAACTGAGGAGTACCTGGTTTCACCAGCTCATTGTCAGTTTTGCTCAAGTTCTCTTCCTGCTCCCTCTCTCCTGAGCCCCGCTAGGTTGCAGCCTCATGTTTTGCTGGCTGCTAGTAATTTTGAGGGGAAAAGTCCTGTTGATAAGAGAAAGCGCTTGAGAAACATGAGAAAGTCGATGATTTAACAGGTTTGGAAAAGACTCCATAGGAGCAATCGAGACTTTTTTCAAGAGTGGGATTGGACTGGTGTGGAAAACACTGGTGCTGGGGTGTGGTGCAGGGATGAGAGAAGCCGCCCAATGAAAGCTGAGTTACCAACAGTCCTTGTGCTTAGAGTAAGAATTGTTAGGAGACTGGAGGCAAATTGAGACTAAAAAGCAACCGGCTCAATTATGAGATTGTCATCTGGGATTAATTGAAACCACATAAGCAAACATTGTGGCTCTAACTGGTTTTACAGAAACTCTGTCCACCAAACCTCCCTGGCATTGTCTATGGTAACAGGCATTCCATGGGCTGCTGTTGTGCAAGAGTTTAGCTTCCAAATTAGCCCTTTCACCTTCTAGCAAGGGACTCACCACTGTAATTTTGCAAAGGAATAATTAAGGTGTGTGGGAGGCAATGAGTTGATGTAATACATACAGAGAGGCTGTAAGGTCTAGTGGTTGAGCACTAAGGAGGCCTGTATCAGGATGTGCTTAGGTGGTTTAGCTGTGCTGTACTGTTCCCAGCTCTGCCATGTGACTGAGGGCAAGCCACTTTAACACTCTCTTCCTCTCTTCTCCCTCTTGCCCTGGTCTGTCTTGTGTGCTTAGATTGTAAACATTTAGGATACATCTACACAGCAGCGCCATTTTGGGATGACGTCCATTATCCCAAAATAGCGTTCTCCATGTCTTAACAGCACACCCGTTTTTTTTCAATGCATTTGAAATAATGGGCATCTTATTTTGGCTTCCTGGAGAGGAATAAGGAAGATGCTGGAATAGTGCTCTATTTCCTAATTTGGCACTGTGTCGACAGCTCCAAATTTCGAAATAGGCTATCTCGAAATAAGCTATACAATTTGTGTAGCTCAAATTGCGTATCTTATTTCGAGCTACACACAACAGTGTAGACGTATCCTTAGAGGGCAGGGACTGTGCTATGTTTTTGTGCAGGGCCTACCACAATGGGGTCTCAGTCTTGGTTGTGGCCTCTAGGCACGACTGAAATATGGGTATGGTCAAAATAATATTACTCAAGTTGGAAGGTCTTCTGAACTAACCTAGGAAAAGGGGGTTTGGGTTCTGATGATCAAGTAGACACCCAAAAGTTAAATTAAAAATGAAGGGAGAAGCAGAACTGAAGAACAGCACCATCCAGGTTCTGAAATAGCTATAAAAGGAGCACGTCATGGTAATAAAGCCAGTGTGACTAGCAATGGGGTGTTATGAAAGTGAAGCTATAATACTTTTATGTTAAGTATTCAGCACAAGTATTACTTAAATAGCATCTCACCCCGAGGATTTTAACTGTGTATTACCAACATAGGCATAAAATGTCTGGTTTCAAGACTAAGCAATACCTCCAAAGTTGAGCATGAATGCTGTAGTCTGAACTGAGCCATCAGCTAAATTTGTAGAATATATACATGTTGCAGTCTATTAAATGAACTATTTTTCCTTAATTTTGAGGGGCTTTATGTCTGAAAAGCAGGATTGTCAACTCTCATGATTTGTGAATCTCATGATTGATGTTAAAGTTCTGGCTCTGGGAGTCATGGTATTATGTGATAATTTCAACTCTCATTTACGTAAGTGTCTGGTCCTTCTGGCTGCAGAGAATAGCTGGGGTGACCCCCAGTGTACCCTGCAGGCTCAATCACCAGAAGGAAAATAAAAAGAACCCGCCAAAGAGCAAATGTCATGATTGTTTGGGTCTGATTTGAGAGTGCATAGAGTTGGCAATACTGGAAAAGTGCCAGACCTGAAACACTAGAGCAGGGTTACTCAACTTTGGAAGCCCTGGGGGCCACAATGATACTCACAGCACATGTCGAGGGCTGCAACTTAAGTGTGGTTGTGTATACATGGAAATATATAATCAAATAGCTTCTTTCACACTGATGGGCATGAATACAAAGATTAAAGCAAAAGTACACAACACACCGGCCCCATTTAAGTCAGTTCTGCTGATATTAATAAAATGCAATTTTTACCCCATTTCCACCCAAAAGACAGCACTTTTAATGCTCAATGACAGTCTAGGAATTTAACTACTAAAACGCATCTCAGCAGAAGACCATTATAGTGAATACTTTTGTGTTTTGGTTTCCACCAGTGGGCCATGTGTTGAGCCCCATGTAAACCCAAGCTGCACACAAAAGGGCCACAGGCTGCATGTGGCCCATGGACTGCTGGTTGAGTAGCCCTGCCTTAGAGCCTGGCTTTCTCTGTGCACAGTGCTGTACAAAGGTCTCCAGCCTGCACCACCAACATGGTACAACTCAAACCAGGAGAGATCGTTCAGTTTTTCAGCCTCTGTGCACATCCAGTCCTTGATGCCTCTGGGGCGAGGGAGTGTCAATGAAAGCCAGTTGTGCTTGTTACTGACAGCAAGAAATGGACTAAGACCACCCACTCCTTTTCACAGAGACCTATGCAGAACCATTGGGTGGAAACCACGCTTGCTATTTTTTTAAGGTGGCTTAAATTCAAGTCAGTGACCTAGACATGAAGATTTCCATTCAGTTTCCTAGTGATAACAAGACCAGTGCCTTGAAAAGAAGTTAGGTAGATTAGAAAAGAATTTCTGATAGATAATATACAGAGAACGAGGCTTTTTATCCTTAGTTTGTTTCTCTTGCAGACAGGTTCTCCACTGTACAGTAGGGTGTGTCTACCCCCCCTTCATTGCCCAGCCAGAATAATTTATATGGAAAACATTTCCCTCCTGTTTAAAAACTCTGTTTAGCATGCAAAAGGTATATTGCTGTTGGCAAAACGTAACTAGACCTACAGAAAAATTCCTGCAGAATGTGTGGGGTGTAGCAGGAGGGAGCAGATGTTCCCACAGAACAACAGGGTTTTTATGGTGAGTGAGTGCAGGTAAAGCCCTGGCTGCAGGGCAACTGGATGTGTTAGACACGCTTCCAGAGTCAGAGTCACTGATGCAACAGATTTACTTTAGGAAAAATAAATGCTGGGATGTGGCAAGGGTCTGTGTGTACGGATTCCATGCTGTGGAAACCAGTCGGGATTGTTTTTACTAAGAGTATCCCTGAGGGCTGACTGAAATAAACTGTGTACTGTGCGTAGGCTTCCTCAAGCCATGTGTTCGAGTCCCAGCAGGTTTGACTCAGTATTTTGGCTTTCTGAGGTAAATACTGAATATCGTGCTGTTTTCTGTTGGGTGGGGGGGTGGGTCGTTAGGAAGAACCCCCTTAAAAAAACTAAAAGTTTTCAGACTTTGGTGTCTTATGTCTACAAGTCCCGTGGAGATGCGTCTCTCAGTCCGGGTGGGCTGGCAGGCTTGCGCTTGCGCTAGCTCTCTACAGTGAAGTTGCAGCTGGGGTTTCAGCCCAGGCTCTGAAGCATCTCACCTCCCCACCCCTTCTCCAGGAGCTGCAAAGTCTCCGCAGCTATTTTTAGCGCAGTAGGATGAGTCCACCTCTGCCAACCTGGCCTGGGAGGCTGGCCGTCGGGCTTGTGCAGCTTAGGGAGCTAGCATGTAACCTGCGGTAGGGGAGAGGGAGCTGGGCTGATCCTGCCACCGACGGTGGCATGCCACCCAGGCTGGACCCATTGTAGACAGGGGATGCTCCAGCAGGCCCCACAGGGCTGGTGCAGCCCTGTGCCCAGGGTTGGTAGGGAGCTGCTCAAGCCCCTACGGGTTAACAATTTACATCCCTAATTACTTACAGTTGGAGGAGGACATACAGCACAGCAGACACACAGCTATAAAACAGCAGCTTAGAGCAGCACTTGTTTGCATCTGCACGTGGAAAGGAATTCTTGCGGGGGAAGGGGGACGCGGAAGAAGGGTGAAGTCCTAGAATTGAAAAGTGAAAGCCTGGGGAGATTTGGCCCCATTCAGGTTGCACAGAGGAATCCCACGTGTGTGTCACGCACAGCTTGGGAAGGCCCAGCCTACCTACACCAAACTCATTGTGATCAAAGGAAAGAGCCTCCCTCAGACTCACAGGAAGACTCGATGGCCACAGTAGGGTATTGCCGTTCCCCAGGAAATTGGAGAGCTGGGGAAAAATGGGAAGATTTTAAGTGTAATTTAAGGGGTGTTTGTCACGTGACACTCCCTAGAGGTTTGGCAGCTGGGAAAGATCCCCGGTGGCCAGTCTTTAGCTCCGCTGCTCTTGCAGGGAAGCTCTGAAGACTCCAAAACTGGACTCAGCTAAGGGGAGGGGTTAGCCCTAGGTCTGCGGGTCACTTGCTCCGGACAGCCTGTTACATATCAACATGTGGAGGTAGGGGGGAGGGCAGAGCATGACGAAATCTGCAGCAAGCCCCTTCTGCCCTAAGCACAGCACTTCCCTCCCTCTCTGCTTGTTTGAATTTGAAATAAAGGGCTGCCCTGCTTTTGGCTCTGCCAGCTACATCTCTGCATTCCCATTGGTAGAGCAAAGATGAGCCAGCTCAGGGAGGAGGAAGGGGAGAAGAGCGGCGGCGGGGGGGAGGAGACACTTACTTTTCAAGCAGTGCAGTTAGCAGCAGCCTCACTTCAGCAGTTGGCTGGCAGAAGGGAGGCAAGGAAGTCCTGTGACTGCTGTTGTCACCTTTGTGCTTGGCAAGAAAAGATCAGTAACAGCAAATGCGAATCAGGAGATGGAGCCAATGTCTCGGGAGCTCTGATTCCAGCGCAACTGCTCCTGATTTCTGCAAGGAGCCAACCAGGAGTTTGCAATGCATGGGGCTGGAACCTTTGTTCTGCCTTAGGAGCCTTCATTCCTGGTCCTCCTGGCTGGTTGGGGTGGGGCAGAGTGGATGAGGAGTTAGCAAAGCAAGCTGCGTACATTTCTCTGGCTCCCGGGTAGTGAGGGGAGGCAGAAGAGATGCAAGCAGTGTCCTTGTACAAAATGCACAGGAAGGGAAGGTCCTCCTAGGCCCCTCAAATGGCACTCCTATAGAAGTCTGGTCAGTGTATAGCCTGACTAAACTGAGATGTTCCCCCTTATTTGAGGCATGTCTCCCCTGCAGATGGAATTGAGTGGCTTTAGTGGCTGCAGTTAGCACTTGTTTTTTGAACTGATATATTCTTAGCCAAACAAAACACGCAGTCCTTCAGGAAAGAAAACTAAATATAGCTCAGATCAGCATTGCTTGCATCACTCAGAATTACTTTGCAAGGCTTGAATGTTTGTGGAAATGGGAAGGTCTATCTTTCTGTAGCCACCAGTTCTCATTTCTCAAAGCAAAAATATTTTGTTGCACTGATAATGGATCTGATTCTTGCACTACCCATTTCCACCACTTAATTCTGAAAAATAAAATGGGCTCTTACAAAATAGGAGTGAAAAGCAAACCAGGTCTTCTCTTAAATGTACAGTGAATGTAATGCTTATGAAAGGTGCCACTTGCATCCTGCCTCAGTGGGTGGAGCCCATAAGGATAATGAAAAGTCTGTCTCCTTAGGCGAGATGAGGGATCATAGATCTTAGCAGTCGAGAGAGAGAGAGAGAGAGAGAGAGAGAGAGAGTGTGTGTGTGTGTGTGTGAAAAGAATGGAAAAAACAGAGGGAGGTGTAGGTTACAGAATCAAAATCTGAGATCCAGAAGTGGGCAGAGAACCCTGGACAAGGCCCAATGCTTTGAGGACTCTAAGGAGCCAGTAGACTGTCATCGAGGAGCTCTTACGGGAAGTGTGCATGGACCAGAGAGCAGAGAGCAGGGATATAAATAACCCCTTTTCCCACCCACATGCAGTTTCCTGCTCTTGGGGTGGGGGAGCAGCGGTAACATAGACTCAAGTCTCTGGGGGAACTCCTGGCCCTACGGAAGTCAATGAAAGCTCCCATTGATTCTAAATGGCTAAAAATTTGCCTTTTATTCTCTTGTAAACAGGCAAACTGCAGACACTGCTGCTCATGGTTCTCAACCCTGTTTTGGAAGGACTGCCTTTAGAGAGCCATGTCCACTCAGGCGGGAGGTGCAGAGAGCGTCCAACTAGCATAGATTTCTCTGGAGTTTAGGGCTCTCGGCCACCTTACAGGGCTTCTTACGCAGTGGGGAATGCTCAACATCTTAATCACTCTGGCACCATTGCAGGCAGTCTCCTGTGGTGATTTCTTTTCAGGTACATCCTTGTTTGGATACCAGAACCTTGACTGAAGCCACTAGATTCACTCTCATAGGGCCCAGACTGAAGCCACTGAATTCACTACCCATAGGCCACTGAATAGCCATCAGATTAAGAGTGTGTGTGTGTGTGTGTGTGTGTGTGTCTCTACATATAGACAGGCAGGTGTTCTCCCCAGCTCTACAGTTACACCTGATCTTCAACTTCTAATTTTGTTCTCCGCCCTTCTCAAGTTTTGAAAAATTAATTAGAAATAAATCTTGTGTAAGGTGCAGTTGTTGCACAAAGATGCAATTTCCCATGAAGTGCTATATCCCGTGACTACCCCTTAGTTTAGGGGTGGGCAATAATTTTGCATGGGGGCCATTCCATGATTTTGTTAAGGGGTCAATGGCCACAGTTCTATGCAAGGGGTGTGGAGTCTGGGATGGAGATGGGTTGAAAAAGGGAGCTTGGTTTAGGGGACGAGGGTGCAGGAGAGTGTGTGAGGTCTGAGAGGGAGTTTGGGTGGGGGGGGGGGGTTGTGCCCTGGGGTGAAGGATTGGGGTGCAGGATATGGGAAGGGATATGGGTGCAGGAGAGGATTCTGGCCTGGGGGAAGGGTATAGGAAGGGTGCAGGGTCTGGGAGGGAGTTGTGACCCGTGACGGAAGGTGCAGAGAGTTCGGGTGGTGACCTGGGGCAGGGAGCTGGGGTGTAGGAGGAAGTGGGCTGCCAGAGACCGGCTTAGGCAGCTCCTGACCAGCAGCTCAGCAGGACTCTCAGGCAGGCTGCCTGTCTGCCACAACCCCAAACCACTCAAAACGGATGGCTGCTCCGTTTGGCTCTCTGTGCCATGTGCGGGGGACGGGAGACTTTGCGCACTGCTCCCGCTGATGGCATGGTTTCTTGCCTCTGATTGGTCAGTTTTTGTAGCCAATAGCCAAAGTCCCTCCTCTAACACATTGCACAGTGTGGCACATGGAACAGCCAGTTGCTCTGAGCAGTTTGGGGTTGCTCCATGCCTGAGGTTCCTGGCGGGGTAGGCCACAGGCCAAATTGAAAGGCATGGTGAGATAGATCTGACCCATGGGCTATATCTTGCCCACCCCTGTCTTGGTTCCTTTGCTAAGCACGGCCCACTTGTATCCAGGAATCATGTTTGATGTGTTACTCTGAGGCCGGTCTAAGAATGCTCATATCCTGAGCAATGGATGTTGTTTTTATAGGAGGTGCTAGTTAAGAGTTTTGTTGTGCTTTCTTCTGGCTTTGGCCTAATGCCTATTGCATTCATTCCTAAAAATATACAGGGAGATCATACTTTAAGGCATAAGCACAGGAAGCAAAGTTAAAGCTGAGCATTCAGCCTCAACTATGCATTTCTAGATGCTTGATTTCTCAACCTTAATGTTATGTAAGCAATATGTATTTTTGTGTATTATACACACAAGTACACATGCCCAGTGGTCATTGTTCTGTTGTCTCTCCTTCATTGATACACATTGCTTAACTTCACTGGAGATTTTTGCTTGAAAATGGCAGGCTTGCATAACTGATCAGTTTTTTACCTGGAGATCAGAAAAGGTCGCAGACGCCTGGAGAAGGGCAATCACTGTCTATCTTTAAAAAAGAGGAACAAAGAAGACCCAGGGAATTAGATGTTTTTGGCCTAACTTTGGTACCAAGAATGATACTGCAACAAATGATTAAACAAGTCTGCATTGGCCAAGTCTATGACAATGGATCCAATATGGCTGGAAAGTACAATGGAGTACAAGCAGTTCTTCTTGAAAAAAATCCAAACTGTATTTTCTCCACTTGTGGCAACCACACACTAAATCTTGTTGGGGTTGATTGCGCTGAATCATGCAAGGAAGCAATCGTATACTTTGGAACAATCCAGGAATTGTACAACCTCTTCAGTAGCAGTCTCAAAAGTGGGAAAATCTGAAGCAGTATCTGCCTGTTTTTCCTTCATGACATGACGACAAGATGGTCAGCATGAATTGATGGCATTAAACTAGTTGCACAACATTTGGATGCTGTGAGAGCGGCATTAAGTGAGCTTGAACTTCTTACTCTCCCAGCACAGACTTGCACTGAGCTTATGTCAATTCAGAAGTATACATCCAAATTTGAAAGCATTTTAATGTCGTCCATGTGGATGAAGTGGCTAAAAATGATCTACAAAACTAATCCTGTAATTGAAGCATGCAATGCTATATTAGATGTTGAGGGGGATAACATTGGGCAACTTCTTAAAGATATTCAAAAGATTCATGATCAATGGGACGTAATCCTTTCTGAGTCCAAATCAGTAGCACAGGGTATTGACACTTCATCTGAGTTTTCCACCAATCATAGCCTAACATCTCAATCTGATACTGAAAGTCACTATCAAGTCAATTTTTGTTGTTGTTATTGAGTCCATCAAATCTGGTCTCACACGTCGATTTGAGTCACTGCAATAAATTTGTACCCTTTTTGGATTCTTTTGGGAGTTTAGAGAACTAAGTGATAAAGATCTCTTTTCAGTGACTGAACAGTTTCAACAAAGATACAACAATGGAATTTCAAGAGATCTGTGATGAAATCGTCTTCCTGAAACGTATACGTTCCACCAACTTTGTATCAGACTGCAAGCCAAAAGAATTGCTTTAAGAAATATTCGATATCAGCCTGTCGACTATATTTCTTAATAGCACAATTGCATTATGTATTTTTGCCCGTCTCCCTGAATCAGTGGCTACAGGTACTTGTTAAAACAAGTATCATCATTCTGCAATGGGACAAGAGCATTTGAATGGGCTTGCAATGATTCACGTTAACAGTGATATTACATGTAAATTAGATTTTTCTTGAATCATAAACAAGTTTGTAACCAACAAAGCCAGAAAAGCATTCCTAAAATGAAGAGTTTTGCTTGCAGTGGAAACTCACAATGAAAGTTACATTAATATATAAGCTATTGGTATAATGACTTAATTGCTAATAAATAAATGTCTCTAGTGCTTATTTTCATATATTCTTTTGGTTTTAGATTGACCATGTGGATGAGTAGTTAGATACATTGGGGGCCTGGGGCTAAAGATGGGCTGAGGCCTCTAAATTCAAAGTGGCCCAGGCCTCTGTCATTCTCTAGGACGGCCTGCTTACTTTTCTGCTTACTGAATATCTGGTAACAGTATTGTTTTTGCAACCTTCATTACAGAAAATGTAATAAAATTTTACTTGCACAAAGAGAAATCTGATAGTGTGGCAGTGCTTGAAAATTCACTTCAGTAGCTGAAGGGTTGCAGTATTCTTTACACCCCCACTGACGCTTTACTCCTTAATAAATTAGAACAACCTACAGTCTTACCAAAAACCGAAACACACCACCACATAAAATATTGTACAAATATCCTGACTTCTAGACCTCCACAGAAATATTTCAGACTTACCATTTGCATCTCATCACATGCTAATTGGTGGGCATAAAGAGAGGTACAGAAATCAGACCTAAAATGTTTGTGTCAGTCTGAAGTTTTTCCTGTTGTAAAGTTCCTATACATGATGGTGAGGCCAATAGAACTGGTAGAAATCTTTAAAATGCACTCACTGTACATGTATGTCTCCTGACTACATAAGTGTGCAAAAACATGTGCCCCGTTTGTTTTGCTTTGAAATCAACGATTATAGTTAAAACAAACTTGCATCTTGTGGCACAGAGAGAGAGTGAATATTGAAGTTTTATCCTAGTCCCCGGTCATGTATAGTAAGGGTCACAGAAATTTCTTAGGTCCAGATCACTGGCAAGCTTTGCTGGCAGAAGATGGCCTCATGCACAGCCCTGCAGGTATCAGGGGAGTACAAAGACAGTGTATGTGCATCTCTCTTCTGAGTTTCAGTATGTAGTCCTTGGTCACTGCCAAGGATCAGAGTCTGAATCTTGATCTTTAGTATTTATGGTGTTGTGCTTGTATTTATCCACCTAGTAATAGTTATCTGCTAGATAACTATTAGGTGCCAAATACTGGAACTTTAAACTTCAGGGTTGTCCTGTTGTAAGAATTATCTCTGTTCTGTGTCCTTTGGGGTTGTATTTCATGAGCTGCCTTCAGGTGTTTTTTTTTCCTGAGTGATTTTTGGGGACGAAGGAAGCTTGCTCAGCTATGTCACCACTTCTGGTGAGGTGAGGCTTGGGCAAATGGATGAATTGTGTGTTGTGTTCTAAATCTATCTAGTCAAGAGAGTCATCCTGGTTACTTGCAGTAGGGCATTCCCACAGCAGACTGCCTTCTCTAGCTCTGATTCTTGGCATCATCAGCTATATCCTGTCTGTTGGTCACAATATTCTTGGAGTAGCAGGGAAAGAGGCAATGCCTTAAATACATAGACCAAAACCCACTGAGAACTTTGAAGAGAAGGATCAGAAATGTGAGCTGTATCTGATACTGAATAGAGTCTGGATAAATCTGTGTTGCCAATTTGGGTGCACAGCATAATTTATTACATTTTTTTCCTGAGCAAAAATAAGCATTGGAAATCTGAATTACACATATAACTATCCAGTTTGATTAATGACACTCTTAGATTGCAATTCATAAAACAAAATGCACCTTTACTCTGCACGCTGACAAGTTCAAAGTGATATGAATTAATGGCCCTGTTCCGACAGCTGCACATTCCCAACATATGCAGTCATAAATATCTAGAAATGCCATGGATCATTGTTGGAAAAACATCTGGCACGTCTTTATATCCTCTGTCCTCTTCTGATAGTGGTAACTTTGCTCTATCTTTGTTCCCACATGATTTCAAAGTCTGTGTGCTGATCTAGATTGTGCTATAGAGGTTCTTACTCTGCATCCACCACTAAACACCTTCTAGCTGTGCTCTGAGCTGTGTGACTATCTCTTGGGGGTGTTTTTCTCATCTGTGCCCCAGGAGGGTCATGTGAAGTAATGGGGGTTCTGTTTTGGGAGGTGTTTGAAAATATATATACATGTAAAACAACCTAAGATAAAGGTGAATCAAAAGAATGGGCCTTGCATTGGTTTGATTTGTGCTGCTCATCAGCTCTTGTGAGAGGTCATTCCGTAGTCAGTCCCTGAGAAAGCTCTGTCTCTTGTGCAGACAAGTTTGGTCCTTATTGAAAAGCGTTCCCTTGTGCCAGAGGAGCTAAGTCCTCCAGCCCAGTCTTCATCTCAGAGCCTTAGTTCATCTTGTAGTTACCCTGGGCCTAAGCCATGGCGCACCTTGAATTTGATTCAGTATTCTAGGGGAAGCCAGTGTAGGTAGTAGAGACCTTGTGGTGACCTGCTTTGCTGGGGAGATCATGCCCGCGTGTATCACAGTGCTGTAGCCCAGCTGAGAGGTGATGAAGACATATATAACTGAGGCGAGGGCCTCGTTTGCCATGCTGGGATGGTGTCTCCTAGCCACTGGAGAGATAGTAGAATTAAGTGTTACTTACAGATGAGGCTACATCCAAGTTCAGTGTCAGCAAGGAATCCCTGAGCTACAGATGGAACTGACAACTTGTTGGTGTGCCTTGAATCAACACGACAGTATTGGGGCAGCAAATTCTTCAAAATGTGCACCAGTGTAATCTCTGTCTTGGATGGGTTCAGCTTTAGCTAAGGATATGTTCATTAAAGACTTGAGGTTCTCAGGTAACAGGGAGTCATATACTTAACTTACAGCCTACCTG
Source organism: Pelodiscus sinensis (assembly GCF_052426305.1). Taxonomy (NCBI): domain Eukaryota; kingdom Metazoa; phylum Chordata; order Testudines; family Trionychidae; genus Pelodiscus; species Pelodiscus sinensis. The sequence continues at coordinate 17,496,469 of NC_143055.1, read as the reverse complement.
CTTTGCTGTTTGCTTGAATAGTTCCTTCCCATTTGGGCTGTGATAGGCAGCCCTTCCTCCACTCAAATCAGCTGATGGCACCTGGGTCACAAGGTGTCATGGATCTGCTAGGGCTAGAGTCTATGCCCCAGCCTGTAACCAAGCCCCTTCCATCCAGACCAAGTACTGCAACGATCATCCCACTTCATTGAAAAAATCACACCCATGCAGCTATGGGTGTCTAGAACAATTTTCAATGTAAGCTCCTCAGGCTTTTAAAATTGGGCAGGTTGACTTTATCAGATATCACCCTCAAAGTGATCACTTTAGGAAAAGTGGTCAGCCCCAGTTAACAGGGCTTTGTCTTTACATATCTCAGCACCTAGTCACCGTGATATTCTGGGCACAACATGGCTATACTAATGCTGCAGGATGACAACTGGCACTTATTAAACTGTTGCGCTATCACTGCAAAGAGGGTGAGACTGACCAGAGCTAGTTCCTGGTCCTCCTCTGACTTGCACTGGATTACACCAATGGCTTGTCTGCCTACCCTATACCATCGTGTGGTGTAGCAAGAATTGAATCTGTTGCATGGTGTGTAAAACACTGTTCATCACCTGTTTTGCAGACACGGATGGACGGGGACAGACTATGTCCTTGTGTTCATAGGCTACCCTCCCCCATCACCCCCCAGCATTTCCATTGACTGGCTAAAGTGCTAAATGTAATGTTAAAAAACCCTTTTCCCCTAGTGTAAGGTATGGCCTGTAAAAGAAGTTAAACATAGATGCAAGTCTTTGAAGGCCTAGAGCAGGGGTACTCAACACGTGGCCCACGGGTGGGAGCCAAAACAAAAGAGTAATCAATATAATGATCTTCTGTTGATATGCATTTTAGTAGTTAATGCTAGTGCTCATTAAAAGTGCTGTCATAGGGGTAGAAATCGGGTAAATACTGCATTTGATTAATATCAGCAAAAGTGACTTAAATGGGGCCTGTGTGTTGTGTAGTCTTGCCTTAATCTTTGTATTCATGCCCATCAGTGTGAAAGAAACTATTTTCATCTATACGCAAGCACGCTTAAGTTGCAGCCCCCAGCATATGCTGAAAGTATCATTGTAGCCCTGATCTAGAGCCCTGCAGGCTGGCTAGTTGCACAGCTGAAATCCAGGATTCTGTCTACAGTGGCACACTTTTCCGGAAAAGGGATGCTAATGAGACACTTCAGAATTGCAAATGCCGCAGGGGATTTAAATATCCCCCGTGGCATTTGCATGAACATGGCTGCTGCTTTTTTCTGGCTCGGGGCTTTGCTGGAGAAAAGCGCCAGTGTAGACGGGATCTTTCGGAAAATAAAGCCTTTTCCAGAAGATCCCTTCCTCTTAAAATCAGGAATAAGGGATCTTCCATAGAGCACAGTTTGAGAGAGACTGCAGTAGAGTAATCTCTATTGGTAAAAATTGCTTCTCTAACTGTGACAAAATCTGGGTGGAGATTAGGCCTATAAATTCATATCACAATGCAACTCCATGATATATCTCTTTACCAAGGCAATCACTAAAGACACACTTGAAAACAGAGGCTTTATTGTTTAACAGGCCCATTAAAACTGGAAAAAACAGATTCACCAACTTATTTGTATTTTTGTGTAAAAGTACCTTTCTTTCCCATGTTAATAAAAGCAGAATTGGTTTACTGTGTGTTCATTTAATACCTTTGACAGTTGTGATTGTGAGGAAAAGAAATACAATAGTAAACTGAATAGAGTTGCTCACGCCCCTCCCCAAATTCACACTATGCAAATCTGTGGATTGTAACAACAGTACAAAATGTAACAAAATTGGAATTTTAATTTTTTTTAAAAAAAAAAAAGCTTTAAAAGATAACAGTCCCAGCTATAAAACTATATAAGCATTGTATAAGAAATGTTAAAGTCATCAAGTCTACAGATACATCTTGTAAAAACCTCAATAAATTATATATATATTTATAATATCTAATAACATTTGAAATCATGCACAAATTTGTACATTTTTATGGGAAACCTAATGATTTAGGTACTTGGAATGTACAATTTAGCAGACATTTGTAAGAAAATACCAAAATTTCTTTAATTTAAAAAACTCCCAAATCTATAGAAATCTACTTTGTCAAGAACTTCAAATGACATAACCTCAAACTATAAATTATTCCTTTTATGAGAAGATATTTGTGGTACTAAAAAAATAATACTAACGTGAGATGCACAGGGAAAAATAAACCAAACAACCCAATATGTAATTATATTTGCCTCTTTGTGGTAGTAAGAGTTAAAATCTTCTCATAAAAATACCTCCCTTTGCCTTTCTGGTCCATACTAAAGTTCCCCTGTTTATTTAGTGTGCTTTTAAACAGTAATTTGGCACAGAGGCCCATAAATACCATACAAAGTTAAGTCTAGCAAATTAGGCATTATTGGCATTTTTAACATGCGTAGACTTAAGTGATATACAATCCTTGTACTTCCCCTATAAAGAATGCAGTTTTTCTTGCTGTTTTGCCAGTGTGTTATTTCTTAAATCCAAAAATGCAATGATACCGGCAAGGAGGAAAAAAAATAAATAACGTGCATCATTCAAAGTCAACACTTAACTTTGCTGCATAACTTGTTTTTAAGATCAACCACAAATAATACCTTCATTTAAAAATAGAAAAATAAACACCCACACCTTCTCAATGAACAGTGGTTAAACTGATGGAAGAATTCTTGGCCTTAGTTTTTCAAATACGTAAAAATGATTTGAAACTCTATTATTTATTTGGATTTAACCACTGATGATGATGTATTGCAAAATAAATTTACCTTTGCTCACTGCAATCCAGGATAAACTAATTTTTAAAAAATGAATATATATTTATAACATTAAATGTAAATTTGTTAAAATACTGTACATCTATACATTCTCTCAATATTTCCATAAACATAAAAGAAAACTTGATTAATATATTTTTCTCCATATTTAATAAGTTAAAAAAAACCTTAAACTCAGTAAATTTTAAAGTTTACAGTAATGCTATGCTATTTCAACCAATGAACAGATATGTTAATGTCTATAAATAAATTTACAAATATACATGTTAAGATACAATTTTTAAAACAAAACTGTGAAGATAAAACACAAAATCTTTTGCCCAGATCAGAATATCCTAGATTGCAATGCTCTTTTTTTGAGAGGTTTCCCCTCTCATACTGCTTTATGTTGCATTAGTATTATACATTCTTTTTTATATATATATACAGTATATATTTATAGATATGTACACAATTCTCTGGAATAAACCTTTTTGATATAAGTTAAAGACTCTTGCCTACAGGTACCCGTAATTTCACTCTCCAAGTCACTGTGGGTTAATAAAGACAACTTGCTAGCTTTTAAAGGAAAAAAGTACTGAATAGCTGCTTCTCTTGGACTCAAATCTCCATCTCAAGAGTGTGATTTTTACATTCTTAGGGCCTGATCCTACAGCACACTGACTAAAACACTTCATCCACAAGAAGCGCCGCCCTCACTCCCCACAAGACAGTGGGGCTCTGGATGAAGAGTGTTCTCATGTGTAAGAGGTTGCAAGACCAGAAACTAATTCTGCGATTCGCTAGAGGCATGTGGCACCTCTATACCAGCCACGTTGATGCTTTACTCCTTATGAACCCAAAAATGAATAGGTTACAATGACATTCTTGCATTGCCCTTCTGCTTGGAATGTTACAACTCCTCTGTATATACCAGTCACTCCCAGCCCAAATTCAAGAGTGGGTAATGATCTCTGTTTGCCACCAAACCAATAATTCCTTTGAGACTTTGACTAGTCAAAAAAACAAAAAAACAAAAAAACAAAAAAAAAAAAGGAATCTTTAAAAAAAATTGTAAGTAGCTGGGTAATGATCGTGCAACTATAGAAAAAATCCCCCAACCAACAAAAATATAGCTATTTATATAAATATATTAATCCCTGCAGGCAATGTGGCTTTTCAGCTTCACCAAAAAGGTTCATGTACAGATTGCATAAGCAAAGAATTTCTACATTCTTTATACTTCTCCCCCAGAAAGATTTTTTTCCTCTTGGTATTGCAGGCACAGAATGGCAACTCTGGCACCCGATAATACATTACCGGAGGTCCAGAGGTCAGCACCTCTAGATTTAACATTTTTTTTTTGTTTGGAAAAAAAAATCTTGGCAAGAGATTAGTTCCTTCAGGCCAAACAGTGCTTTTTGACTTCTTATACAGCAAAATAGGAAAAAAATAACCCCAATCCCCATAACCCTTCTGCGGCTCAACAATAAAAAACTTCCTGAATTACCAAGCAGTTTCATTCAAGATCCTTCACTATGGTTTGTCCTTGGTGTCTCCCAAGCCTACATTCATGAGTTTCCCCCCCTCCCCAGGGTCCGTCTGTGGGTTTGGAGCCATCATGTCTTGATGACACCATTATACTGCTGGTGTTTGGGAAGACATGGCTCATCTGGCAGAAGGTCGTGGGCAAACACTGAGTCGTCTCCAGAAGAGCAGGTGCTGTGTGTGTCCTGGCAGGCAGGGGAATACTGCTCGAATGGCACTGAGAGGTCAAGGTACTCCTGCAAGGAGATAAGTCACTTTGTTATATGGTGGGGGAGAAGAGAGCACTAATGATGCTGCAATGCTTTACCATTAACACAAGCATTAGGATTAGAACTGCACTGTCAGAGCTGGTTTTGAACACCCCTCAAATTTTGGGATCTGGGATTTTGCTTTAATTCATTATAAAAGTATGGGCCAGGTCTGGCTTTAAGCCGCCCTCCAGCGCTCTAGAAAGATCAACTTTTGGGTTCTGGTTCAGGCCCATCTCTACTCAGGACTGATCTTTAGCCAGAGAGAAACACTTACGTCAGTTGATGTTACAGTAAGTACCCTATCCAGGTCTTCCACTAGCTGCTTAAAGGTTGGCCGTTGTGATGGGACTGCATGCCAGCACTCCCTCATGATCATATACCTGAGGAGAACAAAAGGCAAGAGATCTTTACTGTGATTTGGTAATGGCAGGCAGAGCACATATGCACACATGCCAGGGTCCAGCCCAAGCTGGCGGGGCAGGACAGCCCCCATTCCTTTGCACTGACCTAAGCAAAGTGAGAGACACAGCTCCTGCTGTACTGAAACCCATGCCCTACGACAGGGCATACAACCCAGCTAGAATGCCTGCAGCAGTAAAAGGGAGTTACTCAGCTCGTAATGACTGTTCTTCGAGGTGTCTCCCCCCGTGGGTGCTCCACGTCAGGTGTGGTGACGTCCTGGAGCTTCAGTGTGGAGTCTTTTCCTAGCAGTGTCTGAGCTGTGCATGCGCGAGGGGAGCGCGTGCTGTTCCTTGACTGTCACCTCACGTGCCCAGCTCACCCTCTCCCCTCAGTTCTTCTTCTCCACTGGAGCAGTGAGTGACTCCGAGTAGTGGGGAGGAAGGGAGGATCGTGGAGCACCCACGGGGGGGGACACACCTCGAAGAATAGTCATTACAAGGTGAGTAACTCCCTTTTTCTTCTTCAGATGATGTCCCCGTGGGTGCTCCACGTCAGGTGACTGGCAAGCAGTATCCCACAGGCTGGTGGGAATCGGAGTCACTGCTTAGAGGTTGTAGATGGTATTGCAGTTGCCAGTGCTGGTCGGCAGCCAGTTGTGGCATAATAGCATAGTGCTTAGCGAAGGTGTGCTTTGACGACCAAGTGGCTGCTCTGTAAATGTCTTTGAGTGGTACATTGGTGAGAAAGGTTGTGGAAGTGGCTGTTACACGGGCTGTGTGTGCCCTTGGTGGAGAGGGCAAAGGGCTTGTTGCTGAGTGTGTGGCAATGCATTATGCATGACGACACCCACTTGGAAATGTGTTGCGTTGTAATAGGGAGGCCTTTGGATTGCGGTGCGATGGAAATGAACAACCGGGAAGATCTGCGGAATGCCTGAGTCCTATCTATATAAAAGGCCAGAGCTCTTTGTATGTCAAGTGTGTGAAGCATGGCTTCCTTTGGATATGCATGAGGCTTGGGAAAGAATGTTGGTAGCACTATTGGCTCATTAATATGAAAAGCTATGCACACCTTGGGTAAAAAGGTGGGGTGAGGGAGTAACGTTACCTTTTCCTTAGGAAAGATTGTATAGGGTGGGTCTGCCATGAGGGCTCCTATCTTGCCAAGGTGATAGCTGTACGGAACAGCACCTTCATCAGTAGGAATTGTAGTGGGCAAGTGGCCAAGGGTTCAAATGGAGGCCTCATGAGTGTGTCCAGGACAAGATTTAGATCCCGTGTAGGTGGGGGTGTCTTGACGGGAGGGTATAGATTTTTGGAAACCTTTCAGAAATCACCTCATAGTGAGATGTGCGAATACAGATGAGCCATCTATGATCTCATGTAGAGCTGATATCACTGCCAAGTGTACCCTGACAGAGGAGTTTGATAGACCCCCAATTTTAAGATGATGTAAGTATTTGAGAATCTGGTGAAGTGCCACCTGAGTATCTGTGTGGGCCAGGTGACACCAAGTGGAGAATCTTTTCCACTTTTGGAGTTAGATAGCCCTGGTTGATGGTCTTCTGCTCTGTAGGAGGACTTCCTTTATGGGGTCTGAACATAGGGCTTCTGTTCCATGGAACCAGAAAGGATCCATGTGTGTAGGCAGGAGTGTGTGAGGTTGGGGTGAAGCAATCTGCTCATGTCCTGGGATAGGATGTCATGCCTGAAGGGCAGAGGGTACGGTTCAGCTACAGACATCACACGAGGAGCGAGAACCAGGTCTTATCTTGCCCAAGACAGTGCTATTAGTATGACCAGTGCTCTGTCCATTCTGATCTAATATCCACTCTGGATATTAGAGGGATGGGTGGGAAGGCGTGGTGTATGTACTGAGGAATAGACCTTTTTCCCCAAAGAGGTCCAGCTTCTTGTGGTCGTTGTCAGTAGCCGCTGCTTTAGCATGTGGTGCTTTCACTCGCTGATTAGCCGCATCTCCAATGAGAGCTGGGCTGTGTATGTGAAAATAGAAAATCCAGGTCTTTCTGTGGAACAAAGTACTTCCTATTTGATTTATTAGAGGTTGGTTGGATTGAGGCAGGAGTTTTCCAGAGTTCATCAGAGACCTCGATTATTGCTTCATCAATCGGGAGTGCAATTCTGGATTGTGAAGCAGGGCGTATGTTCTTGTTGTTTCTCCCCTACTTCTTGGAGATGGACGGCCTGTGTAGCTGCCACTCTCTTAAACAGCTCGTGAAATTGTTTTATGTTATCTGATGGCTGAGACTCGTCTGCTATGACAGCATCCTATGAATATGATGTATCATTGATATGGGAAGAAGTGTTCTGTAGGTCCTCCTGGTCATCAGAAAATTGACCCTCCTCCTCGTCTGAATCTGTAGCGGGCGGCGCTGTTTTTGAGTTGGAGATGGTGGAGGGAGCCTCCCTGAGGCCGAAGACGATGCCCGGTGTCTCCTCTGTGTCCCCCAGTAATCCCATGGCACCCAGTGAGGTGGGTAGTAGGGTGGAAGGTACAGATACTCTGGATACCAGGGGGAGTAAGGTGGTGATGAGCCGCAGTGGGGGAAGAGCGCTGTGATGAAGAGACACTGCAATGCACTCCCCATCTGATGTGGTCCCTCTCCGATAATGCTGGAGATCGTGGATAGCTTGAGGCAAACGCTGGAGATGGCTGCGGGGGGAAGCTCTTCCAGGCTGAACAGGTGACAGCTGTGGGTTCTCACTGGCAGCTGTATCTGGATGCGGCTGCTCTTGAGTATCTCTGGGTGGTAGCATTGAACGGGAGGAGGAAGAGCTTGCTCCCAGTGCCAGTTCCCTGCACGTGGGCTGTGCACGGTTCCCCTCACTGCCGTGTCCATTGATTCTGCCGGCACTGAGGCTGAGCCTGCCTTCATGATCGCGGCATCTGTGCTGTTGTTGGATTCCCCGGTACAGGGCTTGTGCTGCTTTTCTGCTCCTGCTTCTCAGGGGGAGGGCTTTGAGGGCAAGAATCTCACCGGGGATCAACCCCTTTTTGCCCGTGCCTCAGTGACTGGTGAGGCAGCCCTTTCCTCTCCCGATATATGCTTCCCTGGGAACCCTCCGGCTGCATTGCCTTGTCTAGGAGCAGCATGCGGCGGTGAAGCTCCCTGTCTTTCTAGGCTCTGGCAGTGAGGGAATGGCACAGATCACATTTTTGGGGGACATGAGTCTCCCCTGGACAGCAGATACATTCTGCATGCCTGTCTGACATGGGCATAGAGTCCGGACAAACTCGACATTTTTAAAACTGGAGGAGCCTGGCATTGCGGCCTCTGAGCAGCTGTCGGCCAGCGTTCTGTCAGGATTGCCTCTGACTGTTGTGGCCGTTAACACTTGCACTGTTGCTCTCAGTTGATTTCTGCCTTTTTCATCTTCTCAGCCTCTCCTCTCTCTCTCTCTTTTTTTTTTTTTTTTTTTTTGGAAGTGAGAGAGAGGACTAGGCAGATTGAAGGGAGCTGCGGTTTTTAGTGGCCGCCCGGCAGCAGCTGCTTAAAAAAGCCAGTAATGAAACTGACAGAGAAAGGTTTGTTTGTTTTTTTCTTTTAAAGATGAATCCAGATGATGACAGAAAGGGGAAAGGGCCCTGAAGGAGGGAAACGGGAGAGGCTTTCCACTCCCTCTGAGGAGAAGTGAAGAGACTGAAGAACTCTGTCTGAGACCGAGGATGGAAGAAGAGGAACTGAGGGGAGAGGGCAAGCTGCGCGTGCGAGGTGACAGTCAAGGGACAGCGTGCGCTCCCCTCGCGCATGCATGGTTCACAGACACTGCTAGCAAAAGACTCTGCACTGAGGCTCCGGGATGTTGCCACACCTGACGTGGAGCACCCATGGGGACATCATCTGAAAAAGAAAAAAGGGGATCCCCTAGGGAAATCTCTCCAGCACAGTGCCCGCAAGAAGAGCCCAAGAGGGACAGGTATGGAAGCTGGGTGTAGAGATGAAGGAAGCTCAGGGTACAGAGTACTGAGACACAGCTGGGCCTAGCAGCAGCTTTATTACAGTAGCTGTCTCTCACACGGTCCTTGGCAACTCCAACTGGGAGCACAGGCCTAAGGCTGCCAATGGCTTGGAGCTTTACGTAGCCTCGGCATTCATGGTCTTGGCAGCAGAACCAGACTGGAGGCCCCAAAAGGAAAGAGAGGAAATTGACACTTTGATTTCTTTGACAGACATGCACTCTCCCTTCACAAGGTGGGGAGCCTGCAACTCACAGCACTGGCCATAAACGTAATCATTTGAAGAGGAAGCTATTGGATTATCCAAATAGAAGCCCTTCATGTCCTCGCTGGAAATCTGGTTTGCATGATACACAATTGTAAGGGTCTGGCTCCTCCCTGTCACTTTCCTGAGGACAAGTGAGAGCAAAAGGACGCTCATCAGGCCTTAGAGTCGAGTGCCCTGTCCAGAGCAGTAACCAATGATATTTACAGGCATTTCCCCTGAGAGATACAGACCTTGCGAAACAAGAGGACGTACCAATTTCTTACAGATTGGTCTGCTTTTATATCCAAAACACTGCAGGCCCAGTCTGTCCACAACGTGGAGCAGGCAAAGCCAACTGGACCGGGGAAGAGTTAAAAGACAACAGCAGGGAACGGCGAGTCAATAGGCTTAAAATGGAGTGCTGATATCACAAGACTCACTGAATAGTGATTTGTCCTGCCTCAGTCCCAGTGTAGGGATTGGAATCAGACACAGGCAATTAAATGTTACTTAACTCACATTCGTTTAGGGTGTTACTGAAGCTGAAATAAACTAAATGTAACGATGCCACTTTGAGACTCAGAACCAGCCTCAGGCTAGAGAAAGTGTTTTTCATTTTCATAGTGACCAGTGTTCCCTGTAAGCTGAGTTCAGGCAGCTACTCAGCAGAGATTCAAATACCACCCATTTGATTAGCACAGCACCCACAACTGGCAGCATGTGATCCTATTGGGAGTGCACAGACACACATGCCTTGATGAACTTAACATTTATTCTGCACATGGATGGAAAAAATTAAGGGAACATTGACAGTGACTACTGTGCCATGACTGGACAGAAGAGCTTATGTCCCTGTTACTATTTGTCTCTGTCATCTGAGTGGGCTAAGTCCTCTCCTGACTTGCACTTCACTTACCTGTACCAAAAAAGACAGAATTTGGCCCATTCTACATATATGAGCAACTGTATGTTGAACAGAAAGAAACTCTATAAAACAATCTGTCACAGATCCTTATTACAGGGGTCCTGTGAAACAAACACTTGTTTCTGGGGTAGCGCAGCAATCAGGCAGGAAAAGCTGTGTTCAAAAGGTAAGTCACCAAGAGGCGGTGTGCTAGCCCAAAGGAGAGGAGGGGGTGCTAAGCAGGACTATTTCCACACCTCCCTCAACCCATAGGCTCCTATGCAATTGCTTACTGGGAAGTTCAGGCATAAGCACGAGGCAAATCCATAGCTGATGTGGGCTTTGAGTTGACACGAAACAATCAGGCATAGCAAGCACAGTTGCACATTTTGTCCGTCACTGACATATTGAGTCTAAAAGTATCAGGCTTGATAAGTCTATCTGGAGCCAGACGAACAATCACACAGCAGGGCGAGCTTAAACAGTAAGTAAGCGGGGATCAGACAAAGGAATAGGCAGTGATATCTATACACACACTGGAAAAGGACTGGAGAAACTGAATTAAGAAGGAAAATAAACTAATGCACCTGGCAAAGTTTCTAGAAGGGAAGTGATTACACTACTCTCTCCCATGCATGCACTTACAGGTCATGAGTGCAGTTTGCTGGCTTGTCCATCCGATGACCTTCTTTCAAGAGTTTGAAGAGTTCCTCGACTGGAATTCCCGGATATGGAGACCCACCCAAAGTAAAGATCTCCCATAGCAGCACTCCAAAAGACCAGCTGGGAACCAAAGAAAGGTGTTTAAAATTCAATAAAGGTTTTTTTTGTTTTTTTTGTTCATTTTTACTTTATTTCAGTGCAGCCATGCATAGCTAACACAGCCATCAATAGCATGACTAATTGCCTAGGCCATTTTTACTAGTTACTTGGAGATCTCTGCTGATCCAACTCAATAGCAAAGAAATCCCAGGCACCATGTCTGAAACTGAAATGAGCATTTAATCAGATAGGTGACAGCCCATTTATTACCCCATACTCTTTGTTAGGTCTTCCACCAGCTCCACTGAATGGAACAAATCAAATTATTCATGCACAGCTTCACTGAGTTGCAGGCTAGGAACCACAGGCCGCAGTGCAAACTGATACCAAAACTTGCTTGTTACAACCCCCATTTCACTGGCTGGACTGCAAGAAACACCCCCTACAAAAATCAGCAGAGGACTAATGTTACATGCTGTCACACTGCAGCTGTGCTACATTTAAAAGTCCTCTCTTTCAAAATAACATTTGACTCCTTCATTTTCTTATTTTAAAATAGAGATTCTCTCCTTTCTCCAGCTTAGGTAAACTTTTGTGCCCAATTTTGCGTTCGCTAAGTACTGAAACGATGATTTTGGCAGTTCCATCAACTTTCTGCTAAACTGACTCAGGGAGCCCTTTATTACAAAATAAAGTAGCCATCATGCTTAGCTGGGTGATTTCTGCTTTTATGTAAGTGAAAGTGGAGAGCACTGAGTTCAGCGGTGATCTGAAATGGTTATACCATTTTCTTACAGCATACAGTCACTAAAGCTAGCTAGGTTAAAGCAAACATGGATTGTACAATACATTAGTTGACCCCCCAAAACCAAAACTGATCAGATCCTGTATTTAATGAATTCTTCTCTGACCAGCTTCAGTAATTCGGAGCAAGGCAAGTAGGCCCTGAGCTTCCTCCTATAATTAAATGTGACCATCCGATTCAAAGTCAATAATAATTCTGCTTGAGCAAAGACTACAGCCTTTCTGCGATTCAGTCTACTCATCTACACTCTGGGTATGAAACACTTGCCTATGCTTATTATGCAGGTGCTAGAAAGCTAAGCGCAAGATCGTAGAGCTCTCTGGATGAAAACTGCTATCTGAGGGCAGGGCAACGTTGCACGTACAGAACTGTATTTCAAAGTTAATTACAAAGCTTTCTGCCGAGCACAGATTTGTTTTTTGCTATCAGTCTTCACCAGCACTAGGCTCAAAGTTCAGAGTCCCCATTTGTGCTTATCAGTGCATTTGTCTTTAAAGCCTCTGGTATTTTGTTTTGCTTTTATTTTAAATTTTTTAAAAAGCGGGTAATGCTTACACATCGCTCTGGTGAGTATAGACCCGGTCAAACAATGCTTCTGGAGCCATCCATTTCACAGGCAGCCGACCCTGTAATTAGGAAGACAAAGGGAATGTTCCATCAGCATATTCACTCAGCCACAAGGGCACCATCTGAATCTTCTATTCTAATCCAGTTTGAAACATTTTCATTAGCAACCACATCTGCTTCCCTGATCACAGTGCAAGACTGTAGTGGCCACATGTAAACAGATTATAACATTTGATCCCCACTCTTCACTGAGTAGCTGTGTTATAAACACCCTCCCTCTTGCATGCTGCATTTCACTGCCAAGGCAGGTTTAATGTATCGAAGCATCTAAAAAAACCCAGTCTCCATCATATGCAAAAGGCAACTATGGGGCTGGATTTTTTCAAAATAGAGTCGGATCGGCACCAAGTCTCACTGGCTTGCAGAGACTATTCAACTTAGTGCAAAAATGCTGCTTAGTAAGAAGCAGAGGGAAAATGCACAGTGTGAGTTCATCCAATGGCTTCCCTATGGTCCCACTGAAATCAAATAAGGTGTTTTTAATTTCAACAGGGCTTCTCACCCTGCCAGGAGCTCAACGGGAGAAGCAATGCATGCCAGAGACCCAGAACAAGGGTCATATGAAAGTGATGCCTGAGGAAAAATAAACTGCAGCAGAATTCATTCCTGTATGCAAACAACTCCTAGAGCTTCCAGCCTTTGGCTAATTTGTATCTGATAGTGATAGAACAAGTTATGCCCCTTGGAGTGAGGGGTATAGGAAAGTTCAGGGTCAATATGACCACAGCTGCAGTGAATAACCAGAGTGGCTTGGTTTCTCCTTCAGTATAGAGTGAGTTTCACTTCAAAGCTCATGGTATGTAAGACTGCACCTTAGAGTCACAGATCCAACTGCTTCTAGAAATATCTGTATAATCAAATGCCATGAAGGCACCAATCCTGCAACTGGCAGTGTACAACGGACTGAACTGATTTCAACAGGACTCCCTGTTGGGTGCACTGGGCCTGCCTCTCTGCTATTAACTGCTGGAACAGGGCCAAACTCTTTTGCTCAATGCAGTAATTTGTTCAAAAATAAGGTGTGGTCCACGGGCATTTGCTACTGACTCCTTCCCCCACCAGGAACTCCCATGCACTTGGCAGCAACATACTCACGTTGGTTGTTTTCTTGTAATAGTCGATGTTGTGAACATCTCTGGCAAGGCCAAAATCAGCAATTTTCATCACATTGTCTTCAGTGACTAACACGTTCCTGGCTGCCAAGTCTCGATGAATGCACTGAGAAAGGTGAGCAAAGAAATGAATATGGTCTCATTAAACTGCTTATGATGCGTGGTTTACGAGGTGCTGTTGCATTTACTCCAAAGCCAATAAAGCTGCACTATTTAATTTCTTCACCCTGCGTGTCAGTGTGCCACATGCAGTCTCAGAGAAACCACCTCTTAGCAACACCCCTCCCCCGCTTCTTCTCCCTCTCCTTCTCTCTCTCTCTCTCTCCAGACAGCAGTGCTGCTGCTTCTGCTCTCTCAGGATGGGACATCTGGCCTGGAGAGTCCCCTTCTCCACAGGAGACCTCTAGATCCCACTGCTGTATATCAAGCTGCCAGCACTGTTTTTCCTGAAGGGAGCAGAGCATGGGCTAATGGTTTACTATAGGACAGTGGGAATCAAGACACCAAGATTTTGTTTCCCTGCTCTACAGACTGACTCACTGTGTAAAATAACATCTTTGTTCACCCATTTGTAAAATGGGGAGGAGGGGTACCTTCTGCATTAGGAGGGGGATGCAAGACCTGATGAATTAAAAGGCTTGATTCTCCAATTGCTTACATCTGTGTGAATCAGGAGTAGCAAGTGTGAGAGTAGCAGCAGATCTAACGCATCTCTCTGTTTTTCATGTCTTTAGGAGCTCGTGGATAGATTTCTCTGGAAAATCTTGTTACCATTGGGCCAAATCCTTCACTGGGTTAACAATAGAGGAGTTCAACTGGTAACTTGTAAAAAACACTTGCACACGGTGGGTCTCTTCCCCGGCCTCAATGCTCTCCACTTTTAGCATTCCTGAAAAGGGGCCACTTTTGTCACTATTATCAGAGATGAGATTCTCTCTCAAACTGACCTTCAATTTTGCTGTCACATGGACACTACCAAGAGGCAGTGTACAGCTCTAAAACCATGGCCACCCTTCGATAGCAGCTTTGACTGACTGAGAATTGGATATCTGAAAGTCAATGACTTCTGCATTTAGATGTTTCTCATTTGTATCTGCTCACTGAAAACACACAACTGAGGTCTCTGCAGTGCCCAGATATTGCCACAATGTTCACATTCTTACTGGTGGATTTTTGATTATAGCTAAGCTGATTACCCCACTAAGTTGCTCATAAATGGATGTACTAATATGCAAATGGACTTGCTTCTTTGCAAGTAGAAGTGCATTTCTTATTGGAAAAAATACCTCTTGTACTTTTAGGCTCATATGGGCAGCACTCACTCATTGATTTGCTCACAATGCACTTTCCGCATCTGTGGCACTACACACATGTGTACGTATGTGATAAATAATAACAAACTCCAAGTCTCTCAACTCACTTTCTGAGATGCTAAATACTCCATGCCACGGGCCACCTGATAGGCACACGAGACTAAATCTTTAAATGTTAACTGCTCTTCTGGAAGCTTGCAAGTGTCGAAGGAATAGTCCATGCCAGGTGGCCGACGAGCCCTGAGATATTCCCGCAAGTTCCCTTTTGACGCATATTCTACCAGAACGTAGAGTGGGCCTGCCAACAAAAAATAGCATGGTATTGAGGGCCACCAAAGCATCGAAGAAAGTTAGATAGGAACGGCACTTAGGCCTCTTGACTTCCAGTTAGGTTCCCTAACCCATGGGCCAAGCAGCCTTTCACAGACACGTCTTTTCAGAGCCATTCACAAAATTAACTGAAGCCTAACGGCCCCCGGGGGTGAGCATTACCCTTTCTGTTTGATGACTGGGGAGGCTTAGACATTGAGGGTATTATGTGACTTGCCTAAACCCACAGAGTGGGGACTCAATGCCAATATTCTAACCACAAGGCCAAGCCTTGCCCAGCATATTTTCAGCATTCAGTGAGTAAGTAATAAATAACAGTCAAACCACCAGCCTCTCTGCCTCCAGCTGTACTACCCACCTCCCCTCCCCCCCCCCCCCGCCGCCCGCCATCTCCCCAATGAGAAGGACAACAAGGAAAGACATTTGAATAAAGAACAGTATTGATAACAAATAGATATCTCCCTAATATAACCCACACATCTGTGGGGCGTAGTTCATTGCCCATATAGTGGCACGTAGACCACTTACAAAGAGAGAGAATGAGTTTGCTCTACAGCCTTAGCTGAGAACCAGCTGACTTATATCCCAGACTGTAGAGGCTCATACACTCAGCTCCAGAAGTCCCAGGTTTTGTTTCGCCTGTCAATGTTGTACTAACACCAGATATTTGCTCCAATATATAAAAATCACCCAACTTCTCACCGAACAAAGGATAGTTAGTTATGACCAGAGCTCGCCGAACCGTGGCAAGCCCTGCTCGCCAGCCGTGCCTGTTCGGTGATCTGCGCATGCACAGATTGCCCGAACCCGGATCTTCCGGGTTGCAATCTACTCGCCACGGGTGAGTAGATTGCATTATTGTCCCTGGTTATGACTGTGCATGCAATTACTCTTGTGGTCAATTCAGATGCACAAGGAAAGAGTAAATCCTCCTGCCTTTACACAGCTTGAACAAGAGGGCTCCAGGAGAACAATATTACATTACAAAGGGAAAATCCTTGTGCTTCCTGGGCCAGGAAACTGCAATAGAGATATAGTGTACATAAGGCTGACCTAATGTGCACCATAGAGCAAAATGGGACCGTTTACTACTGAAATCATGAAGTGTGATGGTAGTATATATCTTTCTTTGAAACATACCATCCTGTGTGCAGGCACCTAGGAGGTTAATGATATTTTTGTGTTTCCCAATCATTTTCATCATTTCCATTTCGGACACCAGGTCAGAAAGATCCTTGTCAGTAGCATCATCTGGCAAAGACCGAAAAACAAGAAACAGTGAGGAAGGGACTAGCCATTTCTTATAGTCTAAAAGTAAAACCATAGCTGGAGCGCAATAATACTATACAATATGTTATACACTGAGTGAATGGTGACTGGCCATCTGGGCATTTATGAGAGCTGGTCAGGAAAAGAAATTTTCATCCCGTGGGAAATGTTAATATTTGCTTTTGCCCCAAACTGGGATGAAACCTTGAAAGATTAAAACTTGTTGCCAAACAAAAGTTCTTAAAAATTCTGATGTGAAAATAAAACACCGGGTGTTTTATTTTGATGCTTAGAAACTGAAAAAGAATTGGTTGTCAATTTCAATTTTAGGATTTTTGGAGCTTCACCTGCATTCTCACCTGTCTTTTTACACATGCACAAACAAACTTCCCCATTTTTTCATACTGGAAAAGAATCAGGAAGAGGTAAAAGAAGTGATTAAATGGGTGAACCACTTTTCATACCTTTTACTGTTTTCAACTTTCTTCAGTTAGAAAAACTTCTAAAAAAGAGGGGGGAAAGCTCCCAGGATAAATTGGAAAACCAAAATTTTTCAGCTTCCAAACTCAGAACACAAAACAGCAAAATATTTCAGTTTGACAATGTTGGAAATTTTCTCTCCAAAAAAGTTTCATCAACATTGACGAATGAGGACCCCCTGTTTTCCTATGGAATAAACATTTTTAATTTGAAAAAAGTTTCAACTGGTGCTAGCAGTGATATTGTGCAGAATGGCAGCACTTCTTGCTGTGACATAACCATGCCACTCCCCTCCGGGGATTTTCTGCAGCATAAAAGAGAATGCTGGTCAAGTTACAGCAGGTTCTGTAACTTTCTGTGCTTTAGGCAGGGAAAATAGAGGAGAATGTGGAGGAACCCAACCAACCCCATTGTTTTGCCTCTTCTTAAACTACTAAGGTACTTGGCCAGGGCTGGAATTTGATATGAAGATCTTCTAAAGTGCTTATATGACCCTGATCACCCAAGTACATGAACCATCTCCAAACGTTTCACAATTCTAAAAGGATTTTATACACATACCACTGTGAGGGTGTGTTTAGACTACAGGGTTTTGTCAACAAAAGTGGACTTTTGTCAACAAAACTATACCTGTGTCTACACTACTGCCAAGTTCTGTCGACATAACATCGACAGAACTCGGCAGTTTTGTCAATGTCAGTAAACCTCATTCTACGAGGAATAACGCCTTTTGTCAACAGAGTTCTGTTGACAGAAGGCGTTAATGCATCTAAACTGTCCTGTGTAAACAAGTACTAGTTACAGAATTGGAGGGGGGATTTGGCTTTCAGTTTGCCCTTCTTATAGACTATATTTTTAGAAAAACACACACCCCAAATCATGATAAATGCCAAGGGCAAATGCCTCTCTAACAGCCCCACCTTCCTGCCATTCCTTCATGGTGCTGTTCTCTGTACCTTTTAACATCTTGACAGCTACAGTGATGGCCTTGTTAGGCTTGTCCTTATCGATCCCAATCGCTTCTGCCATCACCACTTGACCAAAACAACCTTCACCCAGCGGTTTCCCCAGAGTCAGGCTGAAGCGACAGATACAAACAAATGAATTAATATGCGACCGTGCTGACAAGTGGAACGAAGACAGAAGAACGACACGTATAATTCAGGATGCGGTTTGACTGACCGAGATCTCGCTAATTCCCACTTGGGATCGGCAGGTAATTCAAGCTCCGAGACATTTGCTAGCATTGGCCCATCGCTGGATGAGAGCCGGGTGATTCTGACCAACGGGGTGTTGGAATTCATGGAAGAATTTGACTCCAATGACACCTGCTTGAATAGAGCAAATAAAATGTTATTGCCAACTGCCTCTGTGGCAGAAACATGCAGAAGTGCTTAAAAAGAAACCCGCCAAGAGCAGTTTGAACTAATCTTTATTTATTGAAGACTTATCATAAATTTGTACAGACAGTGTGTGTTTGCAGTCAGTCCTAATTTTCCCTTGCCTGGCCTGTAAAAGCTGAGAGATTGCCACAGAGAATAAATTCACAGGATTGGCAATCCTTTGTAATCCCTACATTTGCTGCTGTGCTGTGCCATGCTCTGATCATGACTGGATGAGCTATTGATCCATCATGTGCCATCATGTCCCTTGCGGCAAGAAGGCCCAATCCTGGACTCAAAGAAATCAATGAGTTTTGCTAGTGACATCATTGGGAACAGGACCAAAAATGTGTTCTGTCTCCCACTTCTGCCGTTCACAATGAGTAGGGGTGCAGGACTGCAGACTATATCTGGAAGGTCCTTTTCCCCCCCTTAGTGTTGTTACATGTGGCCAGAAGGGCCAATTTAAGTGTCTGTTTACTAGTCTTAGCTAAAACACAGGTCTCTGTGGAACTGCTGGTCTTTGACAAAGAATACATGACCTCTAAAAAGAGAGTTAACTGCCACAAACAATTAGAAAAAAAATCAAGTTAATGAATAAGTGAAAAACTGATACACACAGTTTGATCCTTATCAGGCGAAGGCCCTGCTCACATGAATGGGATTTTTGACTGAATAAAGGATGCAGGGTCAGGTTCCTAATGTAGAAAGGAATTTAAAGGAAAGTGGGGCTATAGGGGGGATAGGAATCTTGTATCTACTTTCTGTTACCTGTCTCTTGAGAGGAAATTTGGAGACTTTCTGTACAGTGGGCGTGCTCATGGCTTTTTTGCTGGGCATTTTCATCCTACAGATGATCACGACCACAACCACCAGGATGAAGAGAACGAAGCCAGTTCCATAGCTGAGGATGCCAGCGTAAACGGAGCCAGAATCATCCACTTCCACCAGCTCTGCAGAGTAACGAGAAATCCAAGTGAGGAGCAAGGACGGGCGATGGCAGCCAACACATACACATGCAGTGCAAGAAATTCAGGTAGAGCCTGAGCTAAGCTCACTGTCACCAACAGGAATCTTCCCATTGACTTCAATGTGAATTAGATCAGGTCTAGGCTGGACACCTCTTTGTATATGTGTAATCCTGTTGGACTTAACTTAGGAGCCCTCCCAACCCAGAACTCTGAATGCAGGTGTTTTGCTTTTGCAAACAATGCAGGATTGTGCCCTTCCTAGATTTCTCTCCATTTTGACTGATATGCCCCAGATGAAGGATTAATGTGGCCATTTAAAATAAGATTTCAGTTTATTCACCTGAACCACATCTGTCTCCAAAGGAAGGCTAGGCTGGGTGAGGATAAATGGGAAACTTGGCTTAATTATATCATAATTCATAACATTTTGTTTGGACAAGTAAAGAGAGGGGAAATTATCTAATTTTTTTTTTTTTTTTGGCAAAAATCCCACTCTGGGATTCTAGAAAGTCAGCAATTCCCATAGTCCATTGAACAGGTGCCAATCATTTTGATGACCACACGCTATAATTAGTTTGATGCACTCAGAGCTCAATCCCGCAACCTCTCCACAAGCAAAACACAAATCAAGACTGATTCTCTGCATGTTCCATTCAGTTCAGGCACTTTTGAATTTACAAGGGGTCAAAGCAAAACCAAACACACACTAATAGAAAAGAGAATGCCCAGCAGTTCTTTAATCACTGGTGGAACTCCTAGTGAAATCACTGGAGCATGCGGGTTTGCCATGGCTTCCAACAATGGTGGTGGAGGGGATAAAAATGTATTTTATAATCAGGTAATTTGAGAGAGTATCCTGTGAGGTCCCTCAATTGCTGCTGACTTCACTGGGGGTTGACAGAGCTCTATACCAAGCAAAGTCAGGTCCTGTACAACGGTTCTCTGCTCATTTGGTTTTATTTGCTGCCCATTCAATGGACTTTTCACAGAGTCACTTCACTCTGGGCTAAATGCTGAGCAGGGTAGTTTGGGTGCAGGTGACTTGAAAGCAGATGCACTCAAGTGCAGCAGTGAAGGAAACGAATGAAGGAAACATCACCCCTCCATAGGCAAGCCCCACCCCAGCTCTGGCCTATTGAAATCAATGGGAGTCTTTCTGCCAACTTTATTGGGCATGTATCAGGCTCTTGGTGACTCTGTCCTTGAAGGAACATGGCAATGCGAGAAATGGGGGGTGGCTATTGTCTGTGCATATACCAGTACACGTCGTGCAGCAATCGTTGCGAGCGAGCTGACCAAAATGAGCAGAGAACCTTTGTACAGGGCCTGACCTTGCTTGGCCAACCCCCAGTGAAGTCAGCAGCAATTGAGGGACTTCACAGGATCAGGCCCTATACCCAAAGGGCAGGAAGTATAGCTGCCATGAAATATAGTTGGGATGGCTCTGCTGTATTTTATCACAGCAGCAAACTTCATAGCTTTAAGGTCTCTGATCTGGGCCTTTTCTCTCTTTGAAAGGCTCGCCACAGATGGACAGACTACATTCTGCATCTCCCTAAAGGCTGCTGCAACCTCGGCCCCCATTCCAGTTTGCTATCTCTGCAGTGTCTTGCATTTGAGTTCACTATGAAGTTCCACTTTAGCTGGGTTTTTTAAAAATATGCTACAAGTTCATACATTTTAAAACCAATGCAACAATTTGATGATACAATCCAGGCAGATTGTTATAACAATGTAAACCTCCGAACTTAAATCAAGAGAAACAATTTTTAATCCATGGAATGGGGGAAGCGGAAACAGAATCAGAGAAGAACCAGCAGATCCCATTTGCATCAAGGCCCATCTTTGAGGAGACACACTGCTCCCAAACAAAGACAATTAATATGAAAAATCACCAATTAAAGTAAGGGTTTAGAAATGCCAAAGTTTCTGGTTCAGAAAAAAAGTTTTGGGGGATGTGTCTTTGCCAAGGCTACCACTGATGGTGATCAAAATGTGTTTTATAACGAAGAGATTTGAGAGAGTATAATTTATTTGCTGCCCATTCAATGGACGATTAAAAATAGGTATTACATAAAAAAAGAAAGGGCTGAATTTTGGTCTGCTTCTGCAGTCCTGCTTGGGCTGAAACCCATCAGCACACTTTCCCAAATTCATGCACTTTAACACAAGGAGAGTTTTTAGGATGTGGGACAGTGCAGATCTCTCTGTTGCATGGTCTAAGTAGGAGAGTCAATTCGGTCTCCATTTCCAGAGCCTACATAGCTCCTACTGCCTTTAGCTGGTGCTAGATGCAGTGTTCCCTGTAAACTGTGTGCTTGTGTGGCTGCTCAGGAGAGACTCCAATGCCACCCAGCTGATTAGCTCCTGGTGGTGCACATTTGCACGTGTACCAGTGCACAGAAAAAAATATTCTGCACACGGATGGAAAAGAATAGAGGGAGCATTGGCTTGGAGTATTAATATCTCTGAAAATCAGTCCAGCAGTGCCTGGGTTGTGTATCTCCATCTCTACAAGTGACTCTCATTGTGACCTTCCATTTCTAGATAAGCAGGCTAATAAGTTATCTTAAAATTAAACTATATGCCTAAGTCAAAGGGATCTTGAAAGGTTTAGATCACTACTATCTCTAATGTGTTTTGGGATCCCTCGGAAGAAATATGAGGCATGTCAGTATTTTTAACATGCAAGTGCAATGGGGATTAGAGATCTGCATGGGCAACTGAAGAGGAGAGTTCCTTCTGTGGAGAAGTCGACTAAAGATCAAAATTCATTACTAATAATGCGTAGAACTGAGGCATTTCTAACTTAAAAATTGAAGCATCACCAAGAGGAAACAAAGGGGACAGTGCAGAAAGAAATACCTGGTAGAACCGTCAGCCAAGCAGAATGATGTGAAAACCCAATAGAATTCCCAGCGAGACAAGTATATTCCCCTGCATCCTCAAAAGTAACATTTCGCAAGTACAGAATTTCTAGTTCCTTATCCGTTGTGTTAACACCTGCCGTCTACAGGGGGAAAAAAATACACACATATAGAAAGAGGGAAAACAGAGGATAAGCCACATTCCCAGCAAGTTTGAGGACACAACACGGATTTATAGGTAAAATTTCAAAAGCAGATGAAGATTTGTTGTGTTTCCTTCCAGTGGCCCATCTTCTGCATTTATTTATTCATTCCCGTTTGCATCCTATAGTAAAAGCA
Organism: Pelodiscus sinensis; assembly: GCF_052426305.1. Lineage (NCBI taxonomy): Eukaryota > Metazoa > Chordata > Testudines > Trionychidae > Pelodiscus > Pelodiscus sinensis. Next base: position 17,474,070 of record NC_143055.1, on the reverse strand, counting down.
AAAGGTTCCCTTCACCAGGCTCTTACTCTGTCCCACTAATGAAGCATGCAAGCAAAAGCATCAAAAGGAAAAATTGCCCCCACAATAGGACTGACTGTAGGTTAGCAGGGTGAGTGTGGGGGGAAAAACAGAACTTGTAAGAATAAGAGAGTCGTAGAGAGGAAAGGGTAAAGTGCTGGCCAGATAAATGGTGACTTCATACAGAAAAATGTTCATTAGGAAGACATTATTCTTAATGTCAATTTCAACACCAAGAGCTTATCTATTAATAATATAGCTCTTGATGCTATCATGTAATTCTGGATCATCATTAGAAAGTGTCCTTTAGGGAGCATTCCTACATTATCCGGGAGATAGACTGGCTGACTTGCCACTCACTTTATAATTAATTGAAAATGTTAAGACATAGGCAAAATTATTCTGGAGTGTAAACCCCAATGGAGTTAAACCAAGGACAGCTGAACTCCATTATTCCCTACTTATGTGTTCGCTAGCATGATCTAATACTGATGTTAATTATGAATAACTATTGGAATGGAAAAAACCTGTTTTTGGACTATACTAATACTATGGGCAAAAATCTTCAAATGTATTTGATTTCTTAGAGGTTTGAACATCAAAGGCCATTAGCAAGCAGTCCTGTTATCAGCACTCAGCCGTGAGGAAAAGAAAGGAATAGGAGCAGAAAAGACTGGTAGCAAATGTTGACAGTCATTTTATTGTGGGAATTTTTCCATCGCAATTGATATATAGGCATTTAATTCTTTCAAAAATATTAGCAAGGAAATAAGGTAAAAGCCATTCAGCATCAGTTGACAGGGTTTAATATAAAATGAATAGTAATTTTAATCACTAGCTTCTTAGAATGTTAAAGCTCATTCTTGCAGTTGCTAGGGCCTTGGGACAGAGTCTATGGTTTACCTGGTTTTGGTTTGCGAATATGGAGCCAAAATGGTTTTTCGGCTATGCCTACGAAATTGTTGGCTCTACACAGATATTCTCCTTCATCTTGTTCTGTCACATTGAACAGATTTAGGTTAGCATCGGCTTCAGCGTTTTTACTGATCCAAGACTGCAGGAACAGACAGAAACCTGAACTTCAGTAAACCAAACAATACCTCCATCGAAGCTACGTTAGCTTAGGACTGATTGAGCATGACCAATTTATACTTTCATTTCTGCTCACCATACTCAAGTGAGGAGAACTACTGAAGATTTAAGTGAGCAAGGGGACCCGGATCAGCCCAGTAACAGCGCACAAGTTCACTCCTCTCCTTTTACTGGTGCTTCTCCCATTAAAAGGCATACATCATCTTTCTTTCTTTTTTTTTTTTTTTTTTTTAAAAAGGTCATTATCCTGTTCTGCACCTAACGGTAGCCAGACAGCCAGAGATTCTATGGTTTCTTAATAACTGTGTAGACAGAAACAGCAGGAAAAGGGCTTACATGGAGATTTGTGTTTGCAACCCAACTCAGCAAATACTGTTTCAATTATCAGGATTCCAAAATAGAATTTGGAGACAAAATATAAGCAGTGGCAGTCTGAAGCCTACTGCTGACTTTGCCTTTCAGAAATTAGCTGTAATTTTTTCCACTGCACATAGGAGAGTCTTCTTTACTAAATAAAGTGATGCTTATAAATCAGCTCAACTTCAGACCATTAAATGGGGTTTTATTTCTCATCTTCGAAGCTGCTGCAATGGCAGTTTCTCTTTTATCTGAAAATGTGTGGCCCCCGAAGGGCTAGAAAAATACCCCATTCAATTCTGGAAGATAAAATGAAGTGATAGTGCTTTGTTATTCCCCTGCGTGGCCCAATCTCTAACCACAATGTTAGAGTCTGATTCTGCAGATCTGACTTGCAAAAAAGGATGGCAGGATCAGCTCTATAATTAGGAACTTAAAACTCATTCCAGATGTGCATAGGGTTCAAATCCCAATGTGAACTTTGCAGTTTCAGACGTGATCTCACTGCTGAGATTCACACTTTGCAAAGTTGGTTTGAACTTATCTTTAAATCAGCCAGTTTCCTTGCTGCTGCTTCATTATTTATAATTAAAGTCTATGTATTGATAGAGGGCACAGTTTATCCTGGGCTAACACTGTCCCTTGCTGGAGACTAGAATGAGGAATTTTCAATCCCCCTGACATGGATAACATTCCTCAGAGCATCCTGCTAATTCCTCCTACAGAATTATTTTTGTTCACAGATTTAGGCCCAGCTTTGAGGTAACTGATCCAGATGGCAGTTTGTTTTTGTCAAGCAATTTCAGAACAGATTCAAGTGTAGCCTTAAATGTAATTGAGAGATTGTGCTCCCCCAGCTCTGCATGCAGAGGGCAATCTTGACATGCAGCTTTTCCTTCCCTCCTGCATGAAAGGAGGCTAAGCTGCTTCCAATGTGCCATCTAACCCATATTCTGGATTCCGCAGAAGCCCCTCTGCTGAACCTGGGACTTGCCCAAGATCAAGAGATGGGGCAGCCTCATCACGTCCCTCGAATCCTGTCAAGATTACACTGGGGAGACTTATAACTAGGAATCTCTTTTAAGGCCACCACGGCTGGGGGGGTTCTTAACAGTATGATTCCAGCACAGCTGCATTGCTGGGGACTGAGATTTAAGCCACTGTCAGCTTTCACAAGGGCAGAACAAATTCTGCTCTATGACAGAATAGTGTGGGGGAAAGCTCCAAGAGGAGGGGGCACATTAGCTCCAAAATATTAGTGATTTACCTTATCTTTTAATATTTTAAAAACAAAAAATCATACAAAACTGAGAATGACAGCACCAAACCAAGGCCCATTAGCTGAGCACAATGATGCATCCTGAAATGGAAATTCTCGGAGCCCTGATGCCATAAACCACAGTTAACACTGCCAGACACAGTCACGATTAATCAGAAGTAGGGAAGATAAGTGTGCCGTTGCCATTAAATAAAAATAAAAATCACCCTTTTGTTTTCAAATGCCTGCCTGTACTTGTACTTTTAGGAAGGTATAACTCACTCTGTCCAAACAGGAGAAGGCATTTGGCAGTTCTAATAATCTAGCACCTCTGTCTCTCAGTGTCTAAAAATTATACGCTAGTTATACATGTCTTAGCCACAGCAATGTAGGATCAGGGGTTTGTTACACCATCTGCTGTTTGCACAACTTTGTGAGCTTCCAGAGGTAGCAGTACTTTATTCCACAAGGACCACATATGGAGCAAAAAAGACTAAATTGAGTGGCGTGTTACAACACTTGATAGTTTGCTATGAAATCAATGGGAAATTAATGTATACATATATTAAGCAAATCTTTATGCACAGCTAGTGTGGTGCCAAATACTGAAGAACTGTCTCCGACCATTTCTTCCAATGTGTTAGTTCAATCTGGGTAACGATTTCCAAGGTCTCTGGCTTCTATTATCATTTACTTGGCTGAGTTATAACAGTGTACATACTGTCTGATCGCTCTTTAACTTCACATGTAGGAAAAAAAAACGTGCCATGGAACTTACAATGAACTGACTAAAGGGACACTCTCAGGTTGACAATCAAGGGCCAAATTCTGATCTCTGGAGTAACTCCACTGAGCCCTATGTATTTTAAATGGATTTACACACTGCATCTTAGCAAACTGCAAAGGATTTTAAAAGTCTAATACACTTTTCACTGTTTACAGTTTTCTTTTTGCATTTGCTCAATCCAAGAAAATGGTGGACCTGTCAAGTTTTAGCCTTGTTTGCTGTCCCTGGGCCATGTTCTTTCACAACACTGGAAGGCCTGCACTTGGTCCTGTTCAGCAGAGCACTTAGCACATGCTTAGCTTTAAGCATCAATGGGACTTCAGTGCTTAGCAGAGGAGGGATGCTCTCCTGAGTCTGGGCTCAAAAGAAGTGTTAACTGCATCATTGTCACTGGTCTGAGCAGAGACACAAGAAATCAGACTTACGGTCACATTCTTGTTTCCAGGCCCAAGTACCACACTGCTTTACACTGCTTTATGTAGGATGCAGGAGAGGTATGCACATATATGTAAAACTGATTTTTTTCTGAGCCATTTTAGGCCAAATTTCATCGGACAGCGTATCATTCATTATGATACGATCCTCTCAAGTGGCATAACTTCCGCAACCATTTGCTTGCTCTTTATTTATCCAGGCTAATGTACATAATAAGGTAAGCTCTGCCCGTTTCAGTTTTGGTCCAAACTGTGACATAACTGTTTCTGGACACTTCTAGTAAACAAAGAAACAAACGGGGAGCATCGTTTTTAATGACACAGTTGTGATATTTTACTGTCGAAAGGGACTTTTACAGCCAAATGTTCTTGCTTTGTGTGCCACTCAGAAAGGTCTTTTTTTTAAAAGCTATCCCATCTGCCCAGATTACTCTCATTATCCTTCCCCTATAAACACTGGAACAATTATACAAGGGAAACTTGGAGTGCACACATGATGTGATTTAAACAATACTCCTTCCCTCCCCCCCAGACCTGTAGTGTTGAACTGTTAATGCTGCTTGGGGCTTTGCTGTGTTTTAGAATTCCTGGTTCCAGTTTGTTTACGAGTGTCTAAAAAAAGTTTACTGTCTCCATTAAATGAGAACACCTAATCTTTGGGCTGAACTCTCAACGTAAGTGCAATATAGCTACAGGCAGCAATTTAATTTTTAGAAGAACAGAGGGAAGGAAAACCCATCCCCTGATTTGTCTCTCTCCTGGTTCTATACATTTAGGGCAAAATTTTCAGACGCAATCAAGAAACTAAGGAGCCTAAGATCATGTTCACACGTGACATAGGAGTTTGGGAGCTCAAGTCTCAATGAATTTTAATGAAACTTGAGCTCTTATGAGCGTAAACATCACTTTTGAAAATGCTACCCTTAATGACATTTATTTGCCCTCTCATCTATATACCTGTGGGTGGCTTAACATATAGTCAAATAATAGTGCCATCTGCAGAATGCTGTGTTCATCTCAGTCCACAGCTCTGAGCTCTCTGTATGCCTCCTCACCCCCAAAACACCAGCTATAAATTTTACCAATGAATCACCAGCACAGTAGTTAGTAATAACCAATGTGACTCTGACTGTGTGATAAGGCAAATGACTGTACATGTCCTCTGACAGTTTGGGGCAATACTTAACTGTAATTAACCTAACATGACTCTAGATATCATTGTTGCCTCCCATCAATTTAGGCACCAAAGCTTCAACTAGCTGCAAAAATATGATCTTAAAAAGGGAGAAAATGTAGTTTCTAACACAGCAAGACTTTGAACATAACCTGCTTTCTGCTTCTCTCTCTCTTTCTTTTTTCTGAAATGAAGACTTAATTAAAAACTGAACACTCAGTATAAACCATGGGCCAAACTTGGTTCTGCACAGAGGTCACTAAAGATTGGATTTGGGACCATATTTTTAAACACAAAAGAAAGGTTCCTTACCTGTATTATTAGTACAGTAAATTAATAGGGATGAACACTAAAAACAATCTACTTTACCCATTACAGATAAAATCTGGCCCCCTCCTCCCAAAGTCAGTAGCAAAATCCCCATTGACATCAGTGGTGGCAGGATTTTACTCAATGGATGTACATTTTCAGAAGGCCTCCTTATTTATGCTTTCAAACTTTGTGAGTGGTTGTTCTGAATAGGCACCTCTATCCCTGGATTAACTGAGGAGTCTGCACATTCACTGCCATGGAAGTAAGAGCATTCCCTAGTCCCAGAGTAACATGAAGACACGTAGCTTTCTAGCAATACTGCAACAGCATTTGACAATGGAGGGATCGTGGAGGGTAACATTTCTGGGAGTTCTTAAAATTCCTAATCAGTTCAGACGCCACTGAGATATTGAGACCAACACAGAGGAGGCATTATACTCCCCTGAACGAGAAAGCAAATGGTGTCTACCAACCTTGAGCACTGTGACATACGGAGTCCCATTGGATCCATATTTACTGCCGTTGACTTCCACATGTTTCAGCCACTGGATGTGAGGCTGGGCATCACTGTACACTTTGCAATGGAATTCAACATCACTCCCTACCACCACCGTCTGGTTGGCAGGCAGTCCTGCCTGGAGGATAGGCCGGTGGGGTGACCTTTCTGAAATGAAAAGGGGGAACCCATGTTTAACCTCTCTTCCCATTCCACATGTCCCTCTGTTGCTTTCAGCACCACCACCAATGTCTGCATGGAAGCAGTAGTTTAACTGCTTGCAGTAGGGCTCATTAAAAGCCCTGGAGGAGCAAACCCAGAGACCAGTGCTCTCTGCTTACCTGCACGAGGAGCTGCAGCATAGGCTTCCCAAACCATGCCCCAGTCAACATGCCTCAATCAAGTTCGTGACAGTGAAAAGGCTGGTCAGTGTCCCTGCCCCTTTGCTGCTTGAATTCTGGCTGAGTGCCAGCTAGGTTTGCTATTATGTACCTGCAGCATCATTTCAGGGGGCAGGCTATGATGAAGCCCAAAAGCATTTTTGTACATAAGACATCGAAGATTCACTTGACAACCGTGTATCAGAAGTTACAAGGAAGTAGAGAAATCTTACCTAATACATCTAGCTGGTAAGTGTGCCTAATGCTGCCATACTTGTTCTCCACAACGCATGTGTAATTTCCTCGGTCTGATGGGACCACACTCTCCATCACGAGGCTCCACTGCTGATGCCGTAGCTACAGAAAGGGGGGGCAAGCGCCAGCCATAAGACACCACCAGCTAATATTTCATTGGACCATTGCAAACAATGAACAAATGACCAAAGACAATTGGCCTCTGTCTTTTATTCACAGGCTTCTTCACATTCACTCTGCTAGTGTTGCAGGGACTGCAGCACATGTATAAATCTAATGCATGACCATTTTAAAGACATCATCACAGGACCTAACCACATCAGAGGCTCATACAGCTGCACGTCCACTAACGTGATCTATGCCATTAAGTGCTAGCAATGCCCCTCTGCCACGTACATTGGCCAAACTGGACAGTCTCTGCGACAAAGGATTAATGGACACAAATCAGATCTTCGAAAAGGTATCACACAGAAACCTGATGGGGAACACTTTAACTTGCCTGAGCACTCTCTAACAGATCTAAAAGTGACTATATTACAAAGCAATTCAAAAAACAAGGCAGAGAGAGAAGTTGCAGAACATGCTTTCATTTACAGATTTGACACATGCGATCAAGGAATGAACAAAGACCTGAACTAGATGGGCTGCTACATTCTAGGGCTGTTAAATTATTTTAATTACTAATCAACTAGTCAATGGATTTTCCATCAACTAGTCGATTAGTTGATAAGTGGGGGAGCCACAGTGGGAGCTAACCGTGCTGCAACTCTACCTTTTAAATCTATTAAGAGCCAGCATCTGGGACGGATAGAGGCAGCAAGGGGCGGGGAAGTGACTAGTTGACTATCTGGTAAGCTTTTGCTTATCAGATAGTTGACTAGTCACTTACGTTGCTACTACATTCTATACCCTAATGACATCAAAAGCTAAGCACCAGGCACAAAAGCTAAGAACCAGGCCCACTCTCTTAGCCTCATTTAGCATGGACACTCTAATTGACAAGATTATTTTCCCTATTTTTTCCTTCTTTATCCCTCCTCATCCCCTCTCTTTCGCTGCAGGACTATTCATTGTTTTTTAAGTTTTTTTCATTTTAAAGACAATTTATGCTACAAACCTAATTGTAAAGGGGTCCTAACATAAGACTCCCGCCCAGTGAAGCAACTGGTTTTTTGGGACATTTTTTTTTTCTCATTTGTAGAGCACCTAGGGATCTTGGTCTACAACAAGAGCTCACATGTGCAATAGTAAAACAAATAATACATCATTGCATAGCTGCATATCCATGTTGTGCTTTTCTTTACAGAACTGAAAGAGGTTCAAAGGCATTTAATCAGATAGCACCACATAGTCCAGTCAACTGCGGTCCAGAGGTTAAATGGACTCCATGACTTTAAAGAACCACAACTCCCCTCCAAAATCCTTAACCTAACTTGTGTTACCAATATCTACTCTCCACCCACTAGGATGTTAAGGACTAGTCGATTATATGATAAGTAAATGCTTATTGGATAGTTGACAGACTAGTCTCTCTATAGTGACCTTCTCTCTATAGTGGATTGCATTACAGGCTTGACTCTGCACATTCCTCTTTATTCTTCTCTCGTAGGCATTTGTAAAACACCCATCTCTGTAGTATCTATGATCTGAATTCTGGTAAAGTTTGGCTCCAGATATGAAACACACGGCAGAGCTGTGTCATAAATCTGGACCCAAACACTCCAAACATCCAGCCATTTGCCTATTCTAGACAAAGTGCTCAACACCTTATTGCACGGGACTTAAGTTCTGGAGAAACGGGGTCTGAATACAGACTCAAACTGTGTCTCAGAGCCAGGTGCCTCATGTCACAGGTGTTTGGAAAGTTTTTTTAAAACAACAACTAAGGAAAAATAATACTCGAAAGCTAAGTCCAGACCCAAGGGATCACAAGGATGCTCCCAATTTTGGGCAGTTGCTGTTCTTGATAAACCATGAGAAACATGAAGTAACGTGGTGCAGACATTAATCAAATCAGTGAGATACTAGAAATCCCTCTGGTTTATTTGGTGTTGTCATTCTTGGCTCCTTGCAAGACAAACATTTGCAGACACACTTAAAAACTCAGCCTATGTTTGCTAGACTGGTATGCAAGCTGGTGCAATAGTCTGGGGAAGGGATAATCCTCAATCTCTCCCCCACCCGCTCCCCTATTCCCTTCTAGGGTCATTTAACACATACAGGCTTACAATATTATAGATTCCAGCAAGGATTTAACTATTAATTCTCTTTGGGAAATTTCATATAAGTCATATGAATTTCACTCCCCTGCCATTTAAGGATGAATTGTGCAGAATTTACTTCATCCATGTTTGGAAATCTTTTTCTATCCCCCCCCCACCCCCACTTTTCAGTTTTGATGCACACTAGATGGTATCTACAGGCAAAAAAGAGATTAGAATGTGATATTTAAAAAAAAAAAATCCAGACTTCCATGATACAAGTTCCAGCTTAATTCTGCTGGCTGCAGATTTAAAAACAGCAAAGTCTAAAGTATTCTAAATTCTGGAGAAAAAGAGAAACAGGATATATTCGTGATTCTAGGCTTTGCAGATTAATCCACTGGGCTCGATCCTTGGCTAGTATAAAATGTCCAAGCTCCACCAGCTGTCGATCTCTGGCCTAAATCCTGGGAGGGAAGCTCAATCGTACCTGAAGAGTTTAATTGTCAGTAAATAAAACAATGAGCTGATTTTTTACTTTCTAGTACAGATGCATACTGGCCTATTTACAATAGAAGAGAGTATCATAGCTCTAACAAGCTCAGGGGGAAAGAAACAGAGAAATGTCTCTGTACCTAGAGATTCTGAGAGATCTGTGCCTAGACAGACAGGGGGTTGAAACCAATATAACTGTAATGGGCCTCTCACTGTCTTTGATGGCTCTTTAAACATTTATTTATTGTTGGAAGGTCTCAATAAAGAAATAAAGCATGCTGGTGCAAGAGATGTTACTGTGAAGCAGAGGATAAAACTTTACTATCTAAACTCAAGCATAGATTCAAACCACAGAAAAGCAGGAAGTGGAATTACTTTTAACTTTAGGTTTAATTCTGCGATCATAATTTATTGCAGCTGTCATCACACATTTCTGTATGATGCCGTTAAAACTGCACACACAAGCCTGAAAGCAGTTTATGATGATCTGCACAGCATGTAATTAGTACAAAATGTTTGTGCTGCATTGGGTGACTTGGAACTGTTATCATCAGATGAGTTGCAGAGTACCACCTCTCTGATTCTCCTCACTTCTTAACTTCTCCAAAGATCAAGAACTGGCTGTGTAATCTTGTTCACAAACCACAATGTAATTTCAGTGCTGATAAGGAAGCTTCAAAGATTAAAGGGAAACAGTCATATTCAGCTTTTCGAGGAGCGCAGCCTGAGAGAAGAGGGAGGAAAACAGTGTGGAAAGAGATTTTTCTCCCTTGTGACTCTGTTGTGTTTATAACCATCCCACCAGCTATTCTATTCTACAAAATGGTAAACAGGAAGGCATGTGATATAGTACAAAGGGGATATAGGTGGAAGGGGGACACAAAAGCAACCAATTTTCCTGCTACGTTGCTGCCTTATTTTGATCTACAATTTCAATGTGGTGCAGAAACTGCTGGTTAGATAACTCATCTGGTCAGGCAATCATTTCGTGGGGTTTAGTGTCCGCGGACTTTGTAGACATCATGGATGCAATACCTTCGAAATCACACTGCCCACCTGCCCCTCTTTGGCATTACCCAGGGCAAAGGGGCTTCCATTGGTTCACAAGTCAATCATTTACATCACATGAATGTTAATGATCCCAAACAGAACCCAGTCCCTTCAGGGCTTGCATTTAGGGACATCAGTGGTTAACTGGTTAACGGACAAGCCTCACCCATAACAGGTTTCAGTTAACTGTAGGGGCTGGAGCAGCTTCCCGCTTGCACTACAAAAGGGGCTGCGCCAGCTCCGTAGGCAGGGGCGGCTCTGGCCATCCACAGGTTACACGCTCACTCCCTGGGAGAGAGGCTTTGCTGCAGGTTCTGCAATATAAAGTTGATATAAAAGCTTTATACTGAAGAGCCAACAGCACGTGTAACCGCTAGGATTTTTTAGTGGTTAGATGGTTACATTTTTAAATGACTGTTTACATTCCTACTCCCGTTACGTGTCTGAGAGAGAGAGAGAGAGAGAGACAGAGAGAGAGATGCTTAAGAGCTTAGTCCAGTGTCTGATCTCTGTTACATGGACGTAAGCCAGGAATCTCTTTACTGATTTCGGTGGCATCACACTCTGGGTACACCCTTCTGTAATTTGGCTAAAACCTGTCTTTGTACCTTGGATCTAGTTATGGCGCCTCGCACAGCAATACTCCAGGACTTTTTTATTAGGTTCTTTTTTAAACAAAAAAAGACTAGAAACACACACAAATGCTCGGAGTTGGTCTACCCCCTAAACAGGCAGCAGCTAGTGTTAACACTTGAGCATCTGAACAATTATTATGCTCAAAAAGATTCCCATTCAGACACAGTCACTGTGGTTCATGATGACATACGCTGATCTCCTCCTCTCTCACTTCTGACAAAGTCGCCCGGGGTTATGAGCAATACTAAGTGAAACCCAATTTATACATAATTTAGGCAAAACATTTTGAGGACAAAAAAAGGTCATATGCCCTAATGCTCATGGAAATGCTCACTTGCCCTTCAGACTTGTTCAGTGAACACTAGAACCGACTGATCCGTCAATCATAGACCCAAGGATGAACAAACACAGCATGGTCAAGATCAGACCCTCAATGCCTTACTTTGATGCCCCCAATTCGATGCTCTCCCTTGAATTCTTTGCCATTTTTCAGCCAGTATATGGATGGGGTGGGGTTGCCTGCTGCAGGGCAACGGAAGCGAACGGTATTTGCAGCTGGTACAGCTAGCAGCTTCTTTTCCATCCTCTCTGAACGGGTCCAATAAGGAGCACCTGAGAAACGAGAGACAAAACAAACAGGCTTATTTCTGGGCTTCAGCATACCTGGAAGAAACTAAATTGCTCCCTACTTTAGTTAAGATGAATTACAATGAAATACTTTCCAGCCAAATAATTTTCACAAATACAACCATGCTGTCTACATACAAGACTTGTTTGCAGCCAGGTTCTGTTCTTGATAACACCAGTGTAAATCTAGAGGAACTCCAATGTAATCAACCATTGGAGTCATTCCAGATTAGGATCAGAATCTGGCCCTCAGACTCTACAAATGACAGCAGAATGCCAGCCAAGAACTGTGGGTGGCGGGAAGGTGCTGGGATTGCAAAAGAGTGATGATCGCCCAGCAATGAGTCAAGGTAAAGTAATGTTAGCAAAAGCACTGAAGGAGTTTGCCTGTAAATAAAGGGGAACGTGTCCCATGCCTGTTACAAAAAAGACAAAAACCAAACTTCAAACCGGTTTATCATGTTTACATTCTTAAACTACAAGTGATCTCAGTTTTAAGGATTCATGTTACTTGTGAACAGGGATTAGTTTTTAATACTGCTGTTAACACACGATACTTCTATAATTTGCCTTAAGTAGACAGCAATGATGCTTGGCACTTGCTACAACCATTACATATTAACTCCGAATTAAGGTAGTGGCAGAAAACTCATTACACTGGGGGTTGAGGGGAGGTGCATAAAGAGTCTCCTGAGATGTGATTTCTGCCTAAGAAAATATTATGGGGTTGTATTTCTGGGTGGTTTTTACATCACCCTGTGGGCTACATTCTGATGCATCTGGCTCCCAGTAAACTCAAGGAGACGCAGGCAGGCAGAATTTGGCCCTTATGGCTTCCAGTGGTTGTGAGAAGAAAGAAAGGCTGGCAGCTACAACTAAGTCAATGGACTGCCAGCCCCAGAGATGCAGGGCATGCAAACCAGTTGTTACAAGAGGAAGACGTGTCTTTCACGCAGACAGGGGCTGATCCTGTGAGAATGGTGTCTGAGCACATCAAGGCCTTTAAACTCCTCAGTCTGTCTCATTGGCAGGATAACAGCCTCACTTCTTTCCATGGCTACCCTGCCCCAAACCAGCGAAGTGGCTTAGGAGCCTGCATTTCAAATGCAAAATCACCCAGGTCCCACTGGAAAAAAAAAAATCAAGGATTTTCACTGTTCCAACATCTTGCTGCCAGCCATAATGAATTTCAATGACACTGGAAATTAATGGGATTTTTAAAGTGTTACTCAATCTCCTCTCCTTTTTTAAAGCCTTGTCTCCACTGACTTTTTGGCCTCATTTTTTCCTGCCATTACTAAAAATTGCAGACACCCGGGTGGGAACATTAGCATGGACAATGCACCATCTGCCATTTAGACACAGTCATGCCTGGAAATTCTGTGAAATGGATTAGACAACATGGGGGTAACAAGCCAATATGTTCCTGGAGATCTGTCCACATTAGGGCTCTAACCACTGAGTTTAATGCTATGATCTGTCACAACTTGATTGTAGGCCACTTCATAGCCCTGTGCCTCAGTTTCTCATCTGTGAAATGCAGGGTGAACATCATTGGCATTTGAGAGGCACTATAGTGCTCAGAGCCACACAGGTACACAGACCAGTTGGCATTAAGACTTGGATGGACGTAGCCTCACAGTGACTTGTACATCCTCTTGTAGGAGATTATCCCAGTCCCAAATCACCTCGCAGGCATCTACACTGACATGTTTCAGACTGCAGCACAATAAATGAGTAGCGTCAATTTTCACACAGCAGGAGGGTGCCATGCTACTCTCTTTTATTTTTCTCAGCTCCAGTGCGTAATCAAGGCTTGCTGTGGCAGAGCAGCCGTGGGTCAATAGTAAATCGCAGCTACCGTCCAATGGATTAGAAACTACCTACTGCGTGCGTGTGCGTGTCAGCTCTGAGAAATGCTGCCACTTAGGCTTTCATTCCTATTAAAGCCCTCAATAATTCTGGGCCTTTGCCCAGTTTTGTATCTTTCTTAAGGAACCAGGGTGTGCCCAGACTATAATCGCTGTAACTTCATGCTTTGCTTAGCTCTGCAAACTTGATTGAAGGGGACAGATCCTTAGCTGCTGTAAACTGTTACAGCTCCAGTGAAGTCACTATGTGTGGCTATATTTTATATCCCATATGTGGACCCAAAATGTAGCACATACAAAAAGTGCCACTTTTATTAGCCAGGTAAACTACTCTAGGCTTCATATTTCTTCTTCTGAGGTCTCAGAACATCTCAGAAACATGCCTGTATTAAACTGGCTGGATGATTTTGAAGCTACAAGTGCCCACGTCTAACTTGGAAAGTCGTTGCCTCTTGCTGATTCTTAATTCAGCATTTCATTTTAATTCCAGGCAAAACTTTTAAGCGCTGTGGAATCCCCTGGAACCCACACCTAAAACTGAGAGTTATTTTTTCCTCTGTTAAATTACCAGTTTATTCCTCCCCAGCACAGACTGATTATTTACATAGGTTTAGTGCGTCATGTTTCTACTTGTTTCTAGAAAAACAAAAACAGAGTTGATCTTACATCATAGAGCCCGACCTGCCCTATCTTTACCAGCACATCAAATGCCTGAGGTCATTTTTTCCTGATCTGGATGCTGGAGTTTATCTGGTCTGAGCTACAAGAACTTGCTTGCAAATGCCTCAAGCACTTGCGTCACCTAGCCTGCAAAGCTTTGCCCAATAGGAGAAAGGAGGGGACAGGATTAATTAGCAAGCACTTTCTTCTACAACCTTGTGCTGGGAGCATCACCGTATCCACATGTCTATATGCCACCCCAAAAGAAAGTTGCCCAAGACACTATGCTTGCACAATGTCACCAGATTTTAGCAAGCACAGCAGGAATGGAAGTGCCAACTTCCCTGGCTCTCCTGGAGAGGTGCTAACCTCACTGTTAACAGTGAGTCCAGGACTCAGGCATTCAAGGATGGGAGAATGCCCTTTGCACCCTCTTCATCTTTATGTGCATCCATGAAGGGTTGGGAACAATTAAGCATGTAAGGTGAGCTTCCTGGACTCAAATGGGACAAGAAATTCATCCTCACTCTTGAGGATGCGGTTTGGTAGTGTGAACACTCGCCTATTTCGAAATAACGGGTTATTCTGAAATAACTCCCCAGTGTAGACATGCCCTAAGAGCCCTCACGATCTAATCCGACTGCCAACTTTCTCCTACCGGACATAGCTTTCCAAGGCCAGAAGCACTGTGATCACACAATCTGACTTGTATAACACAAGCCACAGAACTTCCCCAAAATAATTCCTCATGCAGATCTTTAGAAAGATAACCCTAACCTGGTTTCAGAAATGATCAGGGAGGGAGAATCCACGATGGCTCTGGGTAAATTGTGCACTCAAGCAGCCACTCAAGAGAGATTCCAATGCTGCCCAGCTGATTAGCAGGGCACCCACAGTTAGGTTCTTTGTTTCTACAAGTGGTGCACATTCGCACATGCCTCAGTGCACATAAAACATTTATTCTGTACATGGATGGAAAAGACTTGAGGGAACACTGGCTTGCGGATTCAAGGGCCCAAGGAATTGGCAAGCAAGTTCTTACAATATAGGCTACGTAAACTGCACCAACCAGCATGCAATTGTAGCATCTGCAAACGTAAGACACAAATTCCGTGTCGCTGTAGCTGCCCTGCCTTGCTGGAAAGCCATCAGGTTGTGGGAAGGAGGTGGAAGCTGTAGACTCAGGAAAGCACATCTCTATTTGCAGAGAACAGCTGTATTGTTTGCACTGCTCTCAACTCTAATTTGTTTTAATGCTTCATCAACCAGACTACAGACCACATGGACCCAAATATTTCAACAGCCTTTCAACCGCTGTAATCATGAAGAATGAGTATTAATGGCCTGATTCTGCCCTCATATATGCATAAAGCGCACTTGTTGACGCCAGTGTGAGCTGTTTATGCAAATCAGAAGTCAGAATCTGGTCCTACCAGCAAAATAACCCTCCTTTCACCCAGTGTTTTAATATTACAGGATTAGGTCACAGCCTGAATTGCGGGAGATCGGGAGCAGTGGTTCCCAACTGTTTTTATACCGCAGACTACCAAACCCAAATGTTTGGGGGACCAGTAACATTTTATTTGCATATTTGCGTGCTCCAACAGCGGAGGGGTGTGTGGGGGGGTGCGAGGCGGAGGCTGTAGCGCCCTGGAAGCCAGCTGCTGTGCAGCAGCTCAGGGGGTCAGGGTGTACACTAGCCATGGCACCCAGAGCTGCTGCAAACAGCTGGCTTCAGCTCCGGCAGCCACCACAGCCCGGCAGCCAGTGGTTCAGAATGCTGATCTAGAGAATGGCACGGATGGATCTGGCATCTAGGTTTACACCAGCTTAAGGCTTTGGCTCAGTTACCTGGTAGCAACACTTGGTTCACATCATCATTGTATATCGGTCTCCCATGATATTCTTATTGATAAACTAGGCAAATATAACTTAGATAGGGCCACGATAAGGTGGGTGCATAATTGGCTGGATAACCGTAGTCAGAGAGTTGTTGTTAATGCTTCTAAATCCTGCTGGAAAGGGATAACAAGTGGAGTTCCTCAAGGGTCTGTTTTGGGACCCGTACTGTTCAATATCTTCATCAATGATGTAGATATTGGGATAGAGAGTACGCTTATTAAGTTTGCAGATGATACCAAACTGGGTGGGGTTGCAACTTCTTTGGAGGATAGGGACATAATTCAAAATGACCTTAGCAAGTTAGAGAAATGGTCAGAGGTAAACAGGATGAGGTTTAATAAAGAGAAATGCAAAGTGCTCCACTTAGGAAGGAACAATCAGTTCCATACATACAAGATGGGAAGCGACTGTCTAGGAAGGAGCATGGCGGAAAGGGATCTAGGGATCATAGTGGACCACAAGTTGAATATGAGTCAACAGTGTGATGCTGTTGCAAAAAAAGCAAATATGATTCTAGGTTGTATCAACAGGTGTGTTGTAAGCAAAACTCGTGAAGTCATTCTGCAGCTCTACTCTGCACTAGTTAGGCCTCAGCTGGAGTACTGTGTCCAGTTCTGGGCGCCACATTTCAAGAAAGATGTGGAGAAATTGGAAAGGGTACAGAGAAGAGCGACAAGAATGATTAAAGGTTTAGAGAACATGACCTATGAAGCCAGGCTTCATGAACTGGGCTTGTTTAGTTTGGAAAAAAGAAGATTAAGGGGGGACATGATAGCGGTTTTCAAATATCTAAAAGGGTGTCACAAGGAGGAAGGAGAAAATTGGTTCCTCTTGGTTTCTGAGGACAGGATAAGGAGTAATGGGCTTAAAGTGCAGCAGGGGAGGTTTAGATTGGACATTAGGAAAAAATTCCTAACTGTCAGGGTGGTCAAATATTGGAATAAATTGCCAAGGGAGGTGGTGGAATCTCCCTCTCTGGAGATATTTAAGAACAGGTTAGATAGACATCTGTCAGGGATGGTGTAGACGGAGCTTGGTCCTGCCTTGAGGGCGGGGGGCTGGACTCGATGACCTCTCGAGGTCCCTTCCAGTCCTATTATTCTATGATTAACTGTGTTGTAACTAGACTGGGGACAACCTGGCTACAACCAGCTCCCCTGCAGAGTCCACAGGCATGACAGGGAGAAGGCCTAAGTGGCAGATCACATGGTAGCTGCAAGCTTATTCGCAACAGCCCAGGGGAATGAACAGGGGTTTGCCAGCTTTGTGGGGCCTTGATCCTCCAGCTGCTGACTTCCTTTATTTCAGGTGCACAATATCTGCTTAGTGTATTTGTGCAGAGATACCAAATTTTTAAAGAAGTGCATGGAGTCATCCCTTAATTGACACGTTTGCTGCTCCTGGAGTTCCGAGTGCCAGCTAAAAGGCTTGAAAGTAGGGATGCCAGATGGTTTCAACAAAAATACCGGACACACTTGACATTACATCACAATCTACATTACATCTTATTTAGAAAATACCGGACATTTATACTTTCTCATTTATATTTTCTCAATTTGTTTCCCCGAACAGAAAGCTCAAATGCTGGACTGTCCGGTTCAAATCGGACACCTGGCAACCCTACAGGACAGGCCAAAGTTCAGTTCTGAACTTCCCAAACAAAAGGCACTGCAGCCAGATCAACGTTCACTTCCAAGTGAGTTAGGATTTCATGAGAGAAGTTCAGGTTACATCAGTCACTGACAGCTAGGGTTGCCAGGTGTCCGGTTTTGAACCGGACAGTCCGGTACTTGAGCTTTCTGTCCAGGGAAACAAATTGAGAAAATACTGGACATATAAAGATCTGGTATTTTCTAATTAAGTACGTTTTATTATTATTATGAATATCAGTACATAGTTGCATAATGCCTGGCTGGCAGACATGCTCATATTGCGTGAGTGTGTCTACCAGTCAGGCAGCACACAACTACGCAGTGGAGAGGAGAGGACGGGGGGAGGATGGAATCTTGGGGGCTGGACTCACCCATGCACCCCGCTAGGACCATGCTTCCTGTTGGCTGGCTCCTTCCCCCGATCTCCCCCAGCTCCCCCAGCCAACTCTGCTTCCCGCCAGCTGTCCTTCCATCTCACCCCCTCTTCCCCCCGATTTCCCCTGGCCAGTCCCACTCCCCCCAAACTTCCTCCAGGCCACCCCACACCCCCATCTGAGATCACGTGTGTCCGGTATTTTTTTGAAATAATCTGGTAACCCTACTGACAACAAACACAGCCCCTGAAATCAGAGGATATTTTATGGCTGGACACAGCAGGGAGCAGGATTGGGCCCTTAAAGCTCACAAGGCAAAGGAGGGAGTGCTGTGGCAGGAGCAGGAGCAGACCCACAGTGATTACACTAATTGCTCTATTCCACATGACTGCACTTTCATAAAAGGGTCTCTAAAATCTTGGGATCTCCCATGCTGAAGTCCCACCCTGGTGTAATTTGGAAACAGCTAGTCAGGCTTGGACAGAGAATAAATATCTATGGCAGTGTCCTACTTAAAGTGTGTTCATTCTTGCTCTCCAGGGAAGCTAACAGAATGACAGTATGTTTAGTTTAACATGCATGTGGATTGCTTTTAATTTTTTTGGGAGAAAAACACTGCTAAGTTTCCTGTGAAATGCAAATCATAAACTCCTGTGAGTGCAAATACATGCAGTAAATCTACATGCACTGATGTGAGAAATGGAACTGCAAATATTATCTAGATCCTTTCCAATAATCAGATGCTAAACCTAATGATTCACTTTATTTGTTAAAGATTCTTACCACCTATCCTATTTGAATGACCAATTATAGAAAGAGGAGCAATACTTGGAATAATTAATGTAGCTGAGCACTCATTTAACAATTAGGCCTTGCCAGGAAATTCTGCACCAGACTGGAAAGTCTAATTGTGTAATTTCCCCAGCTGACGCCTCTGAGTACACAGTCAGATTTAATTGGAGATTACTGTTGGTTCTTTGAAGGTGCTTGGGCTAGCCAGCAGGGAGTTCTAATAAATAGATAAAATAGGAGAGATGGGAGAGGAGGGCCTGAAAGAAGAGTTTGGTTTTAGAACCAGAACAGTTGTAGATATCTTAGGTGCTGCACAACAGATCACAATTTGTAATTTGTTGCAGCAAATCTGTGATTCGCTTTAAAAGTTACAGATGATAGTTCCATGTGCTTTTTTTTTTTAAAGTGGGGTTCACCTCCAATTTCATTGTTAAGAGCAGAGGATTAGAAGAAGATGAAAGTAGCAGAGAACTCTACGAATATGTATTGCCTCAGCGTTCTGCAGGGTTTCTGCATTGTGTGTCCTGAGACTCTTTGCTTCATTTCCACCACCAATATTTCCAGCCCCAATAATTCAAAAAATTACAAGCCAGACTCCAAAAGCTCATGAGATTGGCTTAAAAACCACAACATTAACAAAAGCACACTCTTGGGGTGAGGTGGATGTTCTATTTCCCTTCTCATCCTGGAACCCTCAGAGGATCACATTTCAAGCTTTTTCTCTGCAGCCATGAGAGCTAGAAAGACTATTTAAAAAACAAAATCAGAAGGAAGTAAGCTGAGAGTCTCACAATCACATGAATTCAGGAACTGGCGTGTTAAGACAATCCCCCGCATTGTGAGACTCCTGATACAATCGTGGACTGATAATTAAAGGCCACAATATTCTCCTCCCTGTGGGGAAAGCCTGAGAGTGTGTTGGGGAGGAAGAAACTCCACCAGATTCCCATCGAGGTCTCTTCCGTCAGGCAAGTTCCTATGGAAGGGCCAAGGACAAAGGTGGGCAAAAGGGCCTCCGTGGACCAGATCCTTGCTTCCTTTGCCCCTTCATAGTGCCACGTGCTCCTCGCAGGGCAGGAGGCGGCTTCCTGAGCTCCTCCGCCCCCGGACTCTGATTGGCCTGGGGGGCAGGGGAATGTGCCAAGCCTCTTCCAGAGCACGGGTGCCTAGTAGGGTTGCCAGATCGTTTCAACAAAAATACCAGGCACACTTGACATTACATCACAATCTACATTACATCTTTATTTAGAAAATACCAGACATTTATACTCTCTCAATTTATTTCCCGAACAGAAAGCTCAAATACTCCACTGTCCGGTTCAAAACCGGATACCTGGCAACCCTAGTGCCTAGTGGGAAGAGGGGGCAAAACGGCTCTCCTACCCTATTATGGTCTGGGGGTAGGGCTGCCCCGTCCCTTCCTGTTAAGGGTTGCCAGGTGTCTGGTATTGACCCGGACAGTCTGCTATTTTCGCCTCCTGTCCAGTAAAAAAAATTCAGAAAATACTGGACACCTAAAATGCCCGGTATTTCCTCCCCCTTCCCCCCCCCCCCCCCCCGCCAGGTGGCGAAAATACCGGACACCTAGCAACCCTATGACACACTCAGAAACCGCCCTCCCTCCCTCGCTTACATGGTTCCACAGGGGCTTATCTTGTGGCTAAAACAGGAAAACAAAATGGCTGCCACCAAAAAACCATGCTGATTTTTTTTTTGGCTTAATAACTGCTGTCGGGGGTCTCTTTCTTTTTCCTCAACAACTTTGGTCTCTCCCCCCCCCCCCCAATAATTTCCCCCCGGTGTTTTTTTGGTGGGGGAGGGGGATGTTCGGTATTTTGGGTTAAATCATCTGGCAACCCTACTTCCTGTAAGGCCCCGCCCCTTCCTGTTTAGGCCCAGGGCTACTTCACAAATTTTTGAAGTGGCCCCCGGGCAAAAATTAGTGCCCACCCCGGCCAAGGACTTGCCTCCTACATCATATGCATCCCTCCCAATCCGTGTAGTTCTCCAGAGCTCTACAAGAGGCATAGGACCATTTAGGAAGAAACCCTGGGCTTTGGTAGGGAACGCTACTCCAGCTTTGGTTGCAGGAGTCTGAGAGACTGAAGGAAGAGATAATCATCCCAGCCTGGCTCCTTTTCAGACATGCACATATAGAAGGTTTCTGTTAATAGTCACCATGGTTTTCACTGGCACATACATACTGCTGCCAATTGCTTTTTGCCAGCAAGAAGTGTGGGGCTCAGAACTGCACACTAGGAATGTGTCCTGGTAACTGGTTACCTGATAAGCATCATCCTCATCCTTACCAGGTAATGCTTACTGGTTAACTGGTGCCTGGGATCAGCCCTCCACCTGTGGTGCACTGCCAAAGCCAGCAGCCCTCTGGGCTGGGGCTGCTCCAGCCAGGCTGGGCCCATCCACTGCCCTACCGATTAAATGGGATTTTACATGTCTACTGCACACAAGAGCCTAGGATGAAGTACTCAGAATACATTGCCCTGGGAGTTAGGGAAGAGACCTAAATGATCAAAATGTATCACAGATGGTCCATGACATGGCTTCCATTTATGCAATAAACCAAGAACACTGGACAAAGATTAACTGATGGGTCTGCCCAAGTCTGGTGGAAAAAGCACTTTCATGTTGCCACAAGCCACATGATTTTACAGCTCTCTGTTTTGGCACACTGGCCTAACTGACCATTGTATAACCAAAGAGAATCCAGTTCTTCATGGCAAGGCCTTCATGTAAATCTAGCGGTTACCTTCTGCTCTAAAAAAAGAAGCCTATTAGTCAAGGAGACCCAGAATGTAAGCTATACATATAGGGGGCAAAATGTGTGGTTTTTCTTTTTAAGTTAAGAAAAAATTTTCCTTTTGTAATTCTACCCAGCATGTGTTTTGTGACACCTGCTGCTAAGAGATGAAGCCATTTACTATAAGCCACATTTTTTATATATATATTAGCAAAGAACAATAAATTGTGTTAAATCAGGCGTTTCTCTAAGTTAGGGCCAAATCCTGAGTAGTGCTAATGACTTGCTACACTTCCACTGCCTTCTACAGGCATTAAAAGGTGCTGAATGCTAGTTGGCAGATGCTGGTTACCTTGGAGGATCAGGCCCTAAATGAGCAGGTAATAGAAAGCCACAAACTGCTGCCGATGGCTTAGCTGGTACAATAACCCCCCAATTGCTGTTTACCTCTTGCAAGACACAGTACAGATTTATTACAGGGACAGACCTGTTTCAGAGATCTAATGCTGTAGGTAGGAGAAATGTTCTAGTCATACTGAATATCTGCCAAGGTACATAGCTGATTTAGAGTTCAAATACAAGACATTTATTTATTAACAACATACACACACAGTTTGCCTTGCAGAAATATAAAGTGCATAATAACACACAAAACTAACACCTCTGAAGCATGTAATGATCCAGATTAATGGAACTGCAAGTAACAAGCACCAGAATTGAAAGAGCCTTACTGAAAAAGGAAAACAATGTGAGGCTAATGTTTGGGTCTGATTTCACCAGGAGTAGGAGAAGGTGTCGATTCAAAGGAGTTGTCTATACAGGCAGTCCCCGGGTTACATACAAGATAGGGACTGTAGGTTTGTTCTTAAGTTGAATCTGTATGTAAGTCGGAATTGGCAACCAGATTCAGCCGCTAATGAAACTGATCAGTTTCAACAGCGGCTGAATCTGGACGCCAGTTCCGACTTACATACAGATTCAACTTAAGAACCCCAGGCATCCCCAAGTCAGCTGCTGCTGAAACTGATCAGTTTCAACAGCAGCTGAATCTGGATGCCAGTTCTGACTTACATACAGATTCAACTTAAGAACCCCAGACATCCCCAAGTCAGCTGCTGCTGAAACTGATCAGCAGCTGATTCCAGGAAGCCCGGGGCAGGGGCTTCCTGTAGTCAGCCACTGGTCAGTTTCAGCAGCGGCTGACTTGGGGACGCCTGGGGCAGAGCAGCTTGGGTGCTGCTGGGTTGGTCCAGTAGCGCCGCCGCTCCTCGGCGCTACTGGACCAACCCAGCAGCACCCAAGCTGCTCTGCCCCAGGCGTCCTGATTCAGCCGCTGCTGAAACTGACCAGCAGTGGCTGAATCAGGACGCCTGGGGCAGAGCAGCTGGGGTGCTGCCGGGTTGGTCCAGTAGCGCCCAGAGCGGCGCTACAGGACCAACCGGCAGCGCCCCAGCTGCTGTACCACAGGCGTCCGGAGCAAAGCCGCGGAGCACGGGGGCAGCGGGACAGCCCAGACGCGCCGTGGCTGTCCTGCTGCCCTCGGGCTCCGCGGCTTTGCTCTGCTTTGCTCCCCCGTCTCCCTGGTCGGCGGCTTTGCTCTGCTTTGTCTGGGCTGTCCGCTGCCCGCGTGTTCCGCCACTTTGCTCCCCGTCCCCCTGGTCTGCAGACCAGGGAGACGGGGAGCAAAGCAAAGCCACAGAGCATGCAGGAAGCGGACAGCCCAGACGCGTCTGGGCTGTCCGCTGCCCGCGTGCTCCGCCGCTTTGCTTCCTCTCCCTGGTCTGCTGGAGACCAGGGAGACGGGCCCCGTTCGTAACTGCGGATCCGACATAAGTCGGATCCACGTAACTCGGGGACTGCCTGTACTTATGATATCAATGATTCTTGCCAATGGTTGCGCCTTCCCACAACAAGCTAGCTAGTAAAGAAAAAAAGCATTAAACTAGTGTAAAAAAAAATACAGATGCAGATTCTACATTGATGCAAAATCAGTATAGCAACACACACACACACATAAAATCAGTATAGCATCACACACACACACATATATAGGAAGAAGGAGTTTGCCTAAACTGAAATACAAGGACAGGTTTAATACTATAGTTCAAGTGATACCCATCAAATCTATGTAGACTATTAGAAGGTCACCATCACCCTTAAGACCTTATAATAAATCATTTTATGACCTTCATTTATGACCTTCTAGATCACACATTATTATGGTGGCTAGGTATCAAATCTAGGGGAATTCTTATTTCCAATGCTACAGGCGATCACCTTTAACTCTGAATGAGATAAGATACCTCCATGGCACATTTCAAAAGACAGTTGATGCATTTGTGTTTTACAGGCAGGGAAACTGAGGCAGGGAGCTGCTGTCCCTTGTCCAAGGTCATTAAATGAGTTTGCAGCACAGACTGGACAAGCGCTCAGGTCTGCTGAGTGCATGATTGTGTCCTATGCACCTAGCTGCACAGTTCCCTATGTACATTCTAGAAATCTTCTGTTTTGAATAATAATTGTTATATGTGCTATATTGTAATAAAACGAACACAACACCTTCCTGAGTAGAAATGGGATGAACAATCTCTTTAAAGAAACAGTCTATGAATTCAAGAAAAAGCCATTACCTGTGTCTTCAGACTCATCATCATCATCTTCATCATCACCTGATGATGGAGAATCTTGGAAGAGAAGAAAAAAAAGTCACTTGTTGTGCTGCTACTATCAGCAACACTATTTCAGTTTTCCATTTTCTTGATCCCACTACCAAAAACAGTAGATCAAACTCTACCATTTTCTCACACCACTACGGAGCAGACTCTCAGGAGGCAGCTTCCTCCATGTGCGAAACGCTGCCCCTTTGTGTCCCCCCTCCCCACCCACACACACACTCTCCACAACTGCATGTTTGGGCACAAGTGAGAGGAGTTTCACATTTGTCCAAAAAGGGATCTATCACTTCTGCGTAATGGAGACTGATGGACAAATCCCATAGCTGTGTGCATGCCAAAACGGAGTAGCCTGACTGAACACTAGGTCCTGTGTGTCTCACAAACTGCAGGGTCTATTTGTGAGGATTCTTTTTATTTTGTTTTTTGCAGAACCTAAGATTTCATCCAAGAGAATAAAAGGAGGAGCTCCTCCTTTTCACTACTATAGCCTTTCCCGTGCAGAAGGATCCAAGCAGGAGAAGCGTGAATTGTTTCTCTCAATCTTGTGAAGCCCTGAGCTTGCAAAGACTTACTGGCCTGCTTAATATTACTGAAACAAATAGTCTTGCTGATGTCATATTGCTATGGGTGCATTGAATGGTGCATTAAATTAAACATGTGTGTTAAGTCTGTGAAGGCTTAAGATGACCACAGGTTGAACATCTCTAGTCTGGTACCCGCAGGGCTTGACTAGTACCATAACAGGAGATCTGTATTGTCTAACAGCATTACCAACACTTCTGCTGCTTACTGGGCTCTTAGAAGAGATTTAGGATAAATTAGAGCTAAATGACAACACAGAACACTGAGAGCCAGGACTAGTGGCTGTAAACAAACTTTATGGGACCACAGAAAACTTGGCCACAACCATGATAAATGGTCATCTGGCTAATTAAAATCATGCCAAATCATGGATATTGCCGGACCAGAGAGTGCCAGACTTGAGAAGCTCAGCCTGTAGTGAACTAGTGTAATGATGAAACCAGAAGAGTCACTCAATTACATTTTATTTCCTTTCCATTTCGCACATTTTTCCTGACACGTTTTTCTCCAGAGAAGGTATTTCCAGTAACGTTCTTGGGATCTGGGAACTGAGTATTACAAAGGGGAAGATACCTCAGATAGAAAGATACAGAACCCTGCCATGTTACTCTGAGACACAACTGCAACATGGTGCATTCATTAACAGCCAGGAGAGATGGGACAGGTCTACACTATAAATTTACATCAGCACAGCTGCACCACTATCACATATTAGGTAAACAGGTCTCAGAGGGGCAGTTGTGTTCATCTGTATCCGTAATCATGGAGCCCTACGGTACTTTAACAGATTTTTACCCACAAAAGCTTGCGCCCAAATAATGCTGTTAGTCTTTAAGATGCCAGGACTCCTCATTATTTTTGTGTTTGGTAAAGGCACTTTAAGTTTGATAGGAGCTCTCCTGTTGGCTTAGTAAAGCTCACCTCTGCCTTAGCTCACCTCTGCAAAAGGGATAACTATATTGGCAGGAGAAGCTTTCCTGCTGATGCAGCATTATCTACATGGGGTTTCAGCCAGTTTAACACCAACATTCGGGTGTGGATTTTTCATACATGCAGATCCAGCCTAGAAAACCAAGGACTTCGCGCACGTCCAACTCTACCCGCCAATGGAGCTGTTAGTGCTTTCATCTCAGAAGAGACTTGGCACACACATTTGCAACGGCCAGGATATGATGCTCAAAGAGGCATGAGCAGTGGAACAGCAATACTGGGTGGGAGCAGTTATTTTACATGTTATTCTGTGGTACTCTGTAGATACACAGGGAGGTGGGACTTGAGGACAATCTATACGGATGCACCTCCCTCCCAGAAGGGGGACGTGGCAGTCTTTTGTAGTTACTACAGCTGAGCAGATTTCTCAACGGAAAAATTCCGTGGCACCGAATGGTGCATGCTCCCTGGTTCTGCCACCCCGCGCTACAAAGCTCTGACCATTCAAAGGGGCTCTGAAGTATCTAGGTGTCAGGTCTGATCAGAGACACCATGTTGAATGCAGATGGCACTAGGTGGGCTCTGCTCTGCTATACCAGTATTTGAAGAAGCGGGATCAAATAGAAGACCAAAATCTGGGGCATCCTGTAATGGAGCACTTTGCAAGCATGAGGCCCAACAAGACATTTATTTCCTCACTCCCCCAGCCACACAGTTGGCTAACACTGGGTCCCAACCAACAGGCCACTACACAACATCCAATAATGCCACCATCAGATATTTCAGATGGTAAACTCCCCATAATAATGGGCTAATCCACCTGAAGGGGCCGCTTATTTGATATATAAAGTATTTCCTTTTGCCAGCTGAAAATCTGCTCTTTTCATTTCATTAGCTCTCAAAGGAATAATGGGAGAACTTAGTTTGTCGACTCTAGACCAGGGCTACTCAACTTTGGAAGCCCCAGGGGCCACAAAGATACTCACAGCATGTGAAGCGGGCTGCAACTTAAGTGTGGTTGCATATACATTCAAATATATATGCAAATAGCTTCTTTCACAGTGACGGGCATGAATACAAAGGACTTCCCACAATGCCCCAGCACTCCCGGTACCTCCTCCCTGGGGGCTAGAATGCTCACGCTACCTGGGAGACACCTCACCATTGTGGAGCGTGTTCCCACTGGAGGCCATATTCAAAGGATCCCACCTGTGGGTTGGGTGTTGAGCCCTGCATACATACAAACCGCACCGCGGGCCGCAAATAAATGGTTTTGCTCTAGACGTGTTGAGTAGCCTTGTTCTAGTCTAGACTATATATTAAATTAATACCCCACTGTCATGTCATTTCTTGTTAGCTCCGCTTTAAGCTACTCAAACCCAATCTTTCCAATTCTCTCCTCATACCCAAGGCTCTCTAGTAGGGATGTAAAATCTCATCTAATTAGTTAACTGATTAACTGTCAAGTTTAACCAGTTAACCGATTAAATGTGGGTGGGCGGGAGGGCTTCTAGGCTGGTTAACCATCACATTCCTACTCTCTGGGCACTTTCACTACCCTTCTCTGGATCTCTTCTTTTTTGGTTATATCCTTTCTGCAGTGGGATACATTCTTTTTGAGACCAAAACAGCATGTGCCAGGTGAGACCATATCACTAATAAGTAATGGCTTTATGATATGTTCTGTATCTACCTGCATCATTTAACAGCATGTTTGCATTTATTGTGCTGTATACAAGGTTGTTTGTTCTTTTCATCTGAATGACTACTGTTAGTTTTAGAACCATCCACCTGTAAAACAGTGCCCCGAAGCCTGCTTGTAACATTTTGCATTATTCATTGCCTCTTCAAATAATCACCAGTAAACATAAAAGAGGCATAATATTATGCAGCGACTTTTACAATTTTTAGACTGTAGGAAATTCTATGAATGCTCAACATGTGACCAGAAATGTAATGCATCCAGTTTAGCCAAGTCAAGCATAAAATAAGTTTTTGTAATTTTTATTTTATATAATTTTCTATCCAGCTGACTGATAACTAATAAGCTAATAAAGGTATCACAGTTCTCCAGAGTCTGTAGAACTCTGCAGAATATTCACTGTATAGGAATACATGACTTACCATATTGCATTAGATTACTGGGGCACCATATGTAGCATCCTGTCTTTGGCCAAGAATCATTTAAGTATGTGCACAACTTTCGCATGTGTTAAATCACAGGACTTAAGTCCCACTAAAATCCCATGGGATTTGTGAAAGTTGTGTGTCTAATAAAGCACGTGCAAGTACTCTGCTGAACTGGGAACTTTTCACAGTATCTGCTACAGGAAGGCAAAAACTGCTGCACAAGGGAGAGAAAAGGGGTAAAATCCTTCCTGCCCTCGCATCTTGAAAGCATGAGGTTTGGCAACTCTTATTTTGTCATGATGATTATAACGATATTTATATGAATTAAGATGCACCAGTCCCAACTGTATGGTAGCAACACATTCTTAAATACTGCAGATGGCGTTTTCTTTTCCCTATCAAGGAAGGTGAGATCACTGACAAACAACCAGTCCATCTCATCTTACTCAAAATGAGAAGGACTGTTGAGAAGGACTAGAATCCAAGATTTTAAAAAATGGTTGTCTACAGTGAAGAAACTAAGTTCATATTCACATACCTAAAGAAGTGGGCTGACATCCGACTGAAACTTTCAATTCAGAGGGAACTGCTAAGCATATGCTACTTAAAAAGAAAAAATCAGGTCACATGTGCAGAGGCTTAAATATGACCACAGGACCTTAGCATTAGGCACTTGTTTTTTAAAATGCTGACCTGGATTTTCAAAAGATGTTTTCTCACAGTAGCGAAATGCAGCAAGTGTTAGTAACATGGGACCTTTCCTGCCATAACTTCACACACCAATCAGCTGTAAGGGAGGATCTGTGCATGGAAGGACTGAACTGACATGCATGCTAGTCAAGATCAGTCATGAAGGTTTCTCTTTTTTGGGGAGAGGGATGTAAGTGTTAATGTTTGTAGTTGGGAAATGGTGCAGTGCTGATTCTCACCCACACCCAGGCTGTGTCTACATTGGCATGATCTTGCGCCAAAGCAGCTGCTTTTGCGCAAAAACATGCTACCTGTCTTCACTGGTGGGGAATTCTTGCGCAAGAACACGTTCTAATGTGTGAAACCAGTGCTTCTTGCGCAAGAACTATGACGCTCCCGCTCAGGAATAAGTCCTCTTGCGCAACTGTTCTTGCACAAAAGGCCAGTGTAGACATGCAACATGAATTTCTTGCGCAAGAAAGCCCGATGGCTACAATGGCCATCAGAGCTTTCTTGCGCAAGAGAGCGTCTACACTGGCACGGATGCTCTTGCGCAAAAGCACATCTCTTGCGCAAAGGCACATGCCAGTGTAGACGCTCTCTTGTGCAAATACTTTAACACAAGAACTCTTGCGTTAAAGAGTATTTGCGCAAGATCATGCCAATGTAGACGTAGTCCCAGAGTCCTGTGTTTTAAAGACAAAGCTTAAGAAGGTGCTAAGTCTATTCATACATCAGTCTATTATTTAATTAACCTTTACTTTACAAGGCAATAATGTTGAGCCTGACTTCCAAATCAAAATGTTAATGAAAAAGGTGATTCATTTACTGCTTATGATGGAGGGTATATGGAGGCCCTGGGTTAATTTGGACCTGAGAGGCTAATTATGTTATCTGACTGCATTGGAGGGAAAAGTAGGCTTAGCTGCCCAGGAAGACCAGCTGCCCAGGACCAAGCTGTTTAATATAAAGCAAGGGTGGAAATATCAGTGGGGGAGGGGGCACACAAGTGATAAGTAAAGTGAGAAGCACCTGACTGGGAGAAAGACACTCCCCACATTCTCCTTGCACACCGGAAGAGGGGGCAGGCTAGTAGATTGTCTGCTTCCAGCCCTATGGGTGAGTGGCAGCGATGCTGGAGTGCCAGCACACGTGCCCCAATGTGGAGCCTCAGGAGCTGGATGCAGGCAAGCCAGGGGCTGGAGGCTCCCCATCCCTAGTATAAAGTCAGGAGGTCAAGAGCAGCGGAGAGCTATAAGGAGAGTGCGCATAGTCGCTCTCTCTAGGAATAGAGGAAGGGAGGAAGAGGGAGGAGAATAAACTCTGGGATCCTAGCCCTGCAAGAAAGGTCAACCAAGAAGGGAAGTTATGGGGAAGAAAGGCTGAGAGAGAGGCTGGATAGGAAGAGGCCCAGGGAATCAGCAACAAAAGGAACTATGCAAAGCATACATTAACATAGTCATCTGGCCCTCCTGCATTAATCTAATGAGGGCCTGGAAAGATCATTAAGAGGGAAGCTCTCTCAGAGACACTAGGTACCATGTATTAAACGGAGATTTTTGATATGCAAGTCTACAGATTCAAAGGACTTGTTTTTGCTCAATAACAGAGAAAACACTGGTTTGTTACTACCACTACCAGTATAACTCAGTCACTCTGGCACAGAATCGTACGGAACAAGTATTTAAATACCTAAGGAATGCTAACTAACCACTGGTGTTACTTTTAAAATGCAGGAATGTAAACCCCACTCTCTCAGATTACAATCTCACTTGGAGTTGAACACTAAGCAATCAGTAATAATTATGAAGAAACATAAGCGAATATAACAGGCGCCACTACGGCCACCCAATGTAAAGGCTTCAAAGTTTAATACAAACATGGCTGACAGCTCAAGCTGAAACTCCCGCATTAGCAGCACTTTGAATGTAATGACACTGAGCTAACAGAATCAAAGATGCATAATGCTGGCAGAACGGTGGGTCAGGTTACTCACTTGCTCTCAAGCTGTTATAAGCTATTATTAGCCAAGAAGAAAAACACAGGGGCTTAAACTTTTAAAAGCACAAGATTATCACTCTTTCCACTATTAAAAACAATTTCTCACTTTACCACTTTTTTGTCTGATAGCTGTTTCACTTGTGCAGCTGCCTTTTCCTGCCTCTGTGTTGCCCCTTGAACTCAAAAGCATTTTAATGTCACTTAGAAAAAAAAATGCAAACATTTCTAACAACCAGAAGTTTCCTATTCCCAATAATCACACCTAGGTAAAAGAAAATCTTTGAAGAGTCAAATACTTCTTTAACCATCTAATTGATAATGACCCTGAAATGTTCACAGTGATCTCCAATAATGTTCAATTAAAAGCAGATGTTTGTCAAGATTCACTGAAAATGTCATTTCCTTAAACTATTTGGATTTCATCATATGTGACAGGACAGTGTGGGTCTCCAGAATACATCTGTTTGGTTATCACTATGGGGACAGTGGAAGAGTGACTTTGTATCGTAAAAGGTTAGGGACACATTTTCAAAAGTAGCTGCCTCCATTTTTGAATGTTCATTTTGAGACATTCTGGCCAATATACTCAAAAGTATTTTAGGCACCCAAGTACCTTTAAGGATCTGAATCCAAGACCCCGTTTACTGCTACACTTGGCACTCAACTCCAAAGGAAGTAAATGAAGATATGGACTCTTGGAACCTCGTTATCCCAATACAGAGGTTCTCAAATTGGGGGTCATGATCCTCAGGGAAGGGGGGAGTCACGAGGTTATGACATGGGGCTTTGCATGATGTCAACCTCCAGCTCCAGATATCGCTTTCTCCCCAGCATTAATAATATTAAATATAAGAAAAATATGTTTTCATTTATATGGGGATCACATCAAAGGCATGCTGTGTGAAAAGGGTCACCCATACAAAAGTTGGAGAACCTCTGTCTCCATCTATTGAATCAGGATTATCATCAATTAATGACACCGATGTTTATCCCACCACATGTCCAGTAGTCTTAAATAATGAATGGTGGTCCTAGCTAGTTATCTAGTAATGACGTGTCAGAAAGACACATTCTGGCATTCTAGAATTCAGGAACGTTTGGAGCCACTTGTGGTCCTCCAGCCCTCATTATCCTAATCACACAAAAAAAATTAGGCAGATTACAGTAGCCATTTCACTGATCCACATTTGTTTGAAAACTTTGGTGTGTACCATTTAATGCTACTGAAAACCAAGAGCCCATTCCTGCTAGAATGAGCACACACTGCATATATTTGAGGTCCGTACTCTGGATGTCACAACAGAATCCACGAGCTGCCACGTGGAAATAACTGGGAAATGAGGGGACACATAAAAAAGGTTATGAAGAACCCTTAGCAGGAAGGGCAGACCAGTCCAACACAGAACAGCATGAGGAAGCAGCAGCTACTGAGGGGTATGTCTACCCTATACAGTTTTTTTTTTGGGGGGGGGGGGGGGAAACAGATGTTTTCCCGAAAAACTTTCACTTACGTTCACACTGCAATCGCGTTCGACCAAAAAAAAAAAAAAATCAAAAGAGAGGGGTTTTTCCTGACATCGGTAAACCTCTTTCTACGAGAAAGAAGCCTTTTTCTGAAAGAGCTCTTTCAGAAATAGACGTGTGTAGATGAAGAAGAGGGAATTCTTTTGAAAAAAAGAGGAAAAAGCACAGATGCCCTGGTGGCCACTCCATCCACAGTAATCACAGCTTAAATGCGAGATAGCGTCCATTCAGTGTAGCTCGCTTTTTCAATGTGCTTTTGCTGTGTAGACGCTCTTTTTTGGAAGAAGTTTTTTTGGAAGATCTCTTCTGGAAAAGCTTCTTCCAAAATAATCTGCAGTCTAGGCGTAGCCTGACAGAGGGATAAAGAGGCCAGAGGGAATGAAGTGTACATTCTTAAGAGTGAGAGTAATTAACTACTGGACAATTATCAAGGGCCATGGTGGATTCTCCATCACTGACACCTTTTAAAAATCAAGATTGGATGTTTTTCTACAAAAATATTCTCTTGGAAGTATTTTGGGAAAGTCTGAGGGCCTGTACTATACAAGAAGTTAGATTAGATGAATTATCGCCATTTCCCTTCTGACTTGAGAATCCATGGAAGCCTGTTTTTCCAGCTGTTGTGCAAATATTAATGCAATAAGGATGTAGCACATAAAGATACATTTCACAATCTGATTAAATACAAGATTTCCAAATGGATTGTGTACAAAAATGACATTTCTGAAATGAACCCGCAAAAGCTATCTTGTGGTTGGAGAGGAAGTGCTATCTAATATATAAGAGGAGTCAGGACTCCTGCATTCAATTCCTGACTTTGGCGTTAACTTGCTCTCTGACCCTGAAAAAAAAGTAATATCCTCAGTAACCCTCAGTTTTCCCAGCCATAAAATACCTCAAAGGCGTGTGTGTGTGTATCATGTAAGGTACTTTATAAAGTACTGTGAACTAAATATCAGCAAGCATTCAGGGCAAGAGAGGGTTTAATCTGTATTATAACAGCACTTCCAATGCTCCCATACTGTGAGTCTCTAGACTTACAGAAAAGTGGTTTGCATTTTTGCCTATTTTGACTTTGCTAGAAATTGAGAACTCATATAGAAGCAGACATCAGAAGAAATAGCCATCTGTTCAAGCTAAACATTTTTTTTAAAAGCATTATAGCACTCACCTGTTACTCTAACTGTAAAGTTACCCAGAACATCACTGGAATGTCGTGGCTTACAACTGTACAGTCCAGAGTCATCATAGGACACATTAATTATCTTCAACAGTTTTTGTCCAATGTGAGTTCTGTTGCTAGGTGCAATCCCAATACCATCTTTGAACCAGAAAACTGACATAGAAGAGCCCTGGGTGTTACAGGAAAGTTCAATGGTATCTCCACTTCCAAACACCAGTTCCTCCAGAAAGGTAGTCTCGCTCCCCAGATCTTCTGTGATGGAAAAGAAAATAAATAACTAAATAAACAAGGCAGGCATCAAAGAACAATCAAAGACCCTAGCACAACTGATGACAGCAGCCACAGCACCTGTATCCTAGGTAATCTCATGCACATAGGATCCAAGAGATGAAAACTGCAGGAATGCCATCAACTGGTGAAAAAGCAATGGTTTGCTTTACTCAGGTAACAGCATTTGGCACTGTACAGGTGCTCTGTAGACAGAGTACTTTAGTAATGTCTCACTTAGATATACTGACCTGGCACCATAACCAGCTTGCTTTATTCCCTTTGAATAGGGTCAATGAAATGAATGGAATAAAAGCAAAGTTGCAGAACTAAACCAGTGGGTGCCATCAGTGAAATAAATGGTTCTGGAATTAGTGCTGTCAATGAAATAAATGGTTCTGGAAATAGTGCTGCCAAG
Source organism: Pelodiscus sinensis (assembly GCF_052426305.1). Taxonomy (NCBI): domain Eukaryota; kingdom Metazoa; phylum Chordata; order Testudines; family Trionychidae; genus Pelodiscus; species Pelodiscus sinensis. The sequence continues at coordinate 17,440,089 of NC_143055.1, read as the reverse complement.
TTTGCAACTTGTTCCCTAGAGCCTCATGTTACAATATGCCAAGAGTCAATAGGACTGAGGCAGGAGTAGGCAGGATTGGGCTTTTTTAATTTTTTTGCAGTGGTGTCAACATTGCCATTACAAGCCTCTCTCTCTTTTGAGGTTTGTTATTCAGCTAGACATGTTCTGTAAGCCAAAGCTTATATTAGGTATCAGTCCTGGGGCTATTTCTCTTTCTTCAATTAAATAAATGTTATTTTGCCTAATTTAGTTTTGGGGGCTTTTAAAAGACAGACAAATAGTTCACAAGGGAGGATGATTTCAGCTCCCTTATTTGGGTATCCTATGGCAAGTGGTTAACCCAAGGGACTTTAATATCTAGGATGAAATCCTAGCCCCAGTGAATGTCAATGTCAAAGTTCCCACACACTGCAAGAAGAGCAAGATTTCACCCCTTACGTTAATACATGACCTTTCACTTCAGAACACTTCATACAACACTATGCTTCTCCTACTATCACCTCCATGTTTCCTGTCCCAGGTGGGATCTCCACAATAAGTTATTTAAGTTGCTGTTGTCCTCTGCCCCATACCTTCCCATTCCCACTGCTTGTCAGAACTAAGCCCTGCCCTTCTCTTGATCCCCCAGCAAGCAGGAAGACAGAAAACACACAAACAAAACAAAAACCCCATCCCGTAGAAATGCAGTCATGCACAAAGTTCTATAGTTTCGTTTCTGGCAAGACTAGAGAGGCTGTCTTCACTCCTCCTTATGGCAGGAAAAAGCCAGACAAAACGGGCAAAATATGGGATAGCCTACAGGATGTAGTGCATCCTGGGTGGGCTGGGGCAAACAAGTCCCTGACCTGAAGGGCTTATGGACCAGACTCCAAACCCTAGTCCCCTGAGAGTTGCACACATTTCAGTGGGCACACTCACATGAGTAAGGATTTGGCCCTTACTGTGGTCATACTTTACAATGCAGAACACCCACAGACTCTCCTATGCTTAGTACGGTTGGAATGCTTCCTGGAACACACAGACCTTAAAGGAGACTTTGTTTCATAAATGAGGCAGTGAGATAGTGTGCACAGAATGGGTGTAAGAGACTCCCAGAGAGAAGTCTGGGCACAGCACAGGGGCAGGAGGAATTTTAAAAAGTGAATGGACCCATTCAATACATTTGAAATAGCCACTCCTTTTGCAGCCAAACTTTCTCTCTCTAGTCAGCCAGGAGCTGCACAGACAAAACAAACCCCAAGGCTCAGGGCTGTGGAGGACCATGCTCTACCCCTGAGCAAGGTGGAGAAGTGTGCCCCTAGAAGAGGACACCTTGGCAGAAGGGACGGGGGCTGGAACTAGCCTCCCCCAGCCAGCCAGCCTTTCAGGGGTGTTCAGAGAGCGTGGCTCAGGTGGAAATTTAAAGGACCCTCAGGCTCTAGCCACCTCTACAGTAGCAGCAGCCCAGGGAGTCCCGGGCCCCTTTTAAATTGCTGGGCCTAGGGATAGCTGCCCCTTGCCCTTTTCCCCTCCCTGGTCGGTAGACCTGCTAAGGCTGGACACAAAACTTGAGGCCTCTTTATTCAACAAAGATGTTCCAAAACACAGTGGCATGTAGGCACAATACTTCAGTTTAATGGGCAGTTACTGTAGCAGAATGCTTTCATGTTTAATTTTATACAAGATGGTGATAAAAGAATTTTAAAGCCTAGTTGTTTCCCAGTGGTAGGCTATTTAACCTCCATCCATTTTAACACGTTATACGAACACACAGACTACCAAGTCCAGTCTGATTTTACATTAGCACTGATTTTACACTGGTGTTACTTTTTACTTCACAGTTACTCCCAGCTTACATCAATTAAGAATCAATGCACTGCCAATGAACCTCCAGGTGAAACTCTGGACCTGCCAAAGTCAATTGTGACAATTTCAACGGAACTAGGTCATTCAAAGATGGGTCCAAACCTATGATTGAAATACACCTTGAATTTGGCTCAGACATAAACCTGAATACTTTGATATGGATGTGTTGCTCAGTTGTTTTCTTGAAAACAGGTGCCTCATGACTTTGCAGCTTTGTGATCAGACTTCATACCCAAGATGCACCATGGTCTCTGCTCTTAGAGATGACACATCATATAACTTGAAGGAACTTTGGGAGGTCATCAAGTCAAGTCCCCTGCAGTCATGACAAGACCAAGCACCATCTAGATCAGGGTGGAAAACCTTTTTTTGGGGTCAGGGGCTAATGACCCACAGAAAAATCAGTCAGGGGCTACATCCAAGTGAGAAGCAAAAAAGCAAAAAAACCAAAACAAAACACCTCCTCACTAACATGGGCTTCAACTAAGAAAGAAAAAGATACCCTCCACACTCTCTTCACACACCAGTGCCTTGGGGGGTCCAGGTTAGTAGACTGTATGCACTCCAGCCCTGTGGGGGAAGCCCAGAGTATTGGGAGCCTGATCCAGGCAAACTGGGAGCCAACAACTGAGGTTCCCCACCGCTAATCTGGGTGTTTATCTAAGTTGTTCTTAAAAGTCTCCAATGATAGAGGATTCCACAACCTACTGAGGCAATTTATTCCTGTGCTTAATCATCCTGACAGCTAGGAAATTTTTCTTAATGTCCAACCTAAATCTCCTTTGCTCCAATTTAGGTACTTGAAAGCGGTTATGCCCTCTCTATCAATCTTTTCCAGACTAAACAAACCCAATTTTTTCAATCTCCTCTCATAGTTCATGTTTTCTAGACCTTTAATCATTTTTGTTGCTCTTCTCTGGACCCTCTCCAATTTCTCCACATATTTCCTGAAATCATGTGTCTTCCTGGCCACAACTCTGTATGGGAGATGAAATCTGATTAAGAGCCTGGCCCAAAGAGAATGGGAACAACTGACCTGGAATCCCCAAGAGATACTGCAGCAACGTTCCAAAATTGAAATTTCATTTTTCCAGTATTCCCATTGAACAACAGTTTCGAGGCAAAAACTCCTCACTGGCATCAGACCTGCAAGATCCCTCCGTGTTACACAACTGAGAAAAACGCTGCTAGCTAGTTAGTGTTTCCGTTTTAACTATGCATTTCCTTGATTTTGCTGTTTTGCACCACAACCTGACTATTACTTCAATTGCGCTAACTTATGGCCTACAATTTAAGGACCCCATTTATAGCTTCACACTTGCAAGCCTGAGTACTATGTGTTTATTGACCTTGATGGAAGCTCATACTAATTTAATCCATCAGAAAACAAACCCCATGCAGCTGCACAATTCATCCATGTAAAATACATGGTTTTACCCAAGTTGTTTGCCAAGTGATCAAGACTTGTATATTTTGGCTTTTGTATCATAAACTGACCAACAGGAACAAGCCCAGACTAAATGCTAACTGCACTGAATGAAACAGCCATTTAAGACTCAGTCTCCCTTTTAAAGCTGTCATGAAACAGTTTCACGACAAACTATTTTCACAAAAACCATTTTGGGGTTACTGTAATAAAGGAGACAACATTTACTCTGTGCTCTGGACAAGCAACAGCTGAGGTCTCTGCTGTGGCCACAATATCATCATCTGTCATTTCTGACAGCTTTGTTTTATGAGGGTTATTAGAATGTACCTTGCTCTTCCCCCCCCTTCAATGCTTCCAGACTGGATCTCAACCAAATTAGTTAGCTGCATAGATATAGACATTTTCATTCATATGGACAATGAAAGAGAAGACAGGTCCATTTTTCTAGGCTTCTTTTCTAGTTTTCTCAGACTCAGACTTTAAAGCCAGAAGGATCATTGTGATCATCTAGCTAGATGTCCTGCTGGTTGCAGGCCCACAGAACCCCACCTACCCTCTCCTGAAATAGAGCTACTGATTCCCGACTCATGTCCAGTCCCAGGTGCTGCGACTCTGGCTCTTAATACATTTAACAATCAGAAGCACAGCGGGCTGGGGTGCGGGGCAGTATAAGCTGGGCCAGCTGATTGCTGGCTTGCACAGGGTCCCCTCGCTGCACTTTAGCCCTGGTAATCAACTAATTGACTAGTCAATGGAAAATCCAATGACTAGTTGATTAACTATATTTAACATCTCTAGTTACAGAGACTCCACCATTTACAACAGTTTAACCCTGCAAATGAAAAATGCAGCCCAGCCCCCCCCGCCAAGGGTCTCTTGTTAATCTGACTCGGGGAAAATTCCTATCTGATCCCACATATGGTCCCCAGGTACAACCTGAGCATGTGGCAAAACCCAACCACCAGACTAGGGATGTAAAATCTCGTTTAATCAAATTAACTGGTTAAATTAAACTCTAGCCCTTGCCAGTTAACCGTAACCAGTAAGCATCATCCAGTAAGGGTGTTGCCGACTGGTTAACCATTCACAACCCTAAACCAGACACTTGGCAAAGAATTTTCCATAGCAACTCAGAAGCCTCCCTTCCCATCCAGTGTCTCATCACCAGACACTAGAGATATTTTACTATGAGTAGTGGCAAAGCAACTACATGCCATTGTAAGTGGTTTCTCTGGTGCTCCCTCACGTGAAGTACATAGCATAACTTGAATTGTCAAAATAATGATTAGTTTCACTTCTGGGCTCACTGGTTCCACAACATCTGTCACTAATGTTATTTGCTTGTGCTGTAGTAGTGCCTAGAGGTCCCAATAGTGCTGTGGTCACCAACCTGTCGATCGCGATTTCGACCAGTCGATTGTGAGGCATTTGCCCCCACCCCCCATTTTCCCCCATCCACGAGAAGCCCCACTACCTACCTCCAGCGACAATGGAGGTAGTGCCAGCTTCCTACAGGGTGGATGGAAGTCCTGCAGCTGCGGGCCACTTCTGGAAGTTCCGGAGTATGCTGGCTGCTCCCCTCCCCTAGGTCTGGGGCGTGCCGGGAACGTGTGTGTGTGTGTGTATGGGGGGGGGGTGTTCCCGCAGAGGAGCGTGTGCCAGGGCTTCCCTGCTCTGTGGGAGTCATCCCGGGAGGAGGCGTGCACCGGGGATTCCCTCCTCTGCGGGGGGGGGGGGGAGGGCGGAAGAGGCGGGTGCAGGGGACTCTCTGTCCCCTGCCACACCCAGTCTCCTGCTGCAGGACCCTGTCCCCTGCCCCCCGACCCCTACTGGCACCTTTCCCCCACCCAGCACCCTGCCCCCAGCCCTCACTGGCACCCTTTCCCCTGCCCCAGCACCCACTAGCACCCTTCCCCAATACCACGTCCCCTGCTACCACCAGCACAGTTGGGGCCACATTAGTGAGGCTTGGGGGATTTTTGGAGGGTTTTCTGCATCTCACTTGTGTGGTCCCCAACTGACTTTTCTGTGGGTCAGTGACCCCTGACTCAAAACAAGTTTCCTGCCCTTCTCATAAATAAAGACAATGCAGAAACGTTGTGTTTGACATAGTATTTTATTTAAAAATTAAGCCTGGCCAACAAACCCCCATCTGGCCGCAGCATCGTAACACTCCTGTACACCCCGCCCCCAGACCCTAGATTTGAGCCTATCATACACTGGACTCCCCGCCTTGAGCCCCTCACATACCCCAACCCAAATTACTGCACCCTCACATCCACTAGCCTGTGGCTTGCTTAGTACCCCAACCCAACATCTGACCCCAACACTCCCCAGCGTGGAGCCCCCTCCCTGAGCCAGCATCCCCTTCTCCGCCTCCTCCTGCATCCACATTTCCTCCCAGAGCTTGCACACCTCACCTCTTCCCGCACCCAAATCCCTCATTCCCACCCCAGAGCCCACACATCCTATATTAACCCAGTGATGATACAGCTAGACTGCAGGAGTTTTTCCAGGATTCCAGAGATATCCCAGAAAAACTCTTCCGCATCCAGGGACATGTTTGTTCTTCCGCTTTTTTTTCCACAAGGAATATGGGGGCTTCCGAAAGAAGGGGTTTTCCTGACATTTGGTCCAGTCTAAACAGGCCAAATTTTGGAAAAACCTCTTCCTACAAAAGAATAATAAAAAGAAAAGCAGCAGTGTAGAGCGTATAAGGGCTGGGGATAGCAAGTGATGGAGGAGGAGAATAGAGGGGGCGGGGCTTCAAGGAAGGGCTGGGGTTTTGGGGGAAGGATGGGGCAGTAGATCTTGGCTTGTTCTGACATTTAAAAAGTGATCTTGGGTGTAAAAAGGTTGGAGACCACTGCAATAGTGACTGCAGCCTGACACAGTAAAAGGGAAAGAAAGCCTCTGCCACAAAGAGCTTGAAAATGAAACAAGACAAGCATGGGAGACTGGAAATGTTTCACAGATGAGACATGGAGACACAGCTGGGTTTAGCTCAAGATGCTGGGAGGTATCAGTGGCCTGAGATACACAGGAGTCCAGACTAGATGTTCTCTTCTAATGTTCCCTCTAAATTTTTCCATCCACGTGCAGAATAAAATTTATGAGCACCAAGGGATTTGAGGATATGCACCACCAATAAAACCCCCCACATATGCTTCCAGCTGTGGGCCCTGGGCATGCTCTGCTAGCCAGCTTGGTGGCACTGGAATCTCTTTTGGGTGGCCACCCTACCGCTCAGCTTACAAGGAACACCAGTCTCTTCTGGCCTTAAACTCTGTGACTTGCCCAAAAGTCAAAAGAAAAGTTTATGGGCGCAGTCAGAAAATGAATTCCATTTAGCTCCAGTCCAGAGTCTTAACCATAAGACCATGCTCACTTCAAAGAGGATTTTCAATGTACTTTCTTTTTAAAACGTTCATGAACTATTTCTATTACAATTAGGTCATAAAGCTCCTTCCCACCCCCAAAAGGAAAAACTTAATTTGGGACCTAAATGACCTAACAGGGTCTCTTCAAAATCCACAGATGGTTACAAATACTTTCAGAGATATAAATTATCACAAGGGTAATGGGAGATTATTGTCACTTGACAACAGAGCTAGAATTAATGAGTATGAATCTTAATGGATTCTTGTAAAAAAGGAGGTAATTTAGATTTTGGACTCCCATGATATGTAACTCCCACGATATGACTAAACTTAAACTAATAAATAGTTGATCCAAAGCCGTAATGAACAGAGAATTACCAAGAGGCACTTCTAATGAAGACAGGCTCTTGTACTAATGCAAGCTACTGCCAGGAAGACCTTGTAGAAAACTTATTAGAGAAAAAATGCAAGTTTCAGACTGGCTAGAAGAAAAAATAAGCTACTAGAGCTAATACAAAAGTGTTTTCTACAATATAAAGCTACTGGCTCAACTCTTCTAAATCACTACGTGTGCATTCACTTACAAGATACTTCATCTCTCTATTTGCTTGGCTCACCCTTAGCAATAATTCACTTTCTCTGTGGCTTTTAGTTCCAGTGTTTAACAATGCCAGTATTTCCATCAGATGTCTACTCCTCTTAGGCATCAAAACTCATTTTGGGATGAACCTGGAAACAATTTTTTTTTCACTCCTGCTTTCATTTCTTGAATTGCAGCAGTACAGTTCAAATGGTCTTTCTGCATCTCTCTCTCATGCACCTAAGCTTCTGAACCCAACACTGTTGTTTTACAGGATTATTTTATGATTCATCTGCAATAAGGGACTAAGTGATTCTGTTATATCACTTAACTAGGTGATATTTTACTCTCTGAAAACTGAGCAGGCAACATTCAAGATTTTAAATAAGCACAGTTGTTAAAACACACTGTACCTCTCCCTTTAATTCTACAGACAAATGCTATACTACATAATGCAGCAACGATATTTTACTGTGCCAAATTTGTTATGACAATGTATTACATAAGAACATCAGAGTAGAATATAGCATCAGATCATCTGCCTACAGAGTATGGTATCCTGTTTCCAGAGGAAAATTATGCCCATATATAGTACATGGCCAATAGCGTGAAGATAGAATGAAAGGTGTATGTATGCACTTACATGGCTCATATCGTCACAGAATCTTATCACTCCATAACTAGCAATGAATTTAACCTCATCAGACCCTTTTGAAGTAAGGGAGTATTATTCTATTTTACAAGCAGTGAAACTACAGCACGGAAATAATTTACCCAAGGTCAGGAAGACTATGTCGGAGATGAGAGTAGGTTCTTTACATCTTACCCAGTTCCTCGCCCACGTGATTATCCTTCCTCTGCTGGTTAATCAGTGTATTCCATCTTAACTTCTGTGTGGAAAAGTATCCGGGTACTATAGGACACACTTTCAAACCTTCACTTCAAACATCTATGCCTTCCCATGTTCAAACTCCTACTTGTGAATCAGGGTGAAGGAAATTTTTGTTCTAGAAGACCCAAGTTAAACAAATTCTGAACAGAAGGCACGCTGAGTTCTACCATTTTCTGTGATTTTCCTCGTTATACTGACTGAAAGTTATCAGTGTCTTGGGGGGTGGGGAAGCTACTAGGGATGTGACGGTTTAACTGGTAAGCCTCACCGCAGGGTCTGAAGCAGCTTCTCCACCTGCTGTGGGCAGGGGGCTCCTACAGCCCTGTGGAGGGCCAGCCATAGATAGGGGCTGCTCCAGTACATACCCTGCCTGCAGTGGACCTGGGTGCCCTGCAGGCGGGGGAGGGGGGAGGCAGGAGCAGCTTTGGCTGGACTGGAGCAACCCCTGCCTGCAACAAAGGAAGGGAGGGGATGTTCTAATCTCCCTTCATCCTCCTTTAATCGGTTAACCAGTTAAATACTACGTTTAACTGGTTAGCCAATTAAACAGGATTTTACAGCCCTAAAAGCTACATAGGTTGAACTTATTCCTGCTGTAACTCCACTGAAGTCAATGAAATCACATTATGGAATTGTCTGTCCTCTCATCATCAGCACCACCTTTCTATTTAAGGGACATGCATTTCATACTGCACAAAAAGACAGTCACTCTGCACCCTTATCCACATATTTTGGCATTAGTTCATTATTTTGGCATTGTGAAAACACACACATTGTTATCTGCAGGGGAGCTAATTTGCCCCACCCATCTTTCATCTAGGATACAATTCATGCAAGATCCTGTTACTTTATGATCACTCCATGGGAACTGAATTCAGATTATGCCTAGGCTCATCGGATAACCGTTTAAACCACTACATCCCTATATCGAAGAAAACTGAAGTGGCTTGATTCACAGAAACAATGGGAATCCAGCTGCCTGACTGAAGTCAAAAGGGAAACTGCTGAAAAACTGAACCGTTTGTATAGATGCCTAACCAACAATCTAGGGGCCTGACTTGAGGAAAACCCAAGTTTTGCAAACATGTGACCTTAGTTTTTTGAAGAGGAAAATTCAACTTTCAGCAGTATTTTGTTTTTTTGTTTCTAAAAAGCTTCCAATGTATTTCAAAATAAGAGAGAGAGACACTGCACTATAAACTGTTCATCTTTATAGGAGGCTCCATATTCTGGAACTGTTACTGGCCTTGGTTTCTTCCTAAGAGTTAATGCTCTTTTACTAGAAAAGGGGGGGAGGGGGAGGCAAACAGATTAATTGCCATGATATGACCACAAATGTATTTAAAAAAATATTAGTTCTCTTAGTAAAGACTTAATTAAAAGAACAAACACTATTCAATTTAATTAAGATAATAAGATTTTGTTCATTCAATCGTATATTGTTTTGTTCATAAACTTGAATCTAAGGGGAAAAAATCAGTAGTGTTTGGATTGGATACAGTCATACTAATTTTGAAGGGCTGCTAGGACAGAAAAGCAGATGTTACAAATCTGCCTCATCTACTGAGCAACTGTTGACTCTCTGTTGTGCAAATCCTAATTTACATCTGCTTGAAAGGTTTTAGAGATTAAATGGCATTCAAGGAGTAATATTAACTTTTCTCTCTTCCTCCAATTCTCCTTTGAATGGATTTATTACTAGCAATTAGCTTTCTGTTTCATCAACCAAGTAGAAAACAGGATTCATGAGTATTCTCTTTTAATGGAGTGTTTTCCTAAATCACCTAATTCAGATACTAAGCCAGAAGAAGAAATAAATAGCATATACAATAGTTACAGGCATACTCTGGCTCAGATTTACTCTCCTTTCTCATAAGGTATCAAGCCAAACATTTCTCATTTTACTAAATACATCTAACAAGCTGGGAATATTTAAAAATCTATCCTTAGACACAGGACTTAGATAACATGTCCAGAAATGAGGGTTAAGATTTGGAGTCTGTGATTGTTTCTTAAAAGCAGTGAGCCACAGTGATTGGAGAGTTCTTAAAATTTGATGTGCTATGTAGCTCAAATGTGTTGGCACTTGTTTCATAAGTGCTTTAAGTTCTGTTTAAGGAGCACAAGACATTAACCAATATTGATCTTATCGTCTATTTAATGCCCAATCACGATTCAGAAGTGTTTTCTAAAATGAGGTATGAAGTAGCCTGGACTTATCAATCACCTGTTCTAACGGGGGTTATATGGTAAAAGAGAAGAGAGTATGGCAGAGACACTTGCACATGTCCGCATAGCAAACACACAGGGATGTTGTGAGATGCCCACGTTTTGCCTGAAATTGGGGCTTCACAAACAGTCATGTAAAACAACCCATGGAAACTACAAGACCCAGCATGCAATGCACTGCCTTGCTCCAAGCATAAGACTGCTCGGTCAAGATGGACTTCTTCATGCCTGGACCTATAGCCCTCATGGATTGAGCCTCCAGAAGAAGGAATAGTGAACCTACATGGGCCATGTTTGACTTCCAGGCTATATTTTAAGCTTCATTTTAATACATTCCAAAGTCGGCTAACAGCTGGTGGCAAGGCATTCTTAGCACAGTCTGGGGCTCTTTTCAAGATGTGAGCCCTTCACAGGGGGAAGAGCTAGACTGGCAAAGTGACAAGAAGGAACAAGACTGAATATCCTGCTGCACTGAGAGAAACTACTGATAAGGCAGGCTGAACTGCATAAATACAAGAAAAAGTGGCAAATAGCCTCCTGCTTTCAAAACACATTTCAAGTGTAAGGGGAAAAGAAGACTGCTATTAGCACAACACTGCACAGATAGTTCTTAAAACCTGATACCCTATGTAGCACAAATGTGTTAGAACTTAAAGCACTTACGAAACAAGTGCCTTAAGTTTTGTTTAAGGAGCACAAGACATCAACCAATATTGATTTTATCACCTATTCAGTATTTTGATTAGGGATGTGAAAGTGCAACCGTGTACGTGGTTAACCGATGCTCCTCGGCTCATTGGTTAATGTTCACAGTTACACGCAGGCCCTCCCCTTCCCACCGTGCTGCTGCCACTGTATCAGAGGCAGCAGCATGGGGGAGGGTAGGTGGGAGCTGGTGCTCACGGGGAGCTGGCTCCTTGCACACCCCTGCTCCCTGCATGTAACCAGCGGTTACACGTTTACTTGAATAAATGTAATTTAAGATCTCTTATTTTAAATCTGCAGGGTTTGACAATTACGGCAATCTACTTGCCTGTGGTGAGTATATTTTAGCCCGGCACGGCGCCGCAGCACGATCAGCGCATGCGCAGCATGCCAAACCGCACGGCTGGCGAGCGGGGCTCACTGCCTGCCGCTTGTCAAGCCCTGTAAATCTGCACTCCCTGTACCCAAGGATCGCAGAAGGCCTTGCAACCATTGTCAGGTTCAGCTTCTCGGTACCCCTGTGAAGTAGGTAAATATTAAATGCACCATACAAGGTATAGAAAGTAAGGGACTGGATGGATCCTGTTCCCACTGAGTTCCTGGGTGTCTTGGCATTGATCTTCCTGGGAGCAAGACACATACTTGTCAAGAGTCACTAAAGAATCCAGTTGCAGAGGCGTGACAGAACCTCAGAATCCAGAATCAAACCTTGACCGTAACCACAACCTCCTTACTCCCTTTGCCAAACCAGCCCACACAGCTGAGGTGTTGCAAAGAGTACTGGCGAGGCTCCTGGGATGCTTGCAATAAGCATCAGGCAATTGAGTAAACAAGAGAGGTAGGAAAGGGAGGAAAATGCAAGGCTTTTTCTAAACCTTGCTATGAAATCTTTCAAAAATCATGATCATCATCATTATAAAGGCCAATATTGCAGAGATTTAAAGGCGGTTCTGGGGTATGTTTATTGTATTCCGTCCCTTAATTCCTCCACCTCCTTTCAAAACAGTTAATCTCAGAGAAGTGTTTTGACAATTAGTTAACGTCTACGTAAGTGTGCTCTGGAGATGTCACGAGACAAACATTTAAACAGTGCAAAGTTCAGCAGGACTGACTGGCGAAGTTTATATTTAAGCTTTGTTTGAGGCAGTTACTGAAACAGCAAAGATTCATAGAGCTGTAAGAGTTTTAAAAAAACAAAACAAAACAAAAAAATGCACCCGGCCAGGACCAGCATGGGAATTTATTAGTGATGCTTTATGCAGTCTGCTTTGAGATCACATGGCATCAGGAAAGTCTTCCATAAAGCCCCAACCTTTCCCCTTCGATTCACAGCTATGCATATACCAAATCCTAGCCTCTCTGAGTTTCCTTGCACTTTTAATGTGTGCTCCTCTAATCTTCATTTAATGCAGGCAGCTGGCTGTAAATACCCCAGAACAATGAGTTTAATCCTAAGCATCCTGAAAGCCCCCTGCACCAAAAACGAAGCAAAATAAAAAGAACACCCTCCTGACAACAAGATGGAGAAATCCAAGCTATCCACTGGGCCAGAGGAGGTGAAAGACACAATGAGCTAAATTTTGCCTGGCCTGCTAATTAAAAACGGAAGCTCCTACACTCTGGAGCCAATGTTTGGGGGTGGGGGAGTTTTCATTCTATTCAAAAATGGGCTTCCAACTGGGACCATATTCACTCAGCATTAATTGTCATTCCAACTACGAGTGTCCTAGTTTCAAAATGAAAACTACTCTCCAACGTAGCTAGTGAAACCTAACACCAGTTTCAATACATTAAACAAAATTTATTGATTGAATTTTCCCACCCACTTAAACTTTAATAACCATTAAACCGCAAAACTCCTGGCCCTGTTTCCTCACTCCACCTTCTCCTCCATATAAAGAGGGAAACTGCTACAAACACTAAACCCTAATTTCCATTTAATCATAAGACTATCAATTGCGTTTAGTTCAGTAATTAAAAAAAATACACCTAAAAATATTAGGAGCTGGCAACGGTTTCTGGTGCTTATTTTTATGTATAGCACGGATAATATGTTGGAAGTAAAACCAAACCGAAGAATTTTCTTTCATTAAAAATTTTCTTTTCTAATATAAAATGGGTGCCTTATTATTCTTAAAGTGGAGATTGGAGTAAATGTCTCCACGGCTTAGACTCCTCTCTACTAGTTATATTCAACATTGCAAAACTATAATAAAATACACATATTTGTGTATTTTAATTGAGTAGTTAACAAAACAAAATGCCAAGCTTCTCTAGGTTAGGGGACTTGAGGCTAGGCACCTAAATCCCCACCTAAAATTAGCAGCTTGATTTTATAAAGGTGCTGAATCCATTGAATTCAGTGGAACCTGTGTATGCTCAACAGCTTTCAAAAAAAATCACACTAGTTATTTCAGTGCTAAGAAAGGATTTAGGTGCCAGGCTTCCCAGTATGAAAAGCTTGTCTGTCTGTTGTTGCCAATTTCCACTTCTGTGGGTTTTACTGAGTTTTATCCATTTATAATCTAAGCCAGAAACTGTAGAGATGGGTTTTAAAAGCACATATCGTGTAGGTTGCAACATTCCATCTACTGCAAAGCTTCACTCTCATACCTCCTCCTCCCCTCTCAGCTTTAAAAAGTGAAGCTTTCTGACACCGTATATAAAAAGTGGGTGTTCAGAAGTTCTCTTATTTCTCTCTCTCTTTAAAAAAATTTAAAAAAAAAATCAGTGAAGGAAGCCCAACGTTCCAAATTCAATACTTCGTTAAACTGACCTCCAGATATTTTTTTCTATATACATTTCTTCTCTAACCTTGTGGCATTCAAATGCCACTATAATGTCTGTTCCATCTCTTTGGTAGGAAATACAGTCAGTTCTTTATTTTTATTCAGTCCACAAAGTTATACAAAACAGAAGTGGAAAACAAACCCTAAATTATCAGAACCTGTTGGCGTAAATATAACACGCACACACTCAAGTCCAATCAAATTCAACATTTGATCATTTCCAGCAGCGGGGCACCAAGTTCAACAGAACTGATCTTTTAATGGTCTCGTGTAACCGTATCTATTACACTGGGTTTCTAACAGCACATAATAAATTGAGAAAGAGTTCAAGGAAGTCATGCATGTCTGTTTCCACCCCTCTAAAAATAAATGTTAGTGTTACCAAATCATCCTCTTTCTGTTCACGAATCGGTCCAAAATTCTGGAACTGACTGGGCTACAGAAATGCCAGAATCAATTTAACACGTCTGTTCCAAACTCCCTTAATACTTCCGCAAGGGATTGTACTTTCCAAGACTGCTCATTTCCTGCATCCTGGAGTAAAACAGAAGTCGGTTTTGTTTTTGTGGTCTATGGACATTGGTACGTTGTTCTATATAACTTCTGAATATATTTACTAACTCCCTTGTAAAAGCCCATTGCCACTTTTGTCACCTGCTTACCCTGTGTGATCTCCTGATTTTGACATCTTTCTCTTTCCTTCCCTCGCCAAAATTTTTCAAACCCTTCTCTATATACCAAACGCCCCTTTCCACACCCCCAAAATTGATAATTGTAGAAAGACTCCTGTGTGACAGGTGGGAATGCGCTTTCAGAGAATCTCTTCCCGCCTCGTCCCCCATTCAATCAGGAATGGGCAAATTACTTGTATTATAGCAGCACATAAACACTCCCTCAAGAGATCAAGGCCTCACTGTACCTACACAGAGTAAGTGGTAGTCCTTGCCCCAAAAGATTTACAATCCTACAGACCTGACCAAGGGTGGCAGAAGGAAATAGTGTTGTCCCCCTTTTAATGGTGGGCCACTGAAGCACAAAGGGATTAAGCAATTTTCCCAATGCTGACAGATCTGCCAACAGCAATTCCAGACCCCCATGCTCACACTAGAGGTACCCCATGAGCAGGAGCGGCCCGAGGCCAGCTGTGGCAGCTGGTGCCCCAGGCGGAGCGCGCGATCAGCACCCCTGCCTGCAGGGCCGTCAATGGACTGACGTCATCAGCGGCCACCCCCATGACATCATCAGCGGGCGCCCTGGGCGGCGGCCGAGTCCGCCTATAGCCATGGGCCGCCCCTGCCCACGAGCATGCAGTTCACTTGACATTCAGGCGATGCTGCTGTGCCTGTGTTGGCTGGAATCCAGCGAGCTGCCGTATGCACTTTTGAACGTGTTCTTCTAGCTTGGCCAAAGGTTTCCACATGTCCGCTCAGTTGGGTTGCAAACTGTCTCACTGCACGAATCCAAAGACCCTTGCCCCGCCCCTTCTCCAAAGCTCCACCCCCACTCACTGCATCCTCCTCTCTCCATCCCTAGCTCTCCCCCATCCCCATTGGCCAGGCTCGGGCCAGAGGTTGGGGTGAGGGGTGCAGACTCTGGGAGGGAGTGCAGGTGAGGGAGGGAGTGCAGGCTTTGGAAGGGAGCTAGGAAGCAGGGGGACAGCGTGCACCTCAGGCAGTTCCCAAAAGCGACTACACCCCTCTGGCACTGGTTATAAGCATGGGGTCGAGGGGTGTCTCTGCACAACGCTGCCCGTAGACAGGGCGCCTGCAACTCTCCATGACTGAAGTTACTGGAGAAGGGTGCAGAGTGAGGATGGGTAGGAAACCTACCTCATCCCTGCTGTGCTGCAGGCAGCATTGACCGGGGGTCTCCAGGGAGCTTTTAAATTGCCCAGGCCCCTGGGCAATTGCCCCCTTTCCTTCATCAGCCAGCCTGGCCTAACATCGCAGAGAGCCTCTAGTAGAGCTGGAACTCAGTCCAGATCTTTCGAGTCCCAGGTAATTCTTTACCCATAAAAGCCATTCTTGCCCTCTGGCAACTGAATACAGGCTACTAGCAGATTTAGCCAGCATTGCGGTTGGTTGGTTGGAAAAGGAAAGGAAAATATACATGCTGTATTTAAACGATTATTCAGGGAAGGGTTTGGGTATGGGAAGGCTGATGTATGTGTGTGTGTGTGGGGGGGGAGGGGGCCCAGAGAAGAGGGTGGGGGACTAAGGAGTCAGGGCAGGGGACTGGAAGGTGTGGAGGCTCTGGGCAGGAGAGATGGGATGCTGGAGTCAGATTAGGGGGGTAAAGAGTGCTGGACTAAGAGCAGAGGATGGGGGGCTTAGGGTTTGTTGGGGGGGGGGAGAGGCCTCAGGACAGCTCACCAGGGCCAACTACTATAGAGAGGGTATAGGTGCTCTGGCAGCAGCTCGTTCCGGGGGCAGCCCCTACATGAAGCTTCCATCTCCCTGGGCCTCCAGCTGGTCCAGGGGTGAGGCAAGTCTCCAGCTATCCCCCACCCCCACCCTGCAGCTGGGATGGGAGCTCTCCTGGGGAGTGCCCTCTCCTTGGGAAACAGGGAGCAGGAGCACTGTGGCAGGGCCGCCAAACTCCCTCCCAGACCCTACCCATCTCACCCCATCTTGCACCCCCACGTCCCGCTCAGATCCTGAACCCCCATTCCTATCCCATTCACTGGCAGCCCTGTCCCGCACATTGAACTCCTCATTTTTGTTCCCACCCCAGAGCCTAAGGGGGTCCAGAAAATCCACTAACTCTGGAACCCCCTAAATCTGGCCTATGGGAAGCCCTGAACGTCAGCCCTCCCTGTCCCGTCTCCCTCATCCCATAGGGACTGGAGAGCCAGAAGAGTGAGGTGTTTCCGTTGGGAGCCACATCAGTGAGGGTTGAGGGTTTGGGGAGGAGTTTTTTTGCTTCTCATTTTTGTGGTCCCCAACTGATTTTTCTGATTTCCCAGGAGCCTTTTTCAGTGACCCCTGGCCCAAAAAAGGATCCTCACTCCTGCCATAAAGAAAACATTGAAACCTTTTGTGTGGGACATAATATTTTACTTTGTTTAAAATAAAGTTTGATAAACTAACATAAGAAAGTTAAAAAACACTTAATCTGTTTAATAATTTATATTAAACCATTCTCCCCAGCTGCAGCACGAGCAAAATGGCTCTGTCATAATTATGTAATTAATGGTAAGTCTCCATTAGCAACTGGGAATCCGTGGAAAGATTTGCATTGACCCAGGTGGTCTATGGGGCCAGCAGTGGAGAGAGCCACCCCCCTCCCTTCCTCTGGAGAGCAGCATGGCCCAGGCCAGGAGGGTTAAATCTTGGCATGCTACTTCAGAAACATTGCTGAGCATCTAAATCAGGGGTCAAAGACTGATGCAGCTACCAGGACGTGGTTAGGTCCCAATCATGCTACAACTCTGGGGCCTGATCCTGCACTTCTGAAATCAACTGCCTAGGTCAAAGAAATTGATTCTTTTCATTTTTTTTCCCTACTTGGAGCAGAGAAATAGCAGTTTCTCATCATATTAGGGATGTAAGTGACTAGTCCAATGGTTCCCGACCTTTCTGAGCATACGGACCACTTTTCAGTCTATTAAAGTTTTATGGTCCACCCTCCCTGGGGGAGAAAAAAAGGAAAAGAAAAGTAAGGAAGGGGCCCATTTTTTAAAACTTTCTATAGGCCCCCTGCAGTATGTCACGGACCACCAGAGATCCACAGACCACAGGTCGAGAACCATTGAACTAGCTGACTACTCGATAAACCTAGGCTAATCGGGTAGTCAAGTCACTACTCGACTAGTGGCTTCTCCCCCCCCCCCCCCTTGCTGCCTCTATCAAAGGCAGCAAGCGGGGAAGCAGGACCTGGTGCTGGGGGGGGGGGGGGGGGGAGGCCTCTGAAAAGCTGGTTCTCCCCAGTACTGTCTCCATGGGGGAGCATGGGAGGCAGTGGCGCATCAGGGGATCAGGCCCAAGTTGGGACTCGGCTGTCTTGACTCGCGCCTGGTCCCAAGCACTGCGCCTCTGTCTTTTAAATGTAGTAGGAGCGGGGCGGCTCTTACTACATTTAAAAGGCAGCGCCACAGCTGGATTAACTCTCGGGGCCTGTAGCTAGCTCCACTGCAGCTCTGCTCCCTTATCAACTAATCAACTAATCCATCAACTACTCGATTAGCTGATTAAACACAATTTAACATCTTTAGATCATATTGTGGATTACTCCTAGGTTTACAACAGCCTAATCTACTGGGTTGTGAGCTGGTCGTATCTTCAAGCTTAGATAAGTTAAGTCTCAGCACTTGGCTGGGAAAACCTCGCATACTGAAGGGAATAGCCTTCATGGTTCAATGGATGGCCTTGCAAATCCTTCCTAAATCAATAGTGCATTTCTGTACTGCTGGAGATGCCGTCTTTCAGATAAGACACAAAACTAAGGACCTGACTACCTGTGGACATTGGCAGAAGTGTGGGTTAGCCTCAGTTGCCAAACTCTAGGCTGCTTAATGAAATTCTGCCTGCCTAGTTTTCTCCAATTCCATATGGATTCTCCTTCACTTTCTAGCTAACTGTTGTGCAGTATTGCTCCGCATTATTACACCGCTGCTACTGTCTTCCCCGAAAGGTAGCTGTGCTCAAGCAACTGATGAATTAATCCATGTTCTACAGCACGGTTACCCTCCCCTATGAATTAGGGATGTTAGAGTATAACTGAATAACCAACAATAAACTGACACCTGTCAATTAATGGTCTCGGTTACACTCAGCCAGCTACAGGGGAGGTGGCTTTGCTGAGGAAGGGCAGCAAAATCACCTCCCCAGGAGCTGGTCAGGCAAAGGAAGATGGTCCCACTCCCAGGAGGCTTTGCTGCAAGCTCTGCAGTATAAAGCTTAGATTTTCAGCAGTTACACGGTTACCCTAATACACGATTTTTACCATCCTGACCATGAATAGTAAATGAAATGTAGACAAATTTTGGAGAATACCTAAAGAATGTTATAGGCATTTTTGACAGGATTAACACATTCCATCTTCTGTTATTATCCTACTCTAAATGGCTCCTTGTAAGTAGGATTTGTGTTTCAGTCACATGCTAGAGCACTGGGCTCATAATACTGAGCTATCTATTTGAAACAGGCCATTCATATTATGGTGCTGCCAGAAGCTTCAACCCAGATCGGAGTCCATTGTGCTAGGTACTCTGAGAACACCTAGTATGAAACGGTTCCTGCCCCCAGCTGCTTTCAGTACAAACAAATAAGATAACAAAAGGTAAAAGACGTGTTATCCCCACGGTAGATGGGGAACCGAGCTGCTGAGAGATCAAGTGACTTGCCTTAAGTCACACGCAGACAGTCTGAGAAAGCTGGAAATTGAATGTACGTTTCCTAAGCCCTGCTTCAGTGGACTTTAATCACAAAAGCCCAGATAAACAAAGACATTTGAAATCAATGGAAACTAGGAGCCTAAATATCTTATGGAGCTGAACATAAATATCCCTTCTTCAAAACGCTAATCCCACAACAAGCCCTCTGCTTCATATACAACTATCTGCTCTGTGATTTCCTTCCCACCCACCCACAAAGAGATCCTTGCCTGAGTTGATTAAATAGCCCATGACCTTCTCTTTCAAATTTCTTCTTAAGACCCACATCTACCACCATAACTATAAATAACAGTGAGTCAAAGACTAATTTATTTATTCACAAAATAATACACATGTTGAAGTTATAACACAAATCAATAAACACATCCAGGGACTTATTTCATTTTTGTCTGGGTTCTGTGTGCATGTGGTTTAGCGGGGGAAAGATTTCAAAACATTTTTGGGGACAGAGGTTTTATGGCTGGGTTTCTTTTGGCTTCAGAGCCAAATAATGATGCTATATAATTGAATCAGTAGCCAAAAGAAATGGAAAAACAATCCGCCTGCCATCTTGGATCTTTCTGGAATCCCCATCTCCTTCTGCTGCCCGTTTATCTGCCAATGACTGCAGCAGCAATGGGGGAAACAAGAGGCAGCCCTGTAAGTGCTTCCCTCCCTAAAATGTATCTGGTCAGTGAATGGTTAAAGAGCTGAATGGGGGAAGAGTGAGGCCCCTGCTTATTCTGCTCTTTTCCCCACCCCAGAGATCATGCGAGCATCAGCTGCTCAATTTCTAAACTGCTCCCATCCCAACTAGTTGCCTCTGAGCAACAACTGACTGAAGATTTCAGCAGGGCAAAGACACCCAAGCTCAGTTGAGACTGTAGCATATTCACTTGGAACAAGAGAAAATTGTAAATGGATTCTGTGCAGTACCTGCAAGTGTAAACCCTGGTCAAAATATTCAAATCTAGGGGGCTCAGTGTGACTTGGTGGATAGAACACCAGACTGAAACTCAAGAGATCTGGGGTCTACTCTTGGCTCTGGCTTGCTGCGTGATCTTGGGCACCACCCTTCTCCTCAGTTTTTCCATCTGTAGAATGGTGATAAAGATACTGGCCTCATTTATAAAGTGCCTGGAAAGCTACTGATGAACAGTCCTATATATTAAGTTTCAGAATTCAGATACTTATCTTCATTTACAAGTTTGATTCCTATAGCAGAGGTATGAATAAAGACATTGGCTGGATGGCCCACTACATTCCACATCCTAATTACATTAAAAAAAAAATCAAACAATGGGTACTTAAGAACAATTAGTACCTTCTCTATCAGCTTCTTGGAGCATGGGTACTCCAATTGACTATTTCTTTCCTTCTCCTGGGCCCCCCCCCCCACTTTTCACCCTCTTTCCTCTCTCCCCCATTCCCTATTTAGAAACTGGACCTTTAATAACTCCATTCATCTGAAGAAGTGGGTTGTGCCCACAAAAGCTCATGATACCATCTACATGTTTTGTTAGTCTCTAGGGTGCTGCAAGACGATTTGCTGTTTTTAAAGTTTTTCCTACATATTAAGTATAGGTTTCTAATTCCAAGCCAAGTGGACCTGTGGACGCAGAGAAATTTTGAAGGAAAAAAACAACAACAACTATCCACTTATTTTGGTGCTTAATTACAGATTGCAGGTGCCTAAAGTCAGGCACTTAAATGAAAATTTTGACACTGAAGTTTTAGGACTGACCTGGAATGACCATTTCACATATAACCATGACTCACTGGTTTTGAAGGACAAGCTGAGTGATATGTTTGAAGGGGGAGGAGGGAGCACTATATGCTTATTTTTACAAAACTTTTTTGTAATCGCAGCAAATTTACCCCTTTTCCCCCCTCTCAAACTTTGGATTCTGCCTCTGCAAAAAAGGGGACTAATGACATATATTCAGTGGTATGAGGCCCAAGTGCTATGTGGAGCGTGAACTGCTATTAAGGTCTGTTGGTGGGAGTTCTGGGCTTCCATCCCTGTGGCTCATTTCTCCAGGCCACATGGCCTCCAGGGAACCATCCACACTGTGCAAGAAAGAGGCTTTTTGAGTTTTCACTAAAAACACCTTTCATGAACAGCTGCTGTCTGAGGGGAGGGAGGAGAGGAAGAACTGTGTGCACATGCATAACAAACTGCCAAAAATATTGCATGCTTGGTACAGTAAGTGTTCTCCCAAATCTAATGGCGCTCAATAGCGAGGCTTTTTTTTTTTTTAAACACAACATTTATCAGCTAATTTATACACCTTGAACTATCAGCTCCTCCTAGCTAGTAATTAATTCACAGCCTCAGTCCATTAATATCACTAGTTCAAGTGGGGGGACTTTTCTGAAAACTTTGTCTTCTTTAGCAGTAAAGGAGAGTTGTTTATTGTCAACAATCAATGTGCTTCCAATGCAGAGAGAAGCATAGTTTTTACTGGTTCAAAAGCAGAAACACCAGCTAGCAAAGGAAGGTTAAAATCTTTTCTTGTAATCCCCCATAAAAAAAACAATAACCCTTATTCTTAAGAGACACAAATCACACAGCTAGAAGACAAACAGTGCCGTGCCTAATTCCAGTTATTATTTAATTAGGGTCAGGGTCATAATGGATTTGTATTTAGGTATACCTGCTAATAGAGATGTGAATGTTTGACCGGTTAACCAGTCAAGGTTGACCAGTTAACCAGTCAAGGTTGATCGGTGGGGGCTGGAGCAGCTCTCTACCTACCATGGGCAGGGGCTGCAGCAGCCCGATGGTGTGGCCTGCTTGCAATTGGGGGGTGGGGCAGACAGCCCCACCCCACCAACCACACCATTTAATCAGTTAACTGGTTAAACATATTGTTTAACCACTTAACCAATTAAAGAGAATTTTACAGCCCTACCTGCTATTTATCTGTGCTCCCTATTTTAATGCCCTGGCTTTCCAATTTCTATTGAGCTTTTTCTTTCCCCTTCGTATTCTAGGCTCATTCTCATGAGGTAAGTTCCAGTGAATCAGTGCACTTATTCTTTACCGATTCAAATACTGGTTAATAACACCACATTTGCAACAGTGATCTTATTCACAGAAGTTTATAAAAATCAGATTACTGACTACTTCAGGACTACTGCGACCTCCAAATAAACAGTTAAAATAGACACTGCGAGAAGAGTCTCACACGTCAAGCTAAAACACAAACAAAACACCACAAAAAAACAAAAAACAAAAAAACCTTTCAGGAAGGGTTTTAATACCCCATCAGCCTGTTTGTCTGCTACACTGTAGGGAATTCTCCTTAGAGGGTACGCAATGTACCAGGGCTTCTCCATTGTACTGCAGTGGATTCTAGCAGAAGGCACAGAGTGCCACCACATTCAGGGATCTTCTGTTCCTTATGCAAATTGCACAGTATTTTTCACACTCCAAGTTCTGGAGAGATTGGCCTCCTGCCTTGCAGTATGTGGACTGCCAGAGAGCAGTCTGAGCCCCCGCCTCAATTACAGACCCCCGTGGTGGATTATTAACACTTTCGCTGTTGTATTGTGCTAACTTCAAATCACAGCAGAGGGTACTAATGCCATGCGACATTGATATGATGGAAACACACTGACCTGAGAATCTTGCTAATATGACAGTGACTTACATGCCTCTCATCCTCTCTCACAGACTTCAAGCCAACAGTTACTGTAGATCAAAACAATATTTGCTGCTTTATCAAATACAGACACTGACAAATCACAAGAATTCTTTTTCAGATCTTAAGGTGCATTTCTGAAGAAATGGGAGTTTATGGAGAACCAAGGATCAACCAAACACTAAAAGCAGATGGTCAGACCAAACCAAACCCACACACAACATGCAGTTGGCCGGTATTATAAACTAATTTTTTTCTGCATGGTACAAAATTTGGATCATTAAAATCCTTTGCAAACACTCCCTGCTTATGCTAAATAGCTGCTCATGCCATAATCTGTAAAAAGCTTGAGCCTGTTATCTGTGAAAAGTTAATGGGAGTTTTCAGCCGCAGAATTCAATGGGCACAGAATCAGGCCCTTATTGGTGATTTACAAGGCAGGACTACAAACTGCCAATACAAGAAAACTTCAAAACTTCCATGCAACAAGCTGAGAAAACTTGCCTTGGGCAGAGTTGTACAGACTCCACAACCAAATGTCAAGAGCCTTTGGAGTTGTTTTTTAAACGAACAACAAAACCCCACACCATTACAAAGCTCCTTGGTTCATAGTCAGCCAAATCTGGAGGTCACTACTGAGGAACCAGCCTTGTCCTGTAAATCTGCACAGGGAGAGGACTCTCTATTATCCCCCTTCTACAAAAAAAAAAAAAAAGTGTGTGGGGAGGGGGGAGGAATGTGCTGGCAATCCCCACAGCAGCATTTCCCCCTTTCCCGGGCTGGTAGAGTGCAGATCCACTCACATGAAAAAGCAAATGGCCCAGAAGCAAGGCAGCATTATCCGTACAGCATCTGTATAGAACCCAGGCTGCATTACTCTGGTCCACCCCCAGTAGAGAGAACTCCCCTTCCCCTTGAAGAGCACCCTCAGGAGCAGCTGCTAGCTGGGGAAGCCTGGGGCAGTGGTTGGGGGGGGGGGGGGGGCAGAATGCAGACCTTGCTCCTTAACAAAACTCAGGTGGAGCTCTGAGGGGAGCTATGTGGAGGTTCCCTCCTCCTCAGGCTGCTCCAGTGGGTTTTCAGGTCCTTAGTTTGACTTTGGTTCCTGCTCAGTGGAGAGAATTTTACTCTGAAGTGGCGAACAAAATAAACTGATAAACTTAACAAACAAAAACTGGTCTGGTAGCACTTTACATACTAACAACATGTTGATGGTAACAGGAACTTTCGTGGGCACAGCCCACTTCTTCAGATGACCGGAGTTTTGAGTTTAGGATGTGCAGACCCAAAATAAATAGGGGGGAAGGAGGAAGAAAAAAAAGAAGGGGGGGGCGGGAAACAAAACTGAGTAAGAGTCTCATGCACTGGCCCAGTAACACCACCCAGCATGTCCACTGCTCCCTGAATACCTGTTGGTTCAACTCAAAACACTTAAGGATGATCTACACTGAAGAGTTTTTGCCCAGGATTGTGAAAAATCCACTGACATAATCCACTGCATAGACAGTGCTAGGTTGAACTCTGGTCCACCTAGTCACTCTCTGTAGTGAGTGTCTACTCAGAAGCACAACAGTGGCTGAACTGCAGCATTGCAGCTGTAGCATTTTTAGTGAAACTCTGGACATTTAGCATGATTTGCTCTATTACCACCAGATATCAAACCAAACACCCTGATTTAAGGGCTAGGCCACACACACAGATATACTGATTTCACGGAATCACTGTGCTCAATTGGTGTGTAGACTGGCCCCCAATCTTAAGATTGGGAATCCATGTTTCTAAGCATTCAATTTTTGACCACAAGTGTAAAATATGTTGAAAACGACTATCAAGTAATAAGCATCTGAAATCGTTTCTTCGGATCCCATATTCCCATTTATCACGGCACAATACGTCACAAAAGGCCAGCATTTGTATCTCCTCCTAAGAGTCTCAGATGTGAATTGCTGAAAATGCTGTCACACCTGACTCCCTTCAGTGAAAGAGAAAATAAAGACAGGCTGCCAGGGGTCAACCTGAAGTTTTAAGATCAGTAAAGTGCTAACTGGTACAATATTTCATGGTAGCTTTCAGGGAGCATTACCTTTCGTTACCCACATGAACTAGAATTTATGAAACTTTACATTAGCGTAAAAGTATAAATCCTGCGACACAGATCTGGGATCCATGGGAAAGTTCCTATTGTCTTGGGCTGTGTCCAGACTCAGGGTTTTTTTCGGGAAAAGTAGCCTTTTTCCAAAAAAACTTCCCCTGCGTCCAGACTCAAGCCGCGTTCTTTCGAAATTAAATCGAAAGAACACGGCTTTTCTTTCGATGGCGGTAAACCTCATTTCACGAGGAAGAACGCCTTCTTTCGAAAGTTCCTCTTTCGAAAGAAGGCGTTCTTCAGTGTAAATAGGGCTTCTTCGAAAGAGAGCATCCAGACTCACTGGATGCTTTCTTTCGAAAAAGCAAGCCGCTTTTTCGAAAGTTCAACGTGCAGTCTAGACACTCTCTTTCGAAAGAGGCTTTTCGAAAGTATCTTTCGAAAGTATCTTTCGAAAAGCCTCTTTCGAAAGAGGCTTGCAGTCTAGACATAGCCTTGGTGAAGAACCAGGACTGAGACCTTTCTTAACACATATACAAGTTGAACTTTCTAGTCCAGCAACATTCATGGTCTGGCATGATTTTAGTTAGCTGGATGTTCATTTATCATGGGGGTGGCCAAGTTTTCTGTGGTCCCATAGTTTTTTTTACAGCCACCAGTCCTGGCTCTCAGTGATCTGTGCTGTTATTTAGCTCTAATTTACCCCTAAATGTCTTTTAAGAGCCCAGTAAGCAGTGCAAGTGTTGGTAATGCTGCAAGACAGTATTGACCTCCTGTAGTTTGGCAAATTCTCTGTTTCAACACTGGTGAAGCCCAGAGGGTACCAGACTAGAGAAGTTCAACCTGTACTTGAAAAAACCCTCTACAATATGGGTCCAAGATTTAATCCAACATCTGAATAATTATTGTATTTAACAAGCTTTTCCTTCGTTTTATTTTTTGAAACAAAACCGAACCAAAAAAAAAAAAATCCATATCTCATACTAGATGCTGGACCATAACAAATAATATAATTTGCGGGAGAACTGGATTAGTATGAAACTAAATCACTTCCTTATTTTAAAATGTTTTGATTCTTGAAGTTGTGGCTTTGATATATTATGCAACTTGAGTCTCTCAGCAAATAAAACACCTGGCTAGTCTCAGTATTTCTCAGTGTTATAATATTTCTTTAGATAGTCTATCAGAAGGACAAGGCAGGTTTACAACTGATTACCTTTCACATTTTAAATACCAAGTTTACCCAAGGTTTTACTCTGCTCTTATCTCAGAATTCTTGTTTGTTTTTGATATTACAGAAACTTCCTGGTTATTCAAGCCAAGAAGTTGGTGTTCTTTACAGAAGAACACCTAATCAATATGACATTCTCAGCAAGAATGAAGCTCCTTTCTTCACAAATACACAGCTTAAAAAGATGCCCACAGCATTTGTTAACTATAAGCTGAAAGTGCATCGGAAAGAGGGAAGCAGTCATTAGTTATAATGCAGACAAAATTATATACCAGGGTTTTATAAGGGCCTAAGATGTACAATCAACAGACAGGAGTGAAAATTAAAGTGATAAGCATACCTAGCACTCAAGCTACACTTGCAGGAGACACAGAACTCAGAATTGCACAAAGAAAATTACACATTAAACAGGCAAAAGATTATCTTAAAGTTCTTTTTGCACTGTTAAGGCTTGTAGCCTCTAGGATTCTTTTCATGTCTGCAGCATAGATATCCCTAGTATTATGATTCTATCTTAAGAGATTTCACTTGAGGTGCTGGATATTTTATTCATTCTGTGACACTCGGGTGGGGCTGGAACACCATTTACACACACACAATTGTGAATTAGTTTACTGAGCTGCAGTCCAATAAGCTGCAGAAAGGGAGCATAGCGAATTTTTATGAAGTTGCCTTCCTCTTTGGCATTCAGCCTGATGCGTGGAGGAAACTAAGGTTTATAAACTAAAACAGTATTAAGAAAAAGTGGAAAAAGTAGAAACTGAGAATGTTCCATCTGACCCAGCTACCGAACAACTTTTCAGGGCATAGATTTTGTAGGGTGTTTTTATTAAGGGAGAGTCATAGAGAACACAACCAAATAGTATAGACGGCTATGCAAACAGTCACAGAACACTCACATAGTATCAAGCATTTGCCAGTGGAAAAACTGTTACAGGAACTTAATGTAGTCAGGAAACAAGGAATATTATAGATCAGTAAGGTTTAAATAAGTTGCCTGGCTATCAGATTCAGCCTAGCTAAGACAACGTAGTCAACTTACCAGACATCAGTCATTTTGATCCCATTTTATGGTAGTAGCTTTTTCCAGGATTAGAATATTCTACACTTTACAGTACTGGTTACATGATCAGCAGAGGATCACTGTAGTTATATTGTGTAAAATAAGCATGCTGAGCCCTGCGTCTACAAAAACCTGAATTCAGTGGGCACTAGTCACATGCAAAAATTAAAGCAACATACATCTTTGAAAGCTCTATAACTACAAGCACGGTGCATTGCCTGGATACGGGCCTCCTGAAGATATTCAGCATCTGGGTCCCATCTCACTTTGGTATAAGTCTATCAACTCTAGCCCAGTTTTTGCCTGTGACATCTCAGAGCAGAAGCATGTTTGTATCCCTAGGCACTCTCACCATGTGTATTAAAAGTGTCAACAGCTAAACTACAATATCAAGGATGGGGAGCTTTGCTCCCCATTTTAAGAAGTCTTTGCGGTTTTGAGATCTATCCAACAACATTTGATACTGTAGATTACAATGATTGGCACAGGATGTTTTAGTGGGTCTTACCTCTCTACCTTATCTCAAAATATCATTCAATTAATGTCTTCAATTCTAAACTGTTTCCTGGTTAGCAATATGTATCTTTAGACATATGAGTAGTTCAATAAAATTTTAAAGGGACTAATAACAGTGAAATCTTCATAATTGTTGGACCCTGGGAGAGAATGGGGACATATTTATTTTTAAGTCCTATATCTGAAGTAGCAGACACATGTATTAAAGTTTTGTGAAGGAAAAAAGAATGGAGTATTTTGTAAAACCTTTTTTTATACCAAAGTTCTACTCATTCATCAGATAGATAAAGAACAGCTTAGTGTTACAATCTGCACTAAGACTGAAACTTCAATTTGAATGGAAATTTCATCCTAGGGTGGATTCCATTCAAGACTGGACCCAAAAGAGATAGGAAATTACTTAAACACGTTTAGGTGCCACTGACTTCAATGGTAGTTAAACATGTGCTTAATTTTAAGCAGCCTTCCTGAACAGGAATGCTCTCCTGAATTGGGGTGAAAATTTGTGAGATGGAACCATGGAAATTGTTGTAATGGCCAAGCAGGCTCATTTCAATTGCCTCAGTTTATTTGCAGATTGAAGCTTCTCTTCACAGTTTTTAGATTTACACTTGTCCCAGCTTGTTAGCATCCCCACTTACTATTTGTTAATGAAGACTTCAAAAAACGGGGACGCGGGGGGAGGCAAAAAGCAAACCACAAGCTCTTGCTAAATCTAGACAGAGACAGAAATACTGATATGTACAAGGCCAGCATCTAGTCTGTTAACACTCTGCAGCCAACAGATTTGCTTGCTCACTCTTTGCTTCTTAAAAGAAATGGTGCAAAAGAGCACTAACTTTCATCATCTGTTACCTGTTAATTTATGATTCAGTGAAATATGCTAGCCTTAACTAAAAAAATAATTATTTTTCATTATTACTACTGCAAAAGGACTAAGTGAATCTATTTAGCTGAAGAAGCATGATTAGGTGGTATATTCTTCAAAACAGCACATTTTAAAGAATACTAGGTCTGGATTATAAAGTAGAGAACAATGCTAATTCATACTGACACTGTTTTGTAGCTTTTTTAAAAAAAAACCTTTAAGAGAATGCGCAAAAACTGACCTCCACTATAGGAATGATGTGTGTCCATTAAAACTCAGGATAATGTAGTTTAATTTCATGGTTAACTCTTGAACACAGTCACAATAAAACAAAATGCCCATCAACATAGAAAATTATGTCCCAGACTATGTGTACTTGTCTGAAGATGGGAAGGATAAAGGAGAACAAACTTGTATTAGCTGTTTTAAGATAA
Source organism: Pelodiscus sinensis (assembly GCF_052426305.1). Classification (NCBI taxonomy): domain Eukaryota; kingdom Metazoa; phylum Chordata; order Testudines; family Trionychidae; genus Pelodiscus; species Pelodiscus sinensis. Next base: position 17,411,021 of record NC_143055.1, on the reverse strand, counting down.
TAACTAAACAAGTATGCTAACCAATATTTCAAACTGCAGACGTTTATTACTATTCAAATATCAGTGGCAGGTTTAAACCAAAATGGCATGTGTTTTTTTCTGGCTTGGAAAAGTGACTAGTTGGAGCAGTACAATAACTCACTAATTACTGGGACGGTCATGATCAAGCACATTTTACTTCTTTAAACTTAAATTCCACTGACAATCAGATGGCTTTTTTTCCTTTCTTTGATTTTATACACAACACGCACGCACACATTTAAACATCTTTCTTAATATAAGACGTCTAGCCCAAGGTGCTATTCAGATGAATAGAGATCCTAATATGTGATGAAAATTCCCTTTCTAATATGATGTGTGTGAGAGAGAGCTGTATCCTACAAACATGAGGCAGATTGATATGAAACATAGGCACAACTGAGGCAGCACCAAAGCTAGCATTAGTTGACATTCACAAATCGTACGAAGTAATATCTTTATCCATATACTAATGCAAATTGGAAGGGCTTTTTTTATATGGCTGTCTATTCTGTGGCTGCTGAATAGAGTGACCGCATGCTCAAGGCAGCAAAAGAGTTCACTGACCTCCCTAATCATCTCTGTCCTAGCTAGTGAATGACACACACATTCAATTCTGCCTTGCCTCTCTACTTTCATTCATAAAAAAAAAATTGACATTGTCCTTCCTGCAGCAGCCGGAGAAAAGGAAAGAAGAGAACTCAGCCTAGATGAGGCCCCTAGTGTTTTCAGTTTGGATTCTATTCAGCAATAGCCCCGCCATCTGCCTTCTTCCTGCCAAAAGCAGAACACCTCCCTGTGGAGATGTTAAAACTTGCACCCCCTCCACCTCCACTAATAGCGAGTATTCATATTAGCAAACATACACATACCTCTAGAATGCCTCCCTTCAATGTGTGTTTTATGTAGCTGAGCATAGGCACAAAGCAGTAGCTGTTACAGCCTTCACAGCCCCGTGTGGAGAATTAGATCACTAGGGAAAAATCCTTCCAAGCCCCTTTATGGAAAATAAGGCTTTAGACTGTAAATGCAAAAGCTAGTGAACAACAACCTTCAGTAATGAACCAATACCCCATGGCCCATTTAAGTAGTAGAAAGAATTTGCTTTTTGTCATTCAATTTAAAAATTGAAAAGTAAAACGAGTTTTTACTTGGCTCTAAGTGTTTATATTCTTTATACAGTTTCTCTCACAGAAATCATTTTTCTGAAATAAGGGTGCCCTGTACATTTAAAATAGGTCCCTTAACTTTGAGTGCCCAACCAATTAAACATCATTACAAGCCAACAAAAAATTCTTACCAGCCATATTTCAGATCTGTCAGAAAGTTCTGTCTTATTTTAGTGACTTTGCACATGTACCTATTTCCCCCAAAAAACAGCTCTGTTGCAGTTACATTTCACATATCAACATGATGCATCAAAACCACCCTTATTTTCAACAAGTGAAAGCAACAGAGAAATATTTTTAAATGATATGCTCTACGTTAGTGTAACAGAAGCATTCCGCCGGGGATAATCTGGCCCCATCTGAAGTTATATAGGTGTTTTGGCATTGATTTCATCAGGATCAGAAGTGTGCCATTACTTTGAAAGGCTAATCTGGTAAAAATAAGCTTGTACGCAGAATTTACACCAACAACTTTGGAAATTCCACAGTGTAACTTAGCTCTTAAGATTCATCACCACAGAACCATTTTCTTTAACCACTGACATTCTAGCAACGTACTGGAAGACACAATTGGGCATCACTTACTATATTTCAAATGTCATCCTATCAACTTTAAGTGCAAGCCTGGGTGCTTTAAAGACAAGAATAACTTTACCATGGTAAAACAGTGCCATGAGCTCTAAACTGTGATTTCAGTTGCTGGGTGCAAATCCAGAGGTATTCCAATGGAGGCAGTGGGATGACTCCAGATTTACCCTGATATTATTGAGAGCAGAATTTGACTCAAACAGGCCAAAATAAAATAAAATAAAGATTAAAACAGAAAAAAAAAATCTGCACTACTAAATTCAGTGAACTCCTGAAAAGATCACTAGCACAGGCTGATCTTATTTCCTCTTAAACGCTATTCTCAGCTGCTTTGACAAAATAGCTGAAATGTTTCCCCATAAATCAATTATTTTGGCTGTGAAAAATGAGTCAATTGAGTTACCCTAAGAATCTGGTGTTTTATTAGTACTTTCTTGAAAACAAAACCGTCCCCCCATATGATTTATAGCTTTAACCAAAAGGGATATGGAAGTAAAGCCCCCACCTCCTAGCCTCCACAAAGCACATTTATTCCCCTGTCACTTTTTTGGCGAACATGCTTCAACCCTTTCCTGAACAATGGAAACTTTCTATTTGGTGCATGGAACCTTTTTGAAGAGAGAGAGAGAGAGAGAGAGAGAGAGAGAGAGAGAGGGAGGGAGGGAGGCTACCTTCCATTAGAGGCCTTTGAAAAAATAAACAGACTCAGGTAACAGCTGACACATATCAGAGTGACACCAATTTTAAGCATTCTGTGTATTTTTAAAACGGCTCGTGTCCTGTATGTTAACCTTGCTCACTGATCACAATGTTTCACATGAGGACAGAAAGTGTTTACGGGAATCCAGTAACTTTTTCCTTCTGAATAGGTTCACAATTCAGCACACATTATTTAGCAACTTAAAAAAATAATGATCATGACTCTTTTTATCCCTACAAAGTGTACTTACATAAATAGATTTTGAATTGAATGAAAGGTACAGTGTTCACGTAAGTAAGTATCTTTGCTTTTCCAAACTCTGATTAGTAATTTTGACGTGAACCAAATCTGTGACAGCGGTACATGTCATGACTCTAGCCAGCAAGCGAAACAATCTACGTAAATGAGAATTTTAGTAACAATTTTTGCTCACTACTTTACTAGTCTTTGTAAGCAAAAATCTGGACTACAAGACAAACACTACAAAGTGCATGGGATACATTTCACAAGACTAACAGATCATGAGGGCATGTTTGAAGAGTGGATCTGCACAGTATTAGTATCTTAAGTCTAAAACCTGACCTTTGACTCTAATATTTAAAATATATAGTAATTTTCATATGTGCTTATATTTCTTCCTGACCAGAATGTGAGTGCACATGGCTCTTTATAAAGATTATCATTATTTATAAGGTCTAGCCCTCCAATACTGTGAAAACTAGCATATATTCAACTTTTATCTGTGGCCCAACTTTGTCACAATGCTCACTCAGGCAGCTACACAAAAATCACCAACAAAACTGTCAACTGAAAGTCAAATTCAGTTTTACTGGAAACTCTCTGAATAATTATAAGAGTCACTACTTAAGACAGGGGTTGCCTGTCTAAATGGCACTTACTGCAGTTTTGGGGGTAACTTAATTTTTATCCCTCAGTTCTCAATGTAGTAAAAACACCAGTTCTCATGTGTGCGCCCATGCAGATGAAAGTGGCTGGAAAAAAAAACACCAAGAACTTTTCTGAATTCTGGGGACAGCTTTGAAACACATTGTGTTGCCAAAATAATCCACCTGCAAAGCTGTGCAGCTCAGATGCACTCAAAACAGAGCGGTTCCTCTTTACCTTTAGTTTTGCCTGGGAAAAAACCAGGATTGCAACTACACAAGGAGAGGGAAGTGTGTAGTCAGTCAGAGACAGCGGCCTTGTACATTTCTGATTGCTGGTGGAATAAACTGGCAAAGGAAGAAGGCTTCCTTGTACATTTGTCCCCATTCCTCCTCCCCCTGGAAGACAGCAAGAGCAAACCCAACCTCTGATGGGATCGCACCATGCATCCTATACAGCTGCCCTTACCTGTCGGTTTTCGAGTGATCCTGTCCTCTAATTCTGAAATGGGCAGCCTGGGTTCTGGGAGGCTGCTGACAGTCACCACCAGGTAAAAGCAAAAGAAGGCACTCCACGCAGCAATCATTCCTCTGGCCACGCTCGGAGAAAGCAGAGTAGTAGGAAAACTGCCCCAGCCAGCCTCAGACATCCTCCAGCCGCATGCTGTCCTGCCCCTTCCCCTGGGTCCCGGCTGCGATGAGGATCAATACTGCACCACCACAATCAGTGCCCTGCGACAGAGAGTGAAAGAGGCGCACAGACCTGTGAGTTATCACGGAATAGCGCTGCAGAATTAAAGCATCAGAACGTGAAGAAAAAAAAAAGTTTGCTACTTGCAGCGTCTCTCCCCCTTTTTTTTAAGCGCGGAAGTTACAAAACTGCTATTCAAATACCACCCGGTTCACAGCTTTTTGGCATTCAAGAGGAGCAATCCAGGGACAAGCGCCTTGTCTTATCGATTTAAAACAACACCACGGCTCATCTGTCCCGGTTACACCCCAGATGTGAGCCACTCCACACTCCCCTCCCCGCTCGTGAGTCCACTGTGGCTCCACACACCGCTAAGCCGAAAATCTGCCTCTCCTGGTTCAAAGGAAACAACCCGCTTCCCTGCGTGTTCTCGCTGCAACCCGCTGCCTTATGGCCCCACGAAACCAAGCGCGCTGCGCTCGGGCTTGTTTCCAGCGTGCAAACGAGACCCCCATCCCGCTGCCTTCCCCTCGCTAGGAGCCAGCGCCTGACAGCGGGCGAGGCGAGGAGCGGCAAGCGAGCAGGCAGAGGCGCTGCGAGCTCGCAAGTCCCTGGGAAACTTTTACTTTCCATCCCTTTGGAACACCCGCGCCCCGAGTCCCGGGCGAGAGACGCGCAGCCCCGGGCTCTCGGCGAGGGGACCCCCGCCCGGGGCTGATGGGCTGCAGTGCCCGGCCCCCACAGGAGCCCCCGCGGAGCGTCCCTTTGCCCGGAGCAACGCGCAAGGACACTGCCCCGCGCCCTCTCCGCTCCCGGGCAGGGGCTGCAGCCCGAGCCCGGCTGCGCCCGGGGCACCTACCTGCCCGAGTCCCGCGGCAGCCCCCGGCGCTCCCTGCCTCGCACCACCTGCTCATGGAGCTGCCGCCTCTTCCCTCCTGCAGCCCCAGCGCTTCTGAGCCGGCCACCCCGCCGCCCGCAGGGGAGCCGCCGCTGCCGCGCTGACCCCGCCTCCCCCGCCTGGCTCCCAGGCCGGGGGTGGGGCGGCTCCACCCCAAGCCCCGGGAAAAGGGGCGGCTCCTCCTCTCCGCGCGCCAGCCCGTGCCCCCCCCCCCCGAAGCCCGGCCCCGCTCCGGCCGGGGGGGCACGTGGGGCCGCAGCAGGCAGAGCGATTGACCGGGGGGGTTGGGGGCAAGAGCAGAGTTTGCTTTGTGAGGAGAGCGGTGCAAGCCTTTGTTTTCAGTCCGAGCTCTGCGGCAGCAAAGCCAGGGGGGCGTGCAGGGGCTATGAACGGCCAACTCCTAGAGAGGCTGCGATTCAGCCCTGCCACAGACTAAGCAAAAGTTTGGCTCTAGAGTGAGCCTGCCTCCCTCCCTGCAACTTGGGGAGCGTTTGGGTCTGGCCCCCAACTCAAGTCGTGGAACATATACTGGATTAGAACCCAGCTCTCCAAAGGAGCTGGTTTGGAAACATGGAGTAGCAAGCGCCACTGTTAAACTTCCTCTCAGGGCCAGCAAGCAGAGTGCCACAGCTCTGGGGAGCCCTGACATTCGACTGGCCAAAGTCCTGCAAAATATTCTGCAAGGGACAGTCTGGCACTGGCAGGGGTGATGGACTAGAGTTGTGATTCTCAACCTTTCCAGGTTACTGTACCCCTCTTGGGAATGTGATTTGTCTTGCATACCCCTGAGTTACACCTCACTTAAATCAGACAGTCACTGTTCACTATTACTGATTAATTGCTAACTTTCTCATTTTTACCATTTAATTATAAAATAAACCAAATGGACTATAGTGTACTTACCATTCAGAGTATAGTATATAGAGTAGTACAAAGTCATTGTTTGTATGAAATATTAGTTTACACTTATTCCACTAGTGTTTTTATGCTGCATGTTGTAAAACTAGATAAATAACTAGAAATGTTGATGTACTCCCTGGAAGACCTCTGTGTATCCCCAAGGATAGGTACATGTACCTCTGTTTGAGGGCCATTGGCCTTCGGGTCCCAGTAGCTCTTTCTCCTCTACATGTTTTGTTAGTTTATACAGTGCTACCAGACCATTTGTTGTTTTTCTCTGATTCCTGTTATTCTCACTATTTTGCTTACATCACATAACTTCATGGAATCCAAGCTGAAAAAGATTTTTGAGGTCATCTGCTGAGAGGGGTGGAGGAGGGTTTAGAAGGGGAAAGAAATGTTTAGGTCTAAGTGATTCCTTCTGTTGCCTCATTAGTTATATATGTTTCTAAAATCACAGAAAACATCCTTTCAAAGGCTGTTACCATCTGAATATGCACACAAAGGGTATTATAAGCATTCATTATTTAATATTTATACAGTGCTTTGAGCCAGTAATGGCTACATAATTATTAATTTCATTATTTATGCTTTATTATTATTAAACAAGGACACTCTATTATTTGTATTCCACATTACTTTTTTCATGTTATCTTCACTAGAAAAATATTTGTTGATCATATCACTTGCCCCTAAAGTGTTTTAGTCCCATAACTTCCTAAATTGTGGGTGGGCATTAGCTGCACTGACGTATTAATTGTTATCACAATCTTTTTACTATAAGGAGAACAAAAAAAGACAAAAGCATTTTGGTCGATTGCTTCCGACCATTGTAACATCAGAAGCTCAGCCTCCACATAGTTTTAGGGACTCCACCCTCTTCTAAAATAAAGTCAGATTCTTCACAGCATAATCAGCTCCCTCAGAATGAGGTCAGTTTTTTCAGCAGACCACCCTTTTCACTACATGTGACAGACTAAAATTGATTTAAAATCTTACAAATATACCATAATCATCTCAGGCACTATAACATACCAACAGATATGGTACAACTGACTCACTGCCATGCATCATTTACAGCTAAGAGGTGATTCAAATTGTTTTGAGCTGGGAATAAGTCATAGTTTTGTCTTAATCCTCTTGACATAGTAAATCCTTGAGATAGGGAGATGAAGATATTATCCACATCAGCTGAGAAAGCTCTTTTTTGGGGATCCAATAAAGCAAGTGGCTGTAATAGTATCTTAAGAGCATGTAGATACAGGTCATTGTAAAAATCTAGAGCAAAAGTTTTGGCATTTGGCAGCTTCGAGATTTCCTTTTAGCAAACCAAATTAAAGATTGTAGGGGGTAGCCATGTTAGTCTGTAACTTTAAAAACAAGTAGTTCAGTTGCACCTTGGAGACTAACAAATATATATATCTACAAAAGCGACGAGGAACCCTGTGGCACCTTATAGACTAACAGAAGTGTTGGAGCATAAGCTTTCGTGGGCAAAGACCTACTTTGTCAGATGCATGTACAGGACTCCTCGCCGCTTTTGCAGATTCAGACTAACACAGCTACCCCTCTGATGTGTATATATGTATAGCAGTGGTCCCCAACCTTTTGAGGTTGTCGGGCGCCAGGGGGCGTGGCCGTTCGCCCGCTGGGCGTCAGGGGGTGGGGATACTTGCGCGCCCGGGGGCGCCCCCCACCACAGCCGCATGTCCGGGGGCGGCCCCCCCCATAGCCGCATGCCCGGGGCCAGGCCCCCCCCATAGCCACGCGCCTGGGGCCCCCCGATAGCCATGTGCCCGGGGCCGCTGCTCCCCGCCGCAAGCGCCGCGCGCCCGGGCCGGGGCCGCGCGCCCGGGGCCCCCCCCCCCCCCCATAGCCGCGCGTCCGGGGCCGCCGCTCCCCCCCGCAAGCGCCGTGCGCCCGGGGCCGGAGCCGCGCGCCCGGGGCCAGGGCCCCCCCATAGCCACGAGCCCGGGGCCGCCGCTCCCCCCCACAAGCGCCGCGCGCCTGGGGCCGATGCTCCCCGCAAGCGCCGCGCCATGTGCCCAGGGCCAGGCCAGCCCCGAGTACCTGGCGGGTGCATGCAAATGCCCCCGCGGGCGCCATGGCGCCCGCGGGCACCGTGTTGGGGACCACGGATGTATAGTATCATGAACTTTCATAGGCAAAACCCACTTCTTCAGATGAGCTTGTCTGTAGAAGTGGGTTTTGCTCATGAAAGCTCATAGTACTATAAATATTTTTGTTAGTCTCTAAGGTGTGACTGAACCACTCATTTAATATTAAAGATGACAATCCAGGTTAGATATCATTGCCAGTCTAGAGTTGCTCTTGACTTCAGCAAAATTACTCTGAGATTGCGCCACTGTAACTCAGATCAGATCCTGTCTTGATACCTTTATCAGTCATGGAGATATTGGTGACTGAATTGGCTGGATAACCGTAGTCAGAGAGTTGTTGTTAACGGTTCTAAATCCTGCTGGAAAGGGATAACAAGTGGAGTTCCTCAAGGGTCTGTTTTGGGACCCGTACTGTTCAATATCTTCATCAATGATGTAGATATTGGGATAGAGAGTACGCTTATTAAGTTTGCAGATGATACCAAACTGGGTGGGGTTGCGACTTCTTTGGAGGATAGGGACATAATTCAAAATGACCTTAGCAAGTTAGAGAAATGGTCAGAGGTAAACAGGATGAGGTTTAATAATGAGAAATGCAAAGTGCTCCACTTAGGAAGGAACAATCAGTTCCATACATACAAGATGGGAGGCGACTGTCTAGGAAGGAGCATGGCGGAAAGGGATCTAGGGGTCATAGTGGACCACAAGTTGAATATGAGTCAACAGTGTGATGCTGTTGCAAAAAAAGCAAATATGATTCTAGGTTGTATCAACAGGTGTGTTGTAAGCAAAACTCGTGAAGTCATTCTGCCGCTCTACTCTGCACTAGTTAGGCCTCAGCTGGAGTACTGTGTCCAGTTCTGGGCGCCACATTTCAAGAAAGATGTGGAGAAATTGGAAAGGGTACAGAGAAGAGCGACAAGAATGATTAAAGGTTTAGAGAACATGACCTATGAAGCCAGGCTTCATGAACTGGGCTTGTTTAGTTTGGAAAAAAGAAGATTAAGGGGGGACATGATAGCGGTTTTCAAATATCTAAAAGGGTGTCACAAGGAGGAAGGAGAAAATTTGTTCCTCTTGGTTTCTGAGGACAGGACAAGGAGTAATGGGCTTAAAGTGCAGCAGGGGAGGTTTAGATTGGACATTAGGAAAAAATTCCTAACTGTCAGGGTGGTCAAATATTGGAATAAATTGCCAAGGGAGGTGGTGGAATCTCCCTCTCTGGAGATATTTAAGAACAGGTTAGATAGACATCTGTCAGGGATGGTGTAGACGGAGCTTGGTCCTGCCTTGAGGGCGGGGGGGCTGGACTCGATGACCTCTTGAGGTCCCTTCCAGTCCTATTATTCTATGATTCTACTGTTATATTGTGTCAGGAAAAATTGATGAGAGCCTAGGGCAAAGAAACCCCAAATTTCAGCAGCCGTCTTATGGAAGAACATGAATTTGAACTGAAAACTGTGAGGGAGGGGAATCAGACACTTTAGGTTTATTCCCCTCCAACTTTATGTTGTCTGTCATTGCAAGATGGTATCACTCACAAACACTAAGTTATTGGTGCCAAAAAATCATTACAATAATAACTTACAATGATATTAATAAATTAACATAGCACAGAAAGGGTCTCGTTCTCATCTCCTGATCATTTTGAAGATGTCCAGGCCCTTGTCTTTTTGAAGACATGGAGCCAAATTCTCATCTCATTTACATCTCATTTACATGTATTATTAGTGTTCTGAATTTGGTGGTGCACAAAGACCATCAATGAATTATCCCTCATGGTACTTCTGTAATTATTATAATTGTAATTATTATTATTGTCAGGAAACGGCGAACTGGAGCCGTGAGGCTCTGTGGCTACGGCCCCTTTAGGTAAACAAAGCAGCATGGGCCCCTAGCAGCTTTCCCAAAGCAGGCCTGCAGCCCACTTTGAAAAACACTGATCTAAATGTTGGAGCAAGGTAAACCCTAATGGGTTATTGACAGCATCTTGGGGCGAGAGTCGTGTCTGTATAATATAACATCTAATCCAAACATAGTGAATAGGAAGATTACCTCTTATGCAATCTGATATAGTGTAAAGATCTAAACACACAGTGTTATAAACCCCAAACTGAATGGTTTTGAACTGTTTTTCATATGGAGGAAATCTAAATTCTTACAGCATTTGGGAGGTCTTTGCAACAGGAAATCAAAGTGGTATTGAGATAGTCCTGTAAGAAGACCTTCAACAGTTTATAGTTTTCCCCAGAGCAGATTATTTTTAGGTTTCCCTTTTATCAACTCCTACCCCAGTACATTCTCTTGAAATGGTGAAATACAGAGCCACTTAACCACAGATTTTTGAAAGCTGCCTCCCTGCGTGCTATGGTGGCAACTGTAACAGCTTCTTAGATATAGAGTATGCAGCTAAAACCTAAGGTTTTGGATTGTATTTTGACCATATTCTAATTATAAAGTCAATTTACCTGTACATGTAAACACTATACAACACTCTCTGAATTTATTTTTTACTCACTATGCCATAAGACACATGGTATCTATCCCCAGACAGAAACATGGAGTGTAGCTATCATCTTAATTTATTGCTACATTTAACAAAGAAAAATATACTGGATTTTTTTCCTTTATCAGACTGTAGGAATCACTAACATTATTAGTGTTTTTAGTGTCCTTTAATATCTACAGTTGTCTGTGATGAAAAATTAAGTCCTTTTAAAATACTCTATCTAGACTGAGCAATGGCTGAATTTGCTTTTGTGAATACTTGACATTAGTATGTTATACTGTTCTCAGCATCAGATGCTGTTAATATTTTGTTCTAGCATCATATCAATATGTCTAGATCCTGCAATGGAAGAAATGGTGTCTCCTTTTGAAATCCCTGAAACAAGTTATAGTCAGGCATCCAATACTACAGAAATCACCTCTAAACATAAGCAACTTGAACACCTCTCATTCTCATTTTTATCAAGAAAGCTCATTTAGAAAATGCTGGCTGGTCAACTTCCCAAACATCTAATACCCTAAAGCCTTTTGCACCCCATTTGCTCAGGATTCAGGAGGCATGGGATGGATGCTGACTGCAATTACCGATAGAACATGCTTCTCAGTTTTTCAGTGTCCATTAACACAGTCAATCACAGAGTGTTGCTGACACTTGTTATATGGCTAGAAATAGCCTAAGAGTGGTTCTTTTTCCAGAGTGTGGCAGTGGGTAATGTCTTCCCATTCCTGGCTGCGCTCAGCACTCCTCAATCCTGTCACCTCCTCTGTTCAACATCTGCGTTGAAGTTGCAAGATAAGATTGTGACATGATCGTGGTTACCATGTCACAACAACACTAATGACATTCTTCTGTGCACCTCCCTGCCCTCTTCTGGCTACCTGGGATCAATTTGGAAAGACATCTGGCTGCAACTCAGTTCAAGCAAGGCGGAGGTGATACTGATTGGCAGTTTGAAGGGCTTTGGAGGACCTAGTGAAACCCATAATTGTTCCCTCAGTTAAGAGCATCTGCCCAATTGTCATCAAACAGTCTGGAATTCTTAAAAGTCACAATGTAGATCCTTGACTCCCAAGTTGCTTTTAGTCCCCAGATTCTTTCTTTCTTTCTTTCTTTCTTTCTTTCTTTCTTTCTTTCTTTCTTTCTTTCTTTCTTTCTTTCTTTCTTTCTTTCTTTCTTTCTTTCTTTCTTTCTTTCTTTCTTTCTTTCTTTCTTTCTTTCTGCAAGGACACTGCTCCTTATCCATTGGATGCAACTTTCATCTGCATGTTTACAACCTTTTGGTCAGACTATTGGAACAGACTGCCCCTGTGACTGTCATTGAAAGTCCTCTGGAAACTCCAACTAGTCTGTCATACCTGTCTCCTGTTGGGGTGAATGGGGGCTGATAAGAGCTCTCTGTGCTGCTTGTCAATTGGTAGCTGGGCTGAGTGAAATTCAAGTTACCGGTTGGTATAAATAAAGTCTTAGGCCCACATTACTTTAAGGACTGCTTCACTATCCCTGATTTACTGTAAGACAGTGATTTCCAACCTTTTAAAGCACGAGATCACTTTTTTTAATTTAAGTAGAGATCTACCTCAAACCAAACACCCTTGCTCCACCCCCTTCATGCCCCTTCTCCAAGGCCCCGCCTCTGCTCACTCCATCCTCCCTCCCCCATCCTCTCCCCTTTTCATCAGGCAGGGGCAGAGGGTTGGGGCGCAGGCTCTGGTCTTGGGTTAAGGGATTTGGAGTGTTAAGGGATTTGGAGTTGCTCTGAGTTGAGCCTGGGGCAGAGAGTTGGGGTGCAGGAGGTGATTTATGACTGGGGTAGGGGTCCAGGATGCAGGCTCCTGCTGTACACTGCTTACCACAGGTAGTGCAGTGGGGCTAAGGCAGGTTCACCCCTGCCCTGGCCCTGCAAACTCTCAAAGCAGCCAACAAATTCCATCCATACCAAGCCCTGTTGTGCTCCCTTCCATTCTGTGGAGATAGCATACAAGGTGGGAGAGGGGTCACCCTGACATCAGTGCCCCCTCCTCTCTCTTCCCTGGCCAGCAAACGGTAGTGGAGGGACAGCTCAAAGGCAAAAGACAGGAGATGCACAGCAGTGGGGGGAGGGGCAGCTGAAGTGCCAGCACTTGATAGCCTCTTGGCCAAACCAGTCAGGATCACCTGTCAGAGGCTCCAAGATCTACCATTAGATCCCAATCTAGTGGTTGGTGACCACTGCTATAAGACCTTCTCTTTGGAGCATGACAATCCCAGATGGTGTCCATGGGGGGGCAGACACAAGGCTTTCTCATTGATCGTCCCACAGAGAATCAGTTTGTAGAAAAAGGCTTCTGTGCGAACCTGGCCACATAAAGAGAAAGATGCAAGATGAACCTCTCTGCTCAGGTCTGTTTAATCAATTAAACTATTAATTTCTGGGTTCTTAGTTGAATAGTCACATGAAAAGCTATAGATAAGCAGATGAGTATGGTGATTTGTGCTTCTTACCTGGAATGTTAATGGACCCAACTTAAACATTGTGAAATGTGTCCAGATAATACAGTGGTTGGTAACCTATCACATAAGATCTGATATGTAATATACCATTCAGTGGAGCATCACATTTTCATATCTAGTCTCCTTAGTGTATAGAAAACAAGCGCCAAGCAACATGGAGGAAAAGTAAAACATTGAAGCAGGATAAATAATAATGCAAATTTCAATGCATTGAAGCCTGTGCTTCAGGACTATAAAGGGAGATAGCTGCCTAAACTTCAGTATCATGCCAGATTATGTCCTTGCAATGAATTTAGCCAAAATAAATCTTGTCATGGCTGGAAGGTTTGGGTACACTGAATACCATGTCTACTTAATACAGTGACAAGTTATTTCTTCAGACTGATTAAAAAGTCATTAGCTAAATATCAGATTGGACTAAAATATTGTTTAAAAAGCCAGATCTTCAACAGCCTGCTTAAAAGAGGTCAAGGTTTCCTAGCTTTCGGACCTGAAGAGTTGGCAAGAAATAGCATAATGGAAATGCATACTGGAGTAGGGTTGCACCAATCATGTCAGCAGCAGCTTGTATCAGTAAGGGATGTGAAAGTGGGTAACCTGCTTTTTATTAAACTTGTCAGCTTGAGAGATTGAGATTCCAGGCAGGTTTATTGAATTTCAAGCTAAGTGTTGTTACTAAGAGTAAGAGTCCAAATGATTGCCACAAGGTAAACATCACATAAGGGTAAGCCACTAGGCTAAGACTTCCTCTGTGCTTGCATATGAAAAATGTATAGCTTTTAAGGTTGTGACAAGACAACTTTGTTTTGCAAAAGTTATTTCACACAGCACAAACTATAATAAATGAGGGCAGAGGAACAGAGGGAGAGTCGGAAGCCTAACAAAGGGAGAAGGACTATGTTTGAATATGAGCTTTGTAAAAGGATACGGTGGTGGGGAGCTGGAGAGAGATGGGAAGGCTCTTCTGCAGGAGCTGCAAGGAGAAGGCTCTTGCAGCAGGGAGAAAATATGAAAGGGCAGAGAGGAGGGGAGTGCTGGCTGACTGGAGGAAATTAGGAGAAGAAGAGAAAGACAGAAGGCTGGAGAGAACCTCTGGGGGGCTAGAAAAACAACGGTTTAGAACTGGATGCTAAAGTAATCCGGCTTCAGCACAAGCTCCTGGGGACACTGGCCATGTCACCTCCTTCACTGCCATTGGCTGGCTTGGGACCCCTCCCTGGCAGAGTGTGATGTACCTTCCATCTCTAGCACAGATCCCACCAGCTTCTGCTATTAGAGTGAATCAAGCCCTCAGAAGAAAATTATCTCCTGCTTTTGGGGTTGGAAGATAAGAAGGCAAAGATGCAACTTCCGCCAGAAAGGCCTATCAAATATATACCATGCCCTGCATGTATTCATTTCAAATAAGCCTTGATCACCACATTTCCCTTGGATACCCTTCGAGACAGTACTACTTTCTGAGGGGCGAGAAGACCACTTATGCAGGCTGCTTATACAAGGTCAATGCTGTTCATTTGCTGGGAGCCCAATGGCCGCACTTAGGAAATTCCACTCAAGTCAGCAGTGACCCCAGATTTGCACTGGTGTCTGGAATAAAGGAGATGTAAATCACAAGTCAGTGGAGGTTGCAACTGAATCTTGAGCAGGGAGGTGCAGATCCGGGTGCAAGACTACAAAGCTCCATCTTATTATTGCTAATTATTAATACTGAGGTAGAGCCCTAAATGCCCAAAGGATTTTTCAAATACAGAGAGAGCTGAAGTCTCTGCTCCAAAGAACATGCAGTCTGAAAAGATAGGCAAAGGAGGGAGAAAAGGATGCAACATCCAAACAAAATGGTCAGGCAGTTTATAGGTCCACAGCTTATTAGCGTGATGTTTGTTGCTCTAAGATAAACTCATCAAATTCCTCCCTTAACTGAGCCTTCCCTTTTCCTCTCAAATTTTCTTCCTTCCCAGTAATCCTTAGCTTCAGATCCACCATCAGCCCCTCCCAGCACTGGACCCCTTCTTTTGCACATCACGTCCACACAGCAGGGCAAAACTCGAATTAAGCGATGCAACTTGAGCTACGTCAGTTGCGTAGCTGAAGTTGAAATAGCTTATTTCAGCTCTTTGCGCTGTCTACACAGCAGGAAGTCGAAAGAAGAACTCTCTTCCTTCCACTTCCCTTACTCCTCATGAAATGAGGGTTATAGGAGTTGTAGTAAGAAGTCCTCCAGCTCAAAATAAAGGCTTGGAGTATAGACATGCTCTTCGTTATTTCAGAACAATGTCAGTTATTCCAAAATAACGCTGATGTGTAGACATAGCCTAAGTAAGCAGTTTTCACAAGGAGAAAGCAAGCAGACCAGTCATTCACATAACTTCCTGTAGGTGATGCAGAAAAAGTGGCTATTCAGCAGGGATTTAAGTGAAGTGAGAGTAACAGCTACACTAACTGCATTTAGGGCTCTAGCTCAGCTCAGGCATTGATTCAAGCAGCCTTCTGGTGTGTTGGAGAAGTAGACCTCACTAGAATGAGGTTTGAGGCCATGCACAGATTCTGTCGACAGTTTACCCAGCCCCTTATTGAAATCCGTATCCGTGAGTCATCCTCAGCATCCCCTATATGCGCCTCACTTGTGTAAAAGCATGTGGAGTCTAACCATTTTCAGCTCCCATCCACTGAACTGGTGGAGGTGCAAACAGGTAATGGTAGGGCTATCCACATCATCAGTGGCAGGCTGGGAGCCATGGAGATCCCATCTCCAAAGATCCTGCCCAGCTGTACAGAGGGACTCCCCATTCACATTCCCCTTGAAAAACACATTTGGTGCCTGTGTGCGGCAGTCACTTCACAAAGAGGGGCACCTAGGGCAGCTCCTCCGCTGATATGCTGCTTAGTGCAGCTCCTTGTTGGCTCCTGCTCCAACCTTTCGGCCTGTTTACTGTATCCATATGTTCCTTGGACATTCGGAAATGGTGCTAAGAAAGGAAAGATCACAGTGTGAATTACAAGGGAAACACTCTGCTTAACCAGTTTTCTCCCTTGCAATCACTTTACTGTATATTTTCATGGTGCTGCTTTCCACAGTGTGGGTTGGTGGGGAGGGAGGAGCATGTTAGTTATTATTAAAGTTCTGACATCGGCCATTTACCTAAAACAACAATTATCAATAATTAATAACAATGTTAATCCATTAGGGATTGAAGAATTTTACTCAAGACGAGGATGTTATTTCTACTACGTCCAGCATAGCTTTTCTCCTCAGTGGCACTTTGTCTTACTTTATGATAGGACTTGAACACTGGAACAAATCAGTCATTCTTAATGCCACTTGAATACTGTTGGGCTACGTCTAGACTGGCATGATTTTGCGGAAATACTTTTAACGGAAAAGTTTTTCCATTAAAAGTATTTCCGCAAAAGTGCGTCTAGATTGGCACGGATGCTTTTGCGCAAAAGCATCCGTGGCCAGTCTAGACGCGATTTTGCGCAAGAAAGGCCCGATCGCCATTTTAGCCATTGGGGCTTTTTTGTGCAAAACAGTTCTTCCCTGTCTACACTGGCCCTCTTGTGCAAGTATTCTTGTGCAAGAGGGCTTTTTCCTGAGCGGGAGTGTGAAAGTATTTGCGCAAGAAGCACTGATTTTGTACATTACGAAGTCAGTGCTCTTGCGCAAATTCAAGCAGCCAGGGTAGACAGCTGGCAAGTTTTTGCCAGTCTAGACGCACCCTTGGT
The DNA here is from genome assembly GCF_052426305.1 of Pelodiscus sinensis. Classification (NCBI taxonomy): domain Eukaryota; kingdom Metazoa; phylum Chordata; order Testudines; family Trionychidae; genus Pelodiscus; species Pelodiscus sinensis. The sequence goes on along the minus strand of NC_143055.1, from coordinate 17,394,331 downwards.
GTAGTCCCACAAGAGAGTGCTGATACAGTACTGCGTCTGACTCCATCCCAGCCTCATCTAATATCTGTGTATATGCTTCCTTGGCAATTCTTGTGGCAGTTTAATTTTGACTACAAGCACAGTATAAACCGTGCTTGTAGTATACTACTGTGAAAACAGGAGTTCTGCCATGAAGACGACATGTGTTAGTATATTAAACAAACAAGCCATTTTTTAAATTAAATGATCATGAAGGGTTTTTGTTTGGGCTCTGCATTATGAAACAATACACGTGGACTATCCAGATCCCATCTTCATCTCTAGCAATTTGCCATTATCAAGCACTTTTTCCGATGCGTGTCTCGAAGTACTTCACAAACAGAAATGAATGATGTCCTGTGACAACGCTGGAGGATAAGTATTATACCCATTCTACACATGGTTAGTCTGAGGCACAGAGAGATTAACTGTCTCCTTTGCTCTCATCATGACATCAAATACAGCGTTGTCATAACAGGGGGATATTATCTCTTCAGTGCTCTTGAACATTTACAGAAGTGGCTTCTATGAGATTCTGTTTCTGTATATATTGCATGTTCAGATCAAATAAAACAAAGAAAGCAATTTGTGATCTTGGAGGTTTGGCTTGGTGCAACATTGAAAGGCTTCTATGTAGTAATTGTGGCACAAATAATTTCATTCATCATTAAGAGAAAAAATATTTGCGGTGCCCAAAGTAGTAGTTACATAAGAAATTGGACAGGAGGCAGGTAAAGGGTTACACAGAGCCAGTTAAAACAAGGAAAATGCCAGAATCTTAGTAGAATTAACAATGATACAAAAGTCTTGTTGTGACAGGTATTTCCATACATTCCAATACACATTTTGATACTCTAACAACATGTTTCCTATGGATGTAATTTATTTCTCAAGTTATAGCCCAGTATGCAATGAGTAAACAGACTTGCAAGTGGCAGTGAAATGAACAGTGACAATGGGAAAGGGCAGTTGCCCATGTAGCTCTGATGTGTTCAGAGCCACAACCTTTTTGGAAAATGGACATTTTTTTCATTCTGAAAACAGGGTCAATGCTGGAAAATGTCTCATAATAGATGGACTCTGGGTACATGTCTGTGCTGCAATTAGACACCCATGGTTGGCTTGTGCCTGCTGGCTCTGACTCCAGATCCCAGGGCACAGGTTAAGGAAGGGCTGTTTAATTGCAATATAGATATTCAGGCTCCACCTGTAGCCTGAGTTCTAGGACCCTCCCACTTTGCAGTTTCTTAACAGGAGTCCCACAAGCCTGAGTCAGCTGGCATGGCCAACCATGGGTGTTTAACTGCACTGCAAGATACTCAGTATTCCTAAGGAAAGGTATTATCCTTTCAGAATGAGAAACATGACATTATCCAGTTCTCAGGACCCAAAACTTTAGGGTGGCTGCTCTTCACAGATAATAGTTTGTTTCTAAGAATGATGGTGAAGGGACCTGGTTTAGACCACACAGCCCACAGGACAGTGTGGCACTAACAGGATTGTTGGTCATTCCAGAGGCTGAAGGCTGGGATAAAATTATTGTTTGGGCAGTTAGCAGAGAGTCGGCAACTCGTTGCAAGTCTGTGTGGGCCTCTGGAGGGAGAGACTCTACTCAGAAGCCATGTCTTGAACTGTGCCAAAGGTGACCTCTATTAGATTCCAAGGGAAGGAAATGTTAAATCATTTACAATGGGCATGGGAAACCCTTTGGGAAATGTATATTGCTGGGAATCAAACCTGCATTGACTAGATGATCTAACATGCCTTTCCATCTCTTGTATTATTAATTATTCTTATTATAATTGTTTTATTTCAGGCCAATACATTTGATAAATCTGGTAAAAACCTTTTAAAAATGTCAGCCACAACTAGTACTTACTTGGAGATCTCGAAGGTGTCTGACATGCTGGTCACGGGCAGGTGTAACTTTCATTTGGATAGATTACTGGTCTGTGAATTAGGAGACCTTCATTCTGTTCTGTGCTCTGCCACTGGCAATTGACTTTCCAGCTTTGTGTCTCTGATTCTTTATTTTTATACGGTAAGTTCTTCTAGGCAACACATGGCTCTTGTGACATGTTTGTATAGGACCTAGCACAATGGGGCCCAGAACTCAGTTGGGAACACTAGAAATAATAATGTAATGAAAGAGCTGTTCATGGCTTGCTTTTAGAGATCTAGGGCTTAATTCAGGTGGGTGCCAGAAGCTTCATTGCATAGTAAAAGTAGCTGCAGACAAAGGATGGTGCTAATGTCTGGATCCACCTGAGGGAACCAGCCAGCTGGAAGGGGAATGTGGAGCTAAGGAGCTTTCCTGCACCTCAAGTCCAGAGGCTTACAACTGGGACAACATTATTGTGTCAGCAGTTAGCAGAGAAGGTTCTGCCTTTTGCTGTAAGTCTGCATACATCTCTGGAGAGAAAGAGGCAAGAGAGCATGGTCTTCGGAGATGGCAGCAGGAGCTGGTCTGAGGCTTCTGCACAAAGAGAGCTGTGTCATAAGTGTTGTTTTGTTCCCTCCACTGTGAGGGGAAATAGGACGTGTGCCCACAGTAAAAATAAACACATTACCCTAAGCACATATCCTGGCTCCGTGTCACCAATTCCTCATCCAAACGGAGACCACACTGCAAGGCCCTTTTGGTTACTGTTTGACAACAACCTTTCAAATTCTTTGTTCATTACAATCTTCCTTGTTTCTTATTCTCTTCCTGCCCTCAAATCAGTATGCAGCTAGACGCATGTACGTCAATTCAGAATACCACAGCATTACTATAGTGCACATCTCTACAGTCTATCTATGCAGGAAGAAAGATTTTCTTCTTGAGAAATTGCTGCTTAGCTTATTTGCCACATCTGTGTGAAATATTCTGTTCAATGAGGTGTTCTGACAGACAACCAGTAAAACTTGAGAAACTGTTGATACCAGGGCTGCCAAGAGGAGCAGAAGGGGGTACCTGCCCCAGGACCTGGCAATTTAAAAATTCCTGACATAATGGGGCTCTGGGCCATTATTGCTGCTACTGCGGTAGCAGTTTGAACCCTTTAAATTGCTACCAGAGCCCCATGGCATGGTCCTGGTGATGTGGAGGACTGGGGGAGGCTAGCTCTTCCACCCAAGGCTCTTATGGGGGTTCCAGAGCCGAGGTCCCTCCCCGCCATTGCACAGAGCCCAGCAAAATCTGTCTCCAGCTTTGCACGGGTATGTCTACACTGAAAAGTTAGTTCGAACTAACGGACGTTAGTTCGAACTAACTTTCCTAGGCGCTACACTAGCGCTCCGCTAGTTCGAATTTGAATCGAACTAGCGGAGCGCTTAGTTCGAACTAGGTAAACCTCATTTTACGAGGATTAAGCCTAGTTCGAACTAGCTAGTTCGAATTAAGGGGTGTGTAGCCCCTTAATTCGAACTAGTGGGAGGCTAGCCCTCCCCAGCTTTCCCTGGTGGCCACTCTGGCCAACACCAGGGAAACTCTATGCCCCCCTCCCGGCCCCAGACCCCTTAAAGGGGCACGGGCTGGCTACGGTGCCCGTGCCAGGTGCAAGCCTGCCAGCACCCAGCCAGCAGACCCTGCACCTGGCACGGCACAGAGCCACCCACCCGATGTCCTCCAGCCCACCCCCTCTTCCCGGGACCAGGCTGGCGGCTCCTGGGAGCTTGCCCTGGACCGCAAGAGGCGGGCACCTTCCTGGGCTAGTGCGGACATCGTGGACCTCGTCCACGATCTCCGCACTAGGCACAGGAAAGTGGCCGTCTAGGGCAGGAGAGCTGCCAGCCTGGCCACCCAAGAGCAGGTGTGCATGAAAATCAAGGGGGTCCACTGAGACCCCCGACCCTGAGCCCTGAGCTTACAATGGCCGTCCTGGGTCAGACCTAAGGTCCATCTAGCCCAGTAGCCTGTCTGCCGACAGCGGCCAACCCTAGGGACCCTGGAGGGGATGGACCGAAGACAGTGACCAAGCCATTTGTCTCGTGCCATCCCTTTCCAGCCTTCCACAAACTTTGGGCAGGGACACCACTCCTACCCCCTGGCTAAGACTACTCCATGGACCCAACCTCCATGACTTGATCTCACTTCCCTTTAAACTCTGTTCTAGTTGTAGCCTTCACAGCCTCCTGCAGCAAGGAGTTCCGCAGGTTAACTATTTGCTTTGGGAAGAAGAACAACTTTCTCTTACTAGTTTCAAGCCTGCTACCCATTCCTTTCCTTTGGTGTCCTCTAGTCCTTCTTTATGGGGACTCATGAAGAACTTTTCTGAATGCACCCTCTCCACCCAACCCCTGCTTTTCGAGACCTCTATTCTGTCCCCCCTCCGTCTCCTCTTTTCTAAGCTGAACAGTCGCAGTCTCTGTAGCCTCTCTTCATCTGGGACCTGTTCCCAACCCCTGATCATGTTAGTTGCCCTCCCCTCTCCCAGCCTTTCTCTTCCCCTCTCCCACCTCCTTTTCCCAGTCTCCCCCAGTTTTGTTCAATAAAGACAGATTCCATTTTTGAACACAATTGTCCTTTATTTTGTACATCAAGAAAAGGGGCTAGGGAAGGGTAAGTGGAAGGAGGTGAGGGAGGAATGGGGTACGCGCCCCCGATGGGAAGGACTGGGCTGGTTCTGCGGGCTTCTGGGGGTGGAAGCTCTCCTGCAGCCCCCCAATTGCCCCCTCTCCCCAGATGGCAGCCTGCGGCAAGTGCAGCCGGGCTGATGGCCGAGTGGTGTGATGTGCCCAGTGTGGGCACTCCGGGCACTCCAAGCCAGGACTGGTTTTCAAGCGGGGCACCCCTTAGAACTGTCTGTCCGGGATGTGGTTCAGGACCCTTTAAGCGCAGCCCTCGGCTAGCCTGAGACAGCATCTCCACGCTCTAAGTCCTCCTCTGATGCCCTGCCGGCACTGCTTCCGGCCATCCTTAAGCCCTGTTCAGAGTCCACTCAATGTGGACTTGCTAGTTCGAATCAGCAAAACGCTAATTCGAACTAGTTTTTAGTTCTAGACGCGTTAGTTCGAATTAGCTTAGTTCGAATTAACTAATTTGAACTAAGTTAGTTCGAACTAGCGCTGTAGTGTAGACGTACCCCACATTACTTGTTGAGAATGGGAGTATAATTTTGTTTGCAGGCTGGCCCTCAGGCACACAGAAATGGTAAATATATGCTGCTTCTTCCTGTGACTAGAGAGGGAAAAACAGAAAGATGAAGCAGCCTTTCACAGCTAGTTGCCATTGTGAATGTTTGTTTTATGTGTGATTATTTTGGAAAACGTTAAAAAATTCATGAACTGAATTGAACTGGATCAGTGAAATTTTCATGGAGAAATATATTCTTCAAAAGTGTGAACAGAATCATATTTTAAAAAACCAAAAACCAAAAGGGCTTGGAAATTTCATTCTTAATATAGCAAAGATGCTGTATGCATCATTGGCGGTGAAAAATGTTATAAAGTATTACTCTTGTCTACAATAGGCATTTGTATTGATTCTAGTTTTTTTTTCCCCATAGCTATCTCCTTACCTGTCTCAAAAACATCTCAGACTCTCACTGTATAAACCATTGTTTCTTAAACTTTTTGAGACCATGGAACACCAAACAATATTATTTTTTTGAGACCATGGAACACCAAACAATATTATTTTTTATGTGGAACACCTATGACATTTTTTTTAAATTGTCAGACAAAAAAAAGACAAAAACAAAGAAGAGGTTGTGGCACACCTGTGAGTTGTTCATGGAACACCAGTGTTCCGCAGAACATAGTTTAAGAAACTCTGGTATATACTGTATATTCAGAACATAACTCATACACAATTTTGAATCTTTGACTAGATCAGAGACACTGGCTACAAGCCGAAACCAAGCTATGAAATGTAACGTAATCTGGAAAAATACTTTTACTCCAGCAGGTTTGATCTACCTTGTTTTGTGCATTTTTTGTTTAACTGCACTGGCAATAGAGGTTGTAAAGTTATAAGATGGCAATAGTGAAGTGTCCCAAGATCACCTTTGAATAAGGGAATCTGGGATGTGGGTTGAGAAAGCCAAGAAATCCTGGTTGAGATTTGCAGAGTACATTAGAGATAGTTATTGCTTTGCTGAAATCATCTGGTGTTATTTTGACTGTATTTTCCATGTTCTGTATTATAATTTCAGTTCCCCTGGAGGCCAAGATCCTAAGATCAAGGTTCCTTGAAGTCCAAGTCTACAAACAGGACCTCTCTCCCACCTAAGCGTCCATGAATATGGCTGATGTATTCAGGCAGAAAGATTAAAGAGCTGGTTGGATGAAGCTGGAACATGGTCCACCTCTTATTGTTATGTTAATTTTGATTTCTCATTTATCATCTTTTCATGTTAACTGAAGATTTAGATCTCTACTGCCACTTTTTGCAGCATGTATTACCTGTTGTTGTTGTTTTAATTTCAGGTCAAAGGATTTGAGAAGTCCTGGGCTTTGGGAGAGAGCAGGATATGATATCTTTGGAAGAAGAGAAGGTACAAAGACAGTGGTGGGAGTATGGATGAGCAGAGGGAGACTATAAAGAAGAAACTGAACTACACTTACATTTTCTTTGCATGAAACCATTTCCATCTATCACTATAGTGCAGCCACTTTTGTGATGGAACATATCAACTGTTTAACAGGGCCCAGAAGATTTTATGAGGATGATGAGAACTGTTTCCAGAGAATCACTGCAACATGATGACAACTCAACACAAATATGACAGTGTCCTAGTACTCCAATATAGGAATCCTATCTTCCCTATCCAGGAATCTGGCAAACCATACAGCTAATACATATATAGAAAGTTGGATCCCCTTATATATTGTGAACATAGATCATTCTCATACACCATAAAAGCAGTGACTGTGTGTCAAATTCAGTTTATACCAGTGTTTCTCAAACTGTGCTCTGTGGAGCTCCAGGTCTCTGCGCGACATCTCCAGGGGCTCCACGAGGTTGAAAAAATATTTCCTGTTTGTCAATCTCGTAGAGCCTACTTGTTTCCATCTAATGCTGTTTTCTACTGAGTCATTCTTTAGAATTTGTCAGCATTGCAAATTCTGTTTTCACAGTCAGCCTGCTTCCAGTAAAACTGATAATGACATTTTAAATGACCTTCACTTAGCAGCAGTATCTAAGCTACATAAAAGACAGGGGCAGATTCTCAGGTGGTGTGTTTCAGTATAGCTTCATTGAGCTCAGCGGAGCTACACTGACTTCCCCCAGCTGAGGAACTATTCTGTGGAATTTAAGCTGGCAACATTTCTATAGTGCTTCTACCAAAGACAGAACTTACAAAGAACAAAATGTACATGTACAGAGAAAGCATCCTATACTGGGGCATGCTATCCCCAAGGCCTGAGATTCCAGTGTCAGTATTTTTTGGAGGTGATACCACTGACGATAACAACCATCTGCATATCTGACAGTCTTTCTAATTGCACCTCTCCCCCCTGAGGCAGCCAGTCAGGCTACACTTACAGAGTATTTGTAATTCACATCGAGATCAAGAATGTGAGACTAAAGGTACAGTGATCACTCTTTAAAAGCTCCCTGGCTCTAGGGAATATCATGCATGCAATGGATATAGGTTTTAATTACTGAAGGCTCCAGTCCTGCCCTGATCTCATGGGCAGATCCCTGATCTTTGGGGAGCCCCCCTTGAAGTCCAGGGTGGGGCCTACCAGGGCAATTGGCAAGCTCTAAAGATTGGCCACTGCATTCCATTCATTTCTCATTGCCTAGACCAGGGTGGGGAAAGTTTTTTGAGTTTGGGGGCCACCGACCCACAGAAAAAATCAGTTGGGGGCCACACGTAAGTGAGAAGAAAAAAAACAAACCCTCACTGACATGGCCCCTGACTAAGGAGCAGAAAGACACTCCCCACATTTCCTCACACACCAGAGACTAGTGGGCTCCAGGCTAGTAGATTTTGTGTGCTCCAGCCTTGTGGGGGATGGGAGGGTTGGAGCTCCAGTGCGAGCTCCCCAATGCTGGGGGTGGGTAGAGCCCTGAGCCTCAGGGGCAAGCTGAGGGCCACGTCCAGACCCTGGGCCTTAGGTTCTGCACCCCTGGCTTAGACTTCAACTTTCTCAATAGTTAGGAAATTAGCATCTACTGCAGGCACATTCAAACCTCCCTATTTTTAAAAAGTAGATTGAACATCATTTAGCTTTGATTTTTTTAAGATACAGTAGTGGCTTCATGAATTAGAAACTGGAAGAGGTGGACCTCTTTTAACCAAGTTGAAAAATGACACATTTAAATTCTTTGGAGAGTCCAGTTCCTATTTGCAGGACTTTAGTAATCTGACTCTTCTGTGGCATCAGACCTCACTTTTAGGGCACAAACAAGACTCTGACACCCCAATGCTGCGCATTTTCTATGAATCTATAAGTCCCATAAGTCTTCCCTCTCCTAAGTATTTTTTGATGGAAAGATTCTTTCTCTTGGCCCCTTTCATATGTTTCCCCCATCTGCCCAATAGCACTCTTGTGATGGCAGATGCTCAGGCTTCATGCTTAACACATGTCCCAGATATTCCCATTTTCTTTTCTGGACAATGTTGGAAAAGAAGAATCGCTGAACTCTGACTGATCTTGCCATTTGTTTTATGTTTATTTTCATTTAATATCTAGTGTTTTCAGGAGGCATTTGCTTTCAGAGGCATTTAGATGTGTGTCTCTACCTTGGTGGATTTTCAGCTTGTCTTATGTTAAACTGTTATGTTAAACTGTTTGCTTAAGTCTGCATTTCAATTCACTGCTCAAGCTACCCCTTTACATAAAAGCTTTCTGATGTTAATTACTCTTGTGGGCCTACCATAACACTTCAAGATGTTACAAAGTAGAACTCTACTTTGACACTAGCTGAGGTAAATAAGGTATATTTAACAAGTCTTTTTAAGCCTGTGGTTCCCAAACTTTTCAGGGTCAACTCCCTCTCCTCTTACACCTGCCTATGGAGCCCTTATTTTGGGAGTTGTTATTTCAAAATAACTTCTTTTGAAATCACCTGGTAGTGTAAACATAGCAAAGGGAAAAAGAGACGCTCCCTCTCTGGTGGGGTTGGAAGGAGCCCAAGAACTTTCTATACCTCCATCCTTGAGAAGGTGTGACTGTTCCCTTGGGTCTGCTCTAACAGGAAGCAAACTCACTCTGTGCCTGAGGTTAGCACTGGCTCTTGACAGAAGAGGCTTTGGGGGGGTGCTGTGCAAAATGGAGGTGAGTCTGGTACTGCAATAGATGGAGCAGGATAACTTGCTGGTTTATTCTTCTATTTCTAGAGTGTATATTTATTGTTGTGTTTTTACTGTGCACTTCACTCATTGGGTGTGTCTAGACTACACCCCTCTGTCAGCAGAGGGATGTAAATGAAGCACTTCAAAAGTGTAAATGAAGCGGGGATTTAAATATCCCGCACTTCATTTGCATAATCGTGTCATGGCGCTGTTTCGAACAATCACCCCATTGTCAAAAAAACCGTGTCTAAATTGCGGTTTCAGTTTTGAAATGGCGCTTGTTCGAAACAGCGCCATGACATGATTATGCAAATGAAGCATGGGATATTTAAATCCCCGCTTCATTTGAACTTTTGAAGTGCTTCATTTACATCTCTCTGCCGACAGAGGGGAATAGTTTAGATGTAGCCATTGGGAAATGTCTCTATGTGAGCAAAGTTGTCTCCAGCACAGAATTAGCATCTTTGGAGACTTCCTCATAGGCCAAGAAATAAGGAGCCCTTCATAAAGTCAATGGACATTTCTTAAGCATGGATTGATGGCAGTACCAGGCTTAGTGGCCCCTCTTTATGCAATTGATCATGAAGACTTAAGTTATGTTCTTTTCATTTTAGCCTAATGATACTCGCTGGAGTCAGTCTGACTCTGAGGTTAGACTCATCTGGTATAAAAAGGGTAGTTCAGAAAAGGCCACCCTCAGACTCTGCCCAAGAATGCTGTCGCTCAGTTTATGAATTCAAGATGTCAGAAGTTTTACATCCAGAGATCTAATTGTTTTTTGCTACAGTTTCCATTTAGAAATGAGCTGTGCCTTTGTAAGGAGCAGCAGCTGAAAAGAGCCTATCAATTTGCATATTGAGGCAGAACATGTATCTAAGAGTCAGGTATTGCAAGGAAACAAAGCCTCGGGGTCTAGTTCAGACCCTTCAACTTCCATGTAGCTTTATTATCTTGTCCTAGGTCTTGTGCACGGCTTGACTGGCCAGTTTTCTGCCATGTGTTCAATTCCTGAATACACCAAAGAAGGGGAAATACTGCCAAGAGGATTCCCTTTTCTGCAATGGTTTGGAGAGAGAGACAGAGACAGCTACAGAGAGAGGGTACGTCTACACTAGCTCGTTAGTTCGAGCTAGTGTAGGCAAGTGAGGGCAACCGGAGTTGCAAATGAAGCCCGGGATTTAAATATCCCGGGCTTCATTTGCATGTTCTCGGGTGCCGCCATTTTTTAAATCCCCCTTAGTCTGAACTCCGTGCCCGCGGCTACACGCGGCACAGAGTAGGTAGTTCGAATTAGAGATCCTAATTCGAACTACCATTCAAACAAGGAGTAACGGTAGTTTGAATTAGGATCTCTAATTCGAACTACGTACTCTGTGCCGCGTGTAGCTGCGGGCATGGAGTTCAGACTAAGGGGGATTTAAAAATGGTGGCGCCCGGGAACATGCAAATGAAGCCCGGGATATTTAAATCCCGGGCTTCATTTGCAACTCCGGTTGCCCTCATTTGCCTACCTAGCTCGAATTAACGAGTTAGTGTAGACATACCCAGAGAGAGAGAGAGTGTGTGTGTGTTCGTGTTCTAGTTGTTAGAGCTGCACTGTGCTTTGCAGAGCGTGGTCTCATACTGCTGAGCCCTGCCTTGTCCACCAAGCTAGTAAACAAAGAATTAAATCCTCCACCAACCTCTTCTCTGCTGAATCAGCTCAAGGCAGCATTGCTCATCCCTCTTAGCTACCCTAAAGTGTCTATGGAAAGGGCACAAGTGCACCAGTAAGGCCCCACAGGGGGGGCTGCAAAGGCTGCCTATAATTAACCTGTATCTACAGCTCCAGCAGAGCCGATAGCCTCTGCGAGCCCCTGAGCAACGTGGGAAAGTGGCCCCAGCTCCACCCTCCTGGAAGGGGCAGGGCTGAGGACAGCTGAGTCTCAGCACTGTCCGGAGGCTGGCATGCCTCTCCCCCCTCCTTAGCACTGCTTGGAGTGTGCAGTCCAGTGCTGTGGGGGTGATTTAAAGGACCTAGAGCTCCAGCAGTGGTAGTGGCTGGAGCACAGGCCCCTTTGAATTGCCAGGCCTCAGGGTAATTGTTTCTTTTGCCCCCCGTGTCGGTGGGCCTGTACGAACTCTCATCGGGCTCCCAGCAGATGATTAACAATCAAGAAACATTCCGTCTCCATGCTCCCCAGTGATTCCCAGTCCAACCTCGATGTATTACTGTTGAGAACTGCTGTTCTCTCCCCTTCCTACCCACTCAGCATTTTGGGGCCAACACAGTCCAGCTGGGAAAGAATGTTTCTTATTAGCTGAAAATGAGGAGTGCAATAATGAATGGTGCTCCCGTAAGAAAGATGATGCTCTCCATGAGATCATTAGTTAGTTGGTATCACTGAACAATTCCTTAGGCATAGTTGCTCCCTGGGCTGTCGTTATTTTGGTTTGGATATATTTGCCTGTCACATTTTGCTGGCTGTTTGCAAAAATCTGGGTCATCTGTGTACAGGAAAAGCCATACATTTCCACTCCTTCAGCTGCTGCCGGAAGGACTCCTCCTCTATTTGTAGCCAGGCAGCAACTTGGCACAACATCCAATTCATCAATTCAAACAACAAAACCTGACCCAGGGAGGACTTATTTGCAGCTCATAGTAGCTGCAGTAGCAAGGAGCATGGTTGTGGAAGGGACAGGATAAGTGAGGGACAAAATTGGCATGGTTCATGGACACCTTTCTAGACTCCCTCTCATGCACAAGCTGGGATGCTGGGAGCTTATCACAGACAGTACATCTGATGCTCATGAAAAGTACCAGACTCGTGCCACTTTGAGAAAGTGATGTCCACAAGACAGGCAAGCAGCAGCGTGAAGTTCCTTATACGTCACTGTGCCTCAGTCCCCACCAGAAGTGACTACATCCTGAGGTGATGTACTTGCTGGCCATGCATCTGTAACCATGTCTCCCTCTAGTGGCAGACACAGCTAGGTCACTCCTCATGTGGTGTGGCTTCCGCGGCAGGTCCTTGCTGACGCCCTGTGATAGGCTTGTTAGAGCAAGCAAGCTAGTTTCCATGACCATTTGGCCCTTTGTCTTTCTCTCCTGAGCCTGACAACAAAAGGTGCTAGTTGTGATGGTTCACATAATGTGGACACTTTACAGAAAGCCATCAGACAGAGACCAATTCATTTCAGATTGGCTATAAAAGATGACAGCGCATTAAGTTAATAACACATGCATGACTGACCTCCATTCAGACCTACTCGGCATTATGTACATTTTATCAGGTGCCTTACCTATAGGAGACACAGTTGTTCTCTTTAATCTGTATCATTTCTTTCTCTTCAGTTTCTCTGCATTTCTGTACTGAATCTGCTGAGGGATCCTGGAGGCCAGCTGCTCAGTTCTGCTTATGGTGTGTCTGGTGCGGGAGGATGACATGCACACGTGGCTTTATACCATTTTTGTATCCCCTGATCCTCGGCATTGGCTTTGGAATTGGTTGGAATTGGTTTGGCCCCTGGCACAACATGGAGCAGCCTCAGAGTGATCCTAAGTTGCTCCCAGCTGCAACACCCCCCAAGGACCACATTCACTTTTCCCTCAGCCACCACCCCACCCATGATCTAAATGCTGGGAAGCAGACTGGAGCTGAGGGGGACAACACAGAGCACCTACACTGGTTCATTACCACCAAAGTGCCCTCCTTATACTAAAGGAATCTACAGGTACCCAGTTACATCAACAGATGTCTTCTTTGTGCACTGGATCCAGAATCTGGGAACCCATTAATAGGGGATGCGCTATCCACCTCCCCTCTGCACAGGCCTCAGCCCTAAGCAGAGATAAGTCTGCCCCTGGGATTCTCCACTAGTTCTGTGAAGTATCCAGCGCACATTTGGGTGCTATGCCATCACAAAGAACAATTAATGTTCTAGAGAGAAGCAGTAAAAAGTCATTAAACAGTATGGCTACGTCAACACTGGCATGATTTTCCGGAAATGCTTTTAACGGAAAAGTTTTCCGTTAAAAGCATTTTCGGAAAAGCGCATCTAGATTGGCAGGATGCTTTTCTGGAAAAGCACTTTTTGCAGAAAAGCGTCCGTGGCCAATCTAGACGCGCTTCTCTGCAAAAAAGCCCCGATCGCCATTTTCGCGATCGGGGCTTTTTTGCGGAAAACAGTACTGTGCTGTCTACACTGGCCCTTTTGCGCAAAAGTCTTTCAGAAAAAGACTTTTGCCCGAACGGGAGCAGCATAGTATTTCCAGAAAATCACTGACAATCTTACATGAGATCGTCAGTGCTTTTCCGGAAATTCAAGCGACCAGTGTAGACAGCTGGCAAGTTTTTCCGGAAAAGCGGCTGATTTTCTGGAAAAACTTGCCAGTCTAGACACAGCCTATATGTTCTCTCTGTTCTAGCATCAGTGTGCAGACCACAGAATCATAGGACTGGAAGAGACCTCAAAGGTCATCTAGTCCAGTCTCCTGTACTCACAGCAAAACTAAGTATTATGCAGACCACCTGTGGAAATTCCACAACCTCACTAGGCAATTTATACCAGTACATCGCCATCTTGACAGGAAGTTCTTCCTAATGTCCATCCTAAGCCTCTCTTTCTGCAGTTTAAGCCCACTGCTTCTTGTCCTATCCTGAGAGGGTAAGAAGAATACTTTTTCTCCTTCCTCCTTGTAACAACCATTTATGTAAAGTGAAAGTTTTGTTATCCGGCACTTTGTTAACCAATGTTACCCCCAGCCACAATACCACTAGTCTTCAGGCATGCCTGCCTGACTCCCATCTGTCTAGCTGTCTCTTGCGGAGCTTCTGAAAACTGGCACTGCTGGCTGATTTCATCAGCAGGCACCTCCTTCCCCCTCAGCCTGCCTCAAGCTGCCGGAAGCTGGATCTGCTGGTAGGGGTGGGGGCAGAGCAATAAGTTTTGTTATCCAGCATATTCAGTTAAAGGCAACCCCCATTCCTCATGAGTTCCAGATAACAAAGCTTTCACTGTATTTGAAAACTGTTATCATAGAATCATAGAATCATAGGACTGGAAGGGACCTCGAGAGGTCATCGAGTCCAGCCCCCCGCCCTCAAGGCAGGACCAAGCTCCGTCTACACCATCCCTGACAGATGTCTATCTAACCTGTTCTTAAATATCTCCAGAGAGGGAGATTCCACCACCTCCCTTGGCAATTTATTCCAATATTTGACCACCCTGACAGTTAGGAATTTTTTCCTAATGTCCAATCTAAACCTCCCCTGCTGCACTTTAAGCCCATTACTCCTTGTCCTGTCCTCAGAAACCAAGAGGAACAAATTTTCTCCTTCCTCCTTGTGACACCCTTTTAGATATTTGAAAACCGCTATCATGTCCCCCCTTAATCTTCTTTTTTCCAAACTAAACAAGCCCAGTTCATGAAGCCTGGCTTCATAGGTCATGTTCTCTAGACCTTTAATCATTCTTGTCGCTCTTCTCTGTACCCTTTCCAATTTCTCCACATCTTTCTTGAAATGTGGCGCCCAGAACTGGACACAGTACTCCAGCTGAGGCCTAACTAGTGCAGAGTAGAGAGGCAGAATGACTTCACGAGTTTTGCTTACAACACACCTGTTGATACAACCTAGAATCATATTTGCTTTTTTGGCAACAGCATCACACTGTTGACTCATATTCAACTTGTGGTCCACTATGACCCCTAGATCCCTTTCTGCCATGCTCCTTCCTAGACAGTCGCTTCCCATCTTGTATGTATGGAACTGATTGTTCCTTCCTAAGTGGAGCACTTTGCATTTCTCTTTATTAAACCTCATCCTGTTTACCTCTGACCATTTCTCTAACTTGCTAAGGTCATTTTGAATTATGTCCCTATCCTCCGAAGAAGTCGCAACCCCACCCAGTTTGGTATCATCCGCAAACTTAATAAGCGTACTCTCTATCCCAATATCTACATCATTGATGAAGATATTGAACAGTACGGGTCCCAAAACAGACCCTTGAGGAACTCCACTTGTTATCCCTTTCCAGCAGGATTTAGCACCGTTAACAACAACTCTCTGACTACGGTTATCCAGCCAATTATGCACCCACCTTATCGTGGCCCTATCTAAGTTATATTTGCCTAGTTTATCAATAAGAATATCATGCGAAACCGTATCAAATGCCTTACTAAAGTCTAGGTATATGACATCCACCGCTTCTCCCTTATCCACAAGGCTCGTTATCTTATCAAAGAAAGCTATCATCATGTGCCCTCTCAGTCTGTTCTTCTCCAGACTAACCAAACCCAGTTTTTTCAATCTTCCCTCACAGGTAATGCTTTTTAGACCTTTAATCATTTTCATTGCTCCTTTCTTGACTTTCTCCAATTTGTCCATGTCTTTTCTGCAGCATGTTGCCCAGAACTGGACACAGTATTTCAGTTGAGGCCTAATCAGCGCAGAATAGAATGGAAAA